>NC_087458.1:20053824-20360241 GCF_036321535.1 Camelus dromedarius
TCAGGTAAGCTGGCAAGCTTCAATAACATAAAAAAAGCTTATTTTATTCTAAATTTAGGTAGAGAAAAAGCCTAAAAACATGAACAGTGATTCCTTTATGTTAGAACCCATTTTGTTGTTCTTCATCTCTGTATTCCAGAACATACCTGAATAGTGTTTTTAACTCACAATGAAGACAAATACATAGATTGTGTGACCTCCCTAAAGAATATGTCCCAGAAGAGTGAATATTTGACCCATACATTTGGTGACTTTTATCTCCTGAACTCAAAATCTAAGGAGGCTTCTATACCTCTTCTTGACCCTAAACAGTATGAGGAATGTAGGTTGAATACTAAAATTTTGGGATTTGGGGAAGCTTTTGATGGTTTACAGAGGTATTAAGTTAGCACTGGACCTCCTTTAGAAGATTTTAGATTGCATCTTATTTTTAGGAAAAGATTTTATATTGCTATACTTAGAAAATGTCCATCTAATTACCTCTCCCCCCCCAAATTTTTTTTTTAATTTTTTAAATGTCCAATTAGATGTCTCAAATATCCTAAAATATTCTCCTTGGATTTTAATATGTGGAAAGTTTCCAAATTTAATAAAATTTTCTTCTAAAGACTTAAGCCAATGGCATTTAGAAATTTTTTTAATCTACCTTTTCATTAATAAGCCATCTGGATAGCATTAGTAAACTGTACATATAGCTAATAAAAGTTGAAACTGTAAATGAAAAAAAGTGTTTTTCATTAATAAGCTACATAGATAACTGTATGAATGTAGCTATGAAAGCAATTATATATTATAAAAAAGGAAAGTAGGAAATTGCATGGGTTTTTATTTGCTTAATTTGTTTTGCCTGCTTAAATTTTGGTCTCAGAGATTTTATCCTAATATATTCATTTTCTTCATTAATCAGGCAGAATATCTTCCTGGTCCTAAGAGACTTCAATGGGCTTGTTCAAGTTGTCATTCCTCAGGATGAGGTAATAATAAAAGTTTCCTCCTGTTATCTGAAAGCCTCTGATGCTGTGGTTAGAATGAGCTAAACATATAGGATAAGTATATTTGAGGTTTTAAATGAAGAAGTTTATTATTAATGAAAACTAAAAACCACAAGAAGCAACACTGAGACAAATGACAAACTGGGAAAAAAATATGTGCAAATCGTGCCACAGACAAAGGACTAATTTCTCTAATATCTAAAAGGCTACTATAAATCAATTTAAAAAATTTGTTTTAAAAAGACCAGTGACCCAGTAGAAATACAAATGCAGAATATGAACATAAAATTCAGAGAAAATACAAATGGCTATTTTTCTGTATGTCTATAGACATATTAAAATACGCCCAGCTTCACCCATAGGTAGGGAAATGTGAATTAAAACTACACAGAATTGTTATTTTGGATGCATTGGATTGACAACACACTGTGTTTGGGAAAAAACAAATGTTCATACATTCCTGGAGGGAGTCCAGATTGGCATTAGATCCATGGAGAGCAATTTGACAATATCAAAATTATGAATGCATATATCCTTTGAACCATTCATTCCACTTCTAGTCAATTATCTTAAAATTATCTTACACATAGACTTACGTAAATGCAAAATGACACAAATACAAGGTTATTTACTGCTGGATTATTTTTAATAGGAAAAAAAATTGCAAACAACCTAGATGTTCCCCAGTAAGAGATCGGTATAAAAAAATAATGTAATCCTTATAGCCGTAGAAAAAAGACTGAAGAAGCTCTTTATGTACTAATATGGAAAAAAATCCAAGGTATATTCTTAGTTAAAAATATAAGATACAGAAGAGCATGTAAGGCGACACTAGCTGTATTAAAAAGGGTGTGTGTGTGTGTATGTATGTTTCAAGTGTGTCCTGGAAGGACACATAAGTATCAGCTAATGTTGGGTATCTCTGGGGAGGGGAACTGAGGGGCTGGAGGACAAGGATAGAAGAAAGACTGTACATCTACTTGTACCTTTTGAATTTGAACCATGTGAAGGTCCTACCCACTCAAAAAATAATTACAGTTAAATTTAGATAAAGTAGACTCTCATCATGCTTGTTGGGCAACATTGGTTTCTATGGTAGTAATATTTACAAATGCTTGTACGCCTGAGGAAAATAAGATTTACTCAGCTTTTAATGTTTGAAGTAAGTAAAGAGCAATGGATTGTCTCTCAGGGATCAGGATGCAGAGACGAGCATAGTTAACCCAGGAGAACTCCTTCACTTTGGACTCCATTATTGCTATTCGATTTAACTGCTCCTAAGGTTAACCCTGGAGACAGCTGCCTTTAAAGTATGTGGGACTTGTTTGCATTAATCATTTGTTTCCTTATTTTCCTTTAAGGAAAAAAAAAAATCTTAACTAATAGTTTTTCTTGCTATAATATGTGGAGTCAAAATGGGGATGTAATTTACCAAATTCTTTAATAAAGTCATTAAGGGCAGCCCCACTATTCATGGCAGTTAAGCTATGAGTACTAACATTTTTCTAAACCCATAATTTACAGTTGCTACAGAGTCCTCTAAGTTCATTTGTTTGTTTTCCCCTCTTATTCTGTAGTCGGCTGCGTCTGTGAAGAAGATTTTGTGTGAAGCCCCTGTGGAGTCTGTGGTGCAAGTGTCTGGGATAGTAATTTCCCGACCTCCAGGACAAGAGAATCCAGTTAGTCATTTAGAAACTGTCTGTTTCAATTTCACCTGTATACATTTGCACGATCTGTCTATACATTCAGGCAACAGACACTGAGCACCTATTAGATGTCAGGCACTAATGCTCTGTAAGTTCTACAAATGAACCTACAGATTAAAAAGTCTTCACTACGAGCACAAACACCTACATATATATGCCTATTATGGCATTTTTTAATGAGCACATCAGCCAGAGATATGCATAAGAATGTCAAAGTCATACACATTTAGGCTTTAGACTACACACTATAAGCACCCACACATATTACATATGTGAATCAATATATTTGTTTACAAACATTTGTTGTGTACCTGTCCTGATGAATGATTTTAAAAATAGACCTTTTCTCTGTCTCTCTAAGAAAATGCCAACAGGTGAGATTGAAATCAAAGTTAAAACAGCTAAACTTCTGAATTCCTGCAAGAAGCTGCCCTTTGAAATCAAGGACTTTTTGAAGGTGCCATCCTCTGTTATTAATATAGTAGAATATCTAGAAAATGTTGATGACCAGTAAAGTGTTTTCGGAGTTTCTTAAAGAAAAAGCTAAACTTCTATAAAATTAAGCATCTTGAATATTGATATATCATGAATTATTCTGTTCTGCAATTTTCTGGTGAAGTGTTCTTGAATAGCAATAGTTCATTAAGCTGTGCTAGTTCCTAAATACCTAGAATGTTTTTTCAGACAGCTTGAAACACAACTGTCTTTTTTTTTCTTTCTCCTGGGTCATAGAGTAGATGTTTATTTAACTTTTTAAGAAACTTCCAAACTGTTTTCCAAGATCATTTTACTATTTAAACTCCCACCAGCAATGCATGAGTTTCATTTGCTCCACATTGTCACCAATATTTATGTTACTATTTTAATTTTCACCATTCCAGTGAGTGTGTGGTAGTATCTAATTATAATTTTAATTTGTATTTTTTTTAACAATTGTATTTAAGACTTGAATGTTGTTTTGCTCAAGTTTTTTTGTTGCCATTGGCTTATGTTTTGAAAGGAAATTTACATCTAGCTTAGAAATGGCCAAATGGCATAGGAGATTCTGCATGTATTAAGTTTAAGCCTCTAACGGTGATAAAATGTTTGCTTGACTTCCCAAGTATATAAATATGATTACGGTAATCTAGGATATTCTCTGAGGCAGCTAGACAGCACTGGGTAACTAAACCCAGCTAATTTTCAGCTTTGTCAAAATTATCTACAATTGTAAACCTGTATGTATCTAATTTGTAAACTAATCTAGAAAGGAATTTTTAAATTACTTGCATGGCCACTTAGTCTACATTTACGTTCCCAATACTTAATCTTATAATTAGAAAAAGCAATATAATTACAGAGTTAACCTTGTTGTGGGGGAAAAAAGGAAATAATACAGTTTTCCCCCACCTATAAGCTTTCAGAAAGAGAAGTAACAGGTAGTTCTTCTATTTCTTATATCAAAGAAATAAGCTACTCCAGGGGAAAGGACTTTTAAAAAAAGTTGTCAGCACAAGAGGGATGCAGGGATGTAGAGCCTTGAAAATAAGCAGACCTCCTCACCATTCCTACTGGTTCAGCCATGGAGGTTCTCTCTGCTGTCCCCATGCATTTCTTACACTTGTAGTCCCATTCAGGTGATAAAGTCATGGCTGTTTCTGACTGTGGTGTAGTCTTCGAAATCTTAAAAAAAAAAAAAAAAAAATTTCAAGATTCAACTGTGGACTTAAAAATGAATGGATAATATTTAGTAAGGTAGGCAACTTGCAACCAGTGAAGGGTGACTTACTGAAAAATGTAAAATCTGTACTAGGAACAAACCCAGAAGTTGCAGGAGCTGAGGATGGTGGTGTAGCACAAGTGGTGGAAGCCAAAGGTAGAGCTAAAGTCGTTGAAAATTCAGAACCTGTATCTACAGTTAACATCTTTTTAATATTCGAAAACTATTTAAACATAAAAATCTTTCAATTTGTTTAGAAAACAGAGGCTCTTCGTTTGCAGTATCGCTACTTAGACTTGCGTAGCAGCCAAATGCAGTATAACCTGCGACTGAGGTCTCAGATGGTCATGAAAATGCGGGAATATCTCTGTAATCTGCATGGTAAGGGAAGTGCCTGGATGTTCTCTGGAGCTCTTTAGTGTCTCTTCTGTGTTATTTAGCAATTTTATTGCACCCCACTCCTTAGCCTCATTGGGTCAGTTGTTGCCAGAGGTCTGAAATTCACTTAATGTGTAAGGAATTTTTTTTTTCATTTTTCAGTTTTATTAGGTAGACTTGTTAAAATTTGACTACCTGTATACAGTATATTGCACGTAAATACATATACAAAATATACTGCACATATTTTTTTAAATATACGTATATGTACTGTTCACTGTTTCTAAGAACGTTTAGAGCTTTAGCTTTTTAAACTTACATAGTTATCAAAGGAATAAGCCAACCACAAAATAAGAATTATGTGTAAGGTAGTTTTTAAAGAAATGTTAATTTCCAAGTGTTTTGTCCTTGAGCTTAAATTAAATTAAATAACATAAAGCATAATTTGGTTCCCTACTGGGTCACAAACACAGCCTTTTGAAGGTGAAAGCATCTGTCACATTGTCTAAGTGTTTCCCATCATTGTTGAAGGTGCACCAGCCCTTTGGTTGTTATCTGTAAGTTTTTTTCATCATGTTTGTACATCATTTGTTGGAAGCTCAGAGATGTCATGTGACTGAAACTACTCTTCAATCAGTCCTGAGGATTTTTCTACTATATTTATGTTATTCTTGCTGTGATAGCAGAACATGTAGAAAACCAGAATAGGAGGGAGGATATAGCTCAAGTGGTAGAGTGCATGCTTAGCATGCACAAGGTCCTGGGTTCAAGCCCCAGTACCTCCTCTAAAAATAAATAAGTAAACCTAATTACCTCCCCCTAAAAAATAAACTTAAAAAAAGAGAGAAAACCAGAATAGTTCAGTAGACGATCCATCAAACAGAATCATTTCATGCTAAAAGTATCAACTTTATGAAGAAAATAGGATTTTATGAAAATCTTTAGCTTCCTTCTTGGGTTTGCAGAAACTAGTATCAGTAGGCTTGGTAACTTATTTCAGTCAAAATTCCTAACAAAAGAGTAGCCTCAGATTTGTTGTACTGTCCTGTAGATGACATATTTGATCAATTCCTATCAAATTATGATATTTCTCTCTTTGTAGGGTTTGTGGATGTAGAAACACCAACATTGTTTAAGAGGACTCCAGGGGTATGTATGTTCCTTAAATCAGCGTATTCATAATGTCCTATTAGTTATGAAACTGGACCACTTTTTTTTTATATTCACTTAGTTGTACCTTTTAAAATTTATTTTACTGCCTTAGGATGGTCACATTAACTAGGTCTTCTCAAAAGTTGAGAAAATGACATGGGTCAGTATTTTAGGTCAGAATCCTGTTATCCTCCATGTGTTTTCTTTTGTTGAGGTTTATGGCTGCAAATCAATATTGAGTTGGTTCCTTAAAAATAAATCCCTTGTTCATTAAGAACTGGCATTTTTAAATGTTGACATTTAATCTATTTATACACTCTTATGAACTTATAAAACTATAATTTAAATTTAGAAAAGCAGTTAGGAATTACCTGAATCGGAATTAATGCACAAAATCCTTTTAGCTACTAACAGCATTGGGAGTTCATTTCAACAAGCAATTGTACATTTAATACTTACAATGTACAAACATTATTTAAAGTCTAGTGTGTGCAAGCCTTTTGGGGACTAAAGGATGAGCAAGAAACGGTCTCTGGTATTGTGGGAACTTGGCTCTTTATAGTTGATTTCATTGATGAGCTGAAGTATCGACTTGCACCAGTTCTTGGACTTGTTTTTTTAATAATACCTCTGCTCTCCCCCTCTCTCATTCAAAGGGTGCAAAAGAGTTTGTCATACCATCCAGGGAACCTGGAAAGTTTTATTCTCTCCCTCAGAGTCCTCAGCAGTTTAAGCAGCTTCTGATGGTTGGTGGTTTAGACAGGTGAGCTTTCTTCATGCTAGCCGTGGTCAGAAAAGGGAAAGAGGGCAGGCGGAAGGGAAAAAGGAAATAGATTTGTCTGGTGTCCTAAAAGAAGGTTAGAAAATGTATAAGAGTTTGGAAAATAGTTATAAAATACCCTAAAAACGTGTAGTCATTATGTAAAGATTTATTGGACGGCCACCATGTACAAAGCTCTTTGCTAGTAGATGGGGCAGGGGATTATAAACAAAAACAAACAAAAAAATAGGTTTTGCTCTCAAGGAGCTAATGAATCTAATAGGACAAAATAGAATAATAAATAAAACCCAGGATAGGAGGTATATAGCTCAGTGGTAGAGTACATGCTGGGCATGGATGAAGTCCTGGGTTCAATCCCCAGTGCCTCCATTAAGGGAAATATACATACATACATACATACATACATACATACACACAAACAAAAACCAACTGTATAGGGGGAGGGTATAGCTCAGTGGTAGAGTTCGTGTTTAGCATGCATGAGGTCCTGAGTTCAATCCCCAGAATCTCCATCAATAAATAAATAAACCTAATTCCCCCCTGCCAAAAAAAAAAAAAAAAAAAAAAAAACTGTGACATAAACCAAAAGTAAGGATGTTGAGAGTTGCAAATTAGTTGTATTATGAGGTTTGAAAATATTGTTTTGGGAAATATTAAAAACTTTGTGAGCTACGCCTTCTGGGACACAGCTGCATTTCAGCAGATGAAGATGAGAGCTGGAATGGCCCACAGCACAGGAAAGCTCAAGTGTATGCATGGAGCAATGAGTATTTCAGTTTGGCTGAAGCAAGAGTGTGTGTAAGGAAGCATGGACTGCCTTGCCTGTCAGTGTAATACATGAATATCCAAAGGTACCACTGTATATTTTAACAACAATGTAGAGAGTAGTTGACTTCTCATGGGTCAACTATGTGTCTGATTAGATTAGCGCATCAGAAAGAATTTTCAAATTTCTTATGTCCTTTAGGTATCATTATTAATTGACTTCATAGCCTGTGTTGCCAGGGACTTTTGGGGAAAAGTGTGGGTGTCTTCCCAGAATCATGACTCAATGCTGTTTTTCAAATGCAGGTATTTTCAGGTTGCCCGATGTTACCGAGATGAAGGTTCGAGACCAGACAGACAGCCCGAATTTACTCAGGTACTAAGTTATATGCACTTGTCTCTTATTCATGCAGCCTTGCCACAGCTAAGTCTGTCAAAACCAGGACAGAAATTATATATACTTTTTTCTCATGACTTCTCATTACATTTATCCATCAAATATTGAATTAAACTAACCTGCAGTTAAGGCACTAATTATTTACTTTTTGATCCATTTCATGTGTCCTTTTTATAAGGACTATGGTCATCAGCTAAGGAATGACAAGAGATTCCTACTATATTTTAATGATCATAATACGGTAAAATTCTTGAAACAAATCTCTTGTGCACTAAGAACCAACAGTTCTGTATATTGATATCCATTTATCTAGTCAAGAGTCATCAAAACTATGATTGCATTTCTGTATGGTATCATATTAGTCAGTGTGATGAAGCACAAAACCTGTAATGCTTTGGAGTTGGACAGACCTGAGATCAAATGTAGTTTCACTTCTTACTAACTATACATACTTGGGCAAGTTACTTAGCCTCTCTGAGCCTCAGGCCATGAGACAGCCATGGGAACTAAACAAGGTGATGTGTGACAGGCATGAGCACGGTGCCTGACCTAAAACAGATGTACTAAACAGGTATATTACACCCCCGCCCCTTTGTATTAAGTCTTTATGTGCAGAATCCTATGGTAACCTGAAACCAGAGAAATGTATAAATGCATATGGACCTATTGATATTGTGGCTGTTCAAGTTAGTTTCTGTATGTTGTTTTGGTTTCAGATTGACATAGAGATGTCTTTTGTAGACCAAACCGGGATCCAGAGTCTAATTGAGGGTTTGGTCCAGTATTCGTGGCCCAATGACAAAGATCCTGTGGTGGTTCCTTTTCCTTCTATGACTTTTGCTGAGGCGTTGGCCGGCTATGGAACTGATAAACCAGACACTCGCTTTGGGATGAAGGTAATTTTCTTCACTTTTCCAGGCTGAAGTCTTTTTAAACCACCGTTTAAGTGATGTTTACAACCTCTTATACACACTATTATATTTTTTGTTGCTACTGTTAGCTTGTTTCCTTTTTGTTACCCAGCTACAGCAGGAGAGAATAATAGTGTGTTAGCAATACAGTATCTTTTTTCTATCTGCTGTTCCAAGATCCATTTTCAAAAGCAACATTCTTGCCATAAAGTTTTTATTACTGACAAGTTATTAATTATATGGACATGAATGATAACTTGAAAGGAAAAAAAAACATGTTCTTTCCTCTTCAACTTTTCTTAAGCTAAAATGGCACTTGGAAGACAAATGATTAAGAGTTATTTATTCCTTTTCTCTGGTCTATAAAGAACTCAAACATATGGAAACATTTATTCACATTGTTAAGATCTATGCATGTTTAAGGATAAGGGTGGAATTTATATAGAGCAGCTTCCCTTCGCAAGCCTCTTATTTGCTCTTAGAGAGCCAGCAGCCCTTTCTTTGTTGCTGTAATGCTGGTGACATTTTGTATGTCAGTTCCCAGTGCAGATTTCTTAGCAATTGAATTTCGCTTGGTCCGTGAATAGGCAGTGCTCAATTCTTTTCTTCTTTTTTTTTTTTTTTAACTTTTTTTTATTGAGTTATAGTCATTTTACAATGTTGTGTCAAATTCCAGTGCAGAGCACAATTTTTCAGTTATACATGAACATATATATATTCATTGTCACATTTTTTTTTCACTGTGAGCTGCCATAAGATCTTGTATATATTTCCCTGTGCTATACAGTATAATCTTGTTTATCTATTCTACATTTTGAAATCCCAGTCTGTCCCTTCCCACCCCCTGCCCCCTTGGCAACCACAAGTTTATATTCTATGTCTATGAGTCTGTTTCTGTTTTGTATCAGTGCTCAATTCCTAGAATGAAAAAAAATGTAACACACAAAAAGTCATAACTGCCTACTTACAACAACCAACTTAACTACTCCTTGTTCCTTCTTTTGTGATATGGAATAGTGGTTCTTAAGTCAGACTGCTTAGGTGAAATCCTGGCTCTCTCACTTCCCAGCTCTGTCATCTTGGACAAGCTATGTCCTTCTCTGTGCCTTGGTTTCCTCATCTATTAAATGGGGATAATACTAGTACCCTGTTGGGTAGATGAAATGAATTAATACTAATGAATAATATGTTAGTACATTAACACTTGTCGTGGTGCCCAAACCATGATAAACACTCTATGAATGCATTCTAAAAATGTTAACAAGATCTACTTTACTTTTTTAAATCTTGTTTGTAAAATACTTTGAGATAACAATTAATTCATGTTTAGTTATCCTTTTTGTTACCCATATTCCAGATTGTGGATATCAGTGATGTGTTCAGAAACACAGAGGTTAGATTTCTTCAGGATGCACTTAGTAAACCCCAAGGAACTGTCAAAGCCATATGTATCCCTGAAGGAGCAGTAAGTGGAGCACAATTCTATATTTTCTCTAAAATGTATATTTGGGAAGTAAACATTGGCACATTTAAACTTCAGAAAGAACAGTTCTCTTTAAAAAAGGATATATATTTTTCCTCTCCATTTTTTTTGGGGGGGGGGCTGTGGGGGAAGGTAATTAAGTTTATTTATTTAATTTTTTCTTTTTCCTAATGGAGGTACTAGGGATTGAACTCAGGACCTTGTGCATGCTAAGTATGCACTATATCACTGAGCTGTACCCTCTCCCTCACCAAGGATATATATTTTTATATAAAGTCTAACCGTGTCCCTAAAACTATACGTAGAGAACAGTAAAACCTTATGAATATGCATTTACACTCTCAAGATCTATAGCTTTATTTTTTCCCCTTTTAAACAATGCTGTAAAATATCCTGTACTTCATTTGGGATTATTTCCACCAGTGCTGAGTGTAAAATAGTATTCATAGTCTGTCTGCAGCCTCAGTTTGTCCAAAGGCTCTCAGCCCCATGTCAACTCCAGCATAGCCCTTGCATGTTGGTTCGTGGTCTTCTGAGGCTCTGAGGTCAATATTCCATTAATAACAGGGAAAGAGAAAGGAGGTGGGAGCTGTGAAAAGCAAAAGGGAGGGGAAATGAGGGTAGAAAGAAGAGAGAATGGTTGGGCTGGACAGGCATTGACTCTAAAGTCATGGGACATGTCTATTTTCTGTAGTTAGCACACCTGCTTTGAAAATAATAAGAGTTCCAAAAGTATTCTGAGTAAGACTATTATTTCAAAAGACTACTCATTTCGATACATAAGCATATTAATATATTTAAAATGGGGATAAGAATTCAGTCTCGTTACTTTTTTTTTCACTTCGTATGTTCAGTGGGAAGTAATTTGGTGTCTGTACTCTAGTCCAGACACCATGAATGTGTCCAGGTAAGCTCAGTATGATATATATTGCTTGCTGTTGTTATTTACCCCAATTTGAGTATGTCCTCTCTTCTCCAAGTAGATTGTAAGGACTGTAGGGTCATGAACCATGCTTTCACCTTTTTGTATGTCCTCTCCCTAGTTAAGTGCCCCATGAGTATTAGTGATGATGACAGCCATTGTGTCTCACTTAGAAAGATACTGAGATAATTTAGAAGAAGTAAGATATAATTAATTTTAAGAGACCTGAAATAATCAAATTCAAATCCTCTTATTGACCCGAAAGTTATTTTATCTTTCACTATTTAGTTGTAGAGATTCATTTTGAACATTTTTCCCACATATTATATATGAAGGGTCTTTTGTGGAATACATCCATGGCTATTTCCAATAAGACCTGCATTATTCGAAAAAAAATAAACTTTATAACAAGCTTTAAAATTTTGTTATTTGGAAGCAGAAATAAAATTTTTATTGACTCGTACTATTGTGATGGAAAGACACAAAATACATTTGTATCCCATTCGATATTATTAACATGTTTATGAAACTAAATGTTTTATTGATGAGTTTACTTTGATTTTTTTCCTACCAGAAATACTTAAAAAGAAAAGATATTGAGTCCATTAGAAAATCTGCAGCCGACCGTTTCAAACAGGTAAGGAGTTAGAGAAGTTATTTTCCTTTCTTTTAGAGATTCAGTATTTTTAATAATTGCTTGTGCTCTTATGCTGTCATTAGTTTTGAGGGTCTGGCTATGTTAGATCATTCTTCTAACTTTTCTTCCTTTTATTTTTAAAGTTAATCTTACCCCTGGATATAACTCCAAGACTTCAACTTAGTTGATTCGCCATTAATCAGAATATGAATGTTCAATCATAGCCTTCTAAAATAAACAGCAGTACTTTAGGGCAGTTAGGAAAATAAATAGAGCCCAGTGTGCCCAAGGTTTAAATGAAAGCATGGCAGGTGTGAAAGAAAGCCTGTATGGATTGATTGTTCTTCCCACACCCTTTTTAAAATTCTGAATTCACCTTTCCTTTGAATGGCACACTTTGTGTTCTTGGCTTCGCGAACGTTAGAACTAAAAGACAGAGGAGCAGGTGCAAGGAGTGGGCATTCTTACATTGTCACTGGAAGTGTAAACTGCCTCAGCCGTTTTGGAATCACTGACTTGAAAAATAGTCATGTTCTTGGAGTCAATAACTTTCTGTACTTTAAAGAAAGGGTTTTAGGTATGAAGACACTTAACGCTCATCACAGAATTATTTATAACAGGAAAAAAAAATGAAACCATATGGCAGTGATTAAATAAATTCAGGTAGAATTAAAGGGATCAGTATTAAAGTTCCTTTTTAAAACTCTGTCTCCTAAAAGTTTGTAATGTAGGGAAAATGTTTGGGTTATAATGACTTGTAAGAAAAGGAGGGTACAGAATTACAGGTTCACTGATCCTAACCATGTATAAACACTGTATTTGTGTGTTGAAAGTGGACTACCCACCTCTCCCACCACCACAACTCAGTCTCATACATCAAGCTCAAAGGGATTTTTTCAGTAAAAAGGAAAGAAAGATAAGGATAGTGGTTTCCAAAATGGGTCAAGGCAAAATAAGAAAACTCAGGGAAATGTGTAAAGTTTTTCATAAAGTTAAAGAACTGTTCCTTACTTCTTGTTTTTGCTATGGAAATTTTTTTTCTTTTATGAAATGATGGTAATAATAAATGATATTTTGGTTTTGTTTTATGCCCCTGATAAAATTCAAAATTGGCAACCCTTATAATCTCCCACTTTTGTTGCTTTATTTTTATTTTACTAGTATTTAAATCTGCATTTAGGAACCACAGGACCAGGAAATAAGCCTGAAGGTTAACTTTGGTAGCCTGTAGTTGATGGGACTATTATTACATTTTCTTCTTTCCTCCTTCTCCTCTTTTCTTTTTTGATTTCCTAATTTCCTGAATTTTTTATTTTTTAGTAAAAGTTTTAAATTCATTAATATGTTTTAACTTGATTTGGCTTAAATTGTGTTTAATATGTTTATTTTTAGCAGTATGCTATGTGCATGTTTTAAAAAACATATAGTAAAGAAGGATTAATAATTCAGTGCAGAAGTGTTTACTCTAGCTCACTCCACTCCAGTCCCATACCAGATTGCCTCTGTTCTTAGAAATAATGTCTACATGCTGCCTTTTTTTTTTTTAATTTAACTTATCCATTTTAAACCTTATCTAACTTCCTGCAGTGAGAGATAAGGCTCATATACACAGGCCTGACCTAGTTCCTCTGTATCTTCCTGCATCTGGCTTCTTTGGTAATTCATATTCCATTCACATGAAACCTGCCCCCAAATGAGCAGATTCTCCTACTTGCTGATATCCCGTCCCACCCTCGGTTCTTTTTTTTCCTCCTCCCCCCCCATCTTGGTGAGATCACTTTTACATTACTTTAATACCATTTTGAAGGGCTTCAGGGAGGGAATGTGGGTTGTTTTTAGAACAAGAAATCTTTGTACTTCAAGAAAAATCAATCCCAGTTTTCTTTCAATGTGAATAATAAGTCTTTTTCCTTATCACAGGAGGTCTTACCTGTATTCCTGAAAGCCAGCAGAAACTGGAATTCTCCGGTTGGTAAGCTCATAATGGAGGAGCAAGGGCTGCAACTAATCAGACTGCTGGAGGTCCAGGAGGAGGATGTGGTCCTGCTAACTGCTGGAGAACGCGAGAAAGCAGTAAGCAGTTACCTCCCGGCACCTGATGCCTCTCTTCTCTTGTGTGTACAGTATACATTTGAAAGTGACTGTTAATTTCATAAAATGGAGCTGCTCTGCACGAGTTTTCATACTAGTGAATGTTTCTCAGCACTTTAGAATGCGCTGTATAAAAGCTAGAGTTTTTTTCATCAGGACCAGCCTCCATTGGCATTGCTCACATGGATTAGATCTGGCTCTGATTACAAGAGCCACTTAGTAGACAGCTGTTGGTATTCGTTGTATGACTGTGAAAAAATATTTTCATTTTTGAGGTTTTGCAGATTAAGAAAAGTTGGTGGTCCCAAACATTTGTACGTAATGCATTCCTGAAAATGTGGAGGGACAGATAGACTTCTGGAGCACTGCTGGGCTGGCAGACACCCCTGGCCCGACCTTCTTCCTCAGGAGCAGCGGTCAGAAGGTGGTGCGTGCTGCCACACACTGGCTAAGTCACCATCCCATCTCCAAGGAGATACATGGAAGGCTGGATTTAGCTTTAGAAATCATTATAAAATATACAAAGTGTGGTATTAAAGTCAAACATGAATATTGAAAATGTACTATAAAGGTCAGACAGGTTCAAAATTCATTCTTACGCTGTAGTAGGTCTTTATAGTGTCTGATTAGCACTTTATCAAGGTCATTCTTCTAATTTATATTTGCACTGTGCTTATTTATCATTGTTTCTTCCAAAGGAGAAGTTTCAGCTCAGCTACAAAGCTAAACATAATCCACTGTCCTTCCCTTTCCCTGCAGTAGAGTGAAGAAAGCTATTAAATTACAATTTTTTGATATTACAGTCTTTTTTTTTAATGAATTCACCTAACAACATTATTTTTGTGTAATGAGCCATGAGCCAGCATTGTTAAATTTGCTGGAGGATGCACCAGTTTATTACAAATTTTACTGTCAATGCATTTCCTTCTTCCTTCCTTTCTTTCTTTTTTAATTCATTTCTTAAAAAAGAAAAAATACTTGGGATTTTCTACTATATAAAAATCCTGCTACAAACTCATTTGTCTATTAACCTTTCCCCTGGTGTGAACCGAAACTGCTCGTGTTCTCTTCTCAGGGTGGTATTGCTCTCATTCCTCTGGGGCTTCTTGAGGGAACGCTAGAAACCAGACTCATGAGGACTAACATCAGCATTCTGAGTATGTCATAACGAAGGTGCCTTTTGTGGATTTCAGGCAGAATAGGCTCCAGAGTGGTACCCTGTGCGTGTCTCCAGGCACGCCTCCTGTTCTAACTGCCCTTTCTTGGGGATGCCCTGCCTGGCCTAGTTGGCAGTGTTTGCCCAGCACTGTTCTAAGTGCTTGGTGTATATTAACTCATTTAATCCTCATGCCAACCCTACTGAGAGAAGCACTGATACTGTTACCATTTTAAAAGATAACAAAACTTTGGCACAGGAGGTTCAGAATTGGTTCACACTCACAGCTAGGAGGTGGAGGAGCCAGATTTCTAACCCACAAAGTCTGGTTGGAAAGATCACACTGTTAAAGTAACCTGTAATCCCTACTGCCTCTCTAATAATCGCCAGCAGTTATCGCACATTAACTACATGCCAGGCTCTCTTCAGATCCCGACCACAACCCTGCAGGATCAGTAAGGAAATAATACCCACGACAGCTGCCATTTGTGTCGTACTTTATATCTTATCCGACTCGATCTTCTCAGCAGTCTTTTGGAGTAGATATTTTTATTGCCATTTTACTCTGGGAGAAGGTGCAGAGAAGTTAAGTCAGTAGCCAAACTGAGACATAGACCGAGGTTAATCAGGCTCTGATGCCTGTGCTCTCGGTCATTGTGTCATCAGGTACTCGCCGAGTCTGATGGTTGTTCTCAGCCACGCTGCAGTGAGAGCACTGTCAGATCTTTATCTCTTCAGAGGGTAAGAGTGTCTCATCTGTAAGTTGGCTAATCCTTTCTCAGAGAATGGCCTGGCTTTAGAATCCAGGTTGTGTCATCTGCCACCCACTCTGTCACAGCAGTTAACTCACCATTTGTATCACCTGTTTGCAGTGCTCTTTGTTGGGAAAGTTACGCCTGGAGTGCGCCGACCTTCTAGAAGCAGGAGGAGTGGTGCTCCGTGACCCAGCTCTGTTCTGTTTCCTTTGGGTGGTGGATTTCCCTCTCTTCCTCCCCAAGGAGGAAAATCCCAAAGAACTGGAGTCAGCCCACCACCCATTTACTGCTCCACACCCCAGTGACGTCCACCTCCTCTACACTGAGCCCCAAAAGGTACCATATCTATACTTCCCCATGATAAGGAAATGTGGGAGCGAAGTCAAAGAACTTCAGAACAGAAAGCCAGAGACCTTCCCTAACATAAAGGCTCTTTGAATCTTCTAGGTCCGTAGCCAACACTATGACTTGGTTCTAAATGGCAGTGAGATAGGAGGCGGTTCTATCCGAATTCATGATGCAGAGCTGCAGCGTTACATCCTGGCAACAATATTAAAGGTAACGGCATCTTCTAACCTGGCCTTTTTGTCTAACCAGAATGTTTGTCTGTTTTGTTAAAATTGTGTTATGAATGGAAGATTCACTAGATATAGAATAATATCCACTTATTTCTCTACCTTTAGTGTAAGACTTTGAAAAGTAAATGATGTAGAATAGATAAACAAGATTATACTGTATAGCACAGGGAAATATATACAAGATCTTGTGGTCACTCACAGCGAAAAAGAATGTGACAATGAATGTATGTATGCTCATGTATGACTGAAAAATTGTGCT
Organism: Camelus dromedarius; assembly: GCF_036321535.1. Lineage (NCBI taxonomy): Eukaryota > Metazoa > Chordata > Mammalia > Artiodactyla > Camelidae > Camelus > Camelus dromedarius. The sequence goes on from NC_087458.1 coordinate 20,070,487, forward strand.
CTACACTGGAATTTGACACAACATTGTAAAATGACTATAACGCAATAAAAAAAAGTAAAAAAAATTATAATAAAGAAAAGTAAATAATAGTAATAGGTATTTATTCATGCATATTACATATATGCCAGGCACTGTTTAAGTACTTCATAGGATGGACACATTTAATCCTTACAGTTACTTTTTGCATAAATACCTTTATTCTGCACATTGTAAAGATGAGAAACTCAGGCAGATTAATTTGCCCGAAGACACATAGCAAAGAAGTAAGTGGAGCAGGATTTGAATCCGGGCAGGGTGGCTCTCGAGCCCGGGCTCCTAACCGTCTAACCGCTTACACTGCTCAAAAAAGATGACTGAAAATGTAGATAATGCTAGAGAAAGAGAGGTTTGAGAGGATTTTATATCACTTAGTGTTTGAAGTGGGGGTAGATTTTAAAGATAGAGTGGGGTAGTCAGGATTTTCAACAGAAGAGTCTGTACAGATGCAGGCCTGAGAGTCTGCAGTCTGTTGATGATTCTACAGAAGGCTGGGGTAAGCTTCAGGAAGGAAAAGGTCCAAGAGAGTCTGATCCTGAAAGATCATTTTGTGGGATTAATTAACAGGTGTGAGGCGGGATGGAAGAACTTTATTTCTGAAAGCAGGACTGGAGAATTCAAAACACCAGACTCTCCCTTTCGCTTTAAGGACATTGTGAACTCCCTTAAACATTCTCCCAAGTCAAAGCCTCCAACCATCAGTGTCCTGGTCTATTTTATTCATTCCTTTCATTGTCAAACTCCTCAAAATGTCAAGGAAAATACATCATTTCTGCTTTTTCCCTGTACACCAGTGGTTCTCAGCCCTGCTGCACATTAGAACAGAATCACCTGGAGAGTGTTAAAAATGAAACACCCACTGCTCCACACCAGGCCAATTAAATTAAAAGCTCTAGGTACAGGGTTTTGGTATTTGTTCCTAAAAGCTCCCCGCTTAATTGTGATCTGTAGCTTCCTTAGGGGAGCATTTTCAGACACAGTCTCAACGTTTCCACACGCATGGCCCCACAGAAGTTACTTGGCACGGGTCACCAAATCCAGAGGCCTGGTGGCCCACAAGCTGTCTACCTCCCAGTAGCATCTGACATTGTTGCCTTCCTAATAACCATCTCTTCCTGCCTTTCATTCCTGCCTTTCTGAGTCCACATCTCCACGTCCTTACTTGCTCTTACTCTTTCTGCATTATCAGCAGAACAATAGCTGCATTTATGAGCCCCAGGCATTTCTCTGCATGTTTTAGCGTCTGTGACTTGTCATAGTCTCTTGCTAAACTGTAAACCTCTTAAGTTATTTTTTTGGACTAGACTTTATTTTCTGATTAGTGCCTAACTGTATTATGTGCCACTTAGTAGACCCTCAGTGTGTATTTAAATTGAAGTGTCTTTTGAATTTCAGGAAGATGTGAAACTGCTCTCCCATCTGCTCCAGGCTTTGGATTGTGGGGCGCCCCCTCATGGAGGAATTGCCTTAGGTAAACAGCCTGTCCATTCACAAGCTAAATTTCATTCCTTAGCGCCAAGTCTGAAATCTGGGCCCTCAGCTTACGGGGAAGAGGGTGGGGTTGGGGCAGGGTGGGGCGTGTGTGTGTGTGTGAAGGAGCATAGAGGGTAAGAGGCAAGCCCAAGAGTTCCAGTAAGAATTTAAGTTGGTGTTTTTCATTTGTGATCTATTTTTAAACTATAGTTAAGCAGTTATACAGCAGTTATAAAACTTAACTGATAATTTGCATTTTAAAGATTTTTCAATAGAATAAAACTGCAGAGTTGTAGGTGAATATTGCTCGGATCCCTGGAGGCCCACAGACACAGTCATAGGGACGTGGAGAGCACTGCTCCATAGAATTCAGCTTGTGTGGAAGGAGGAATATGCCAGGGCCCCTCTGATGGCCATGGTCGCTCACCTTGCTCGTTTTATCAAACAAGGAGGTGTGAGAAGTTCTAGGAAGCCCACCTAGGTTGTAGGCCCTCAACAACAGGGACTTCCTTCTGTGTTCTTGGAGTCCCCTGCATAGCACCTAATTTTGTTCAACCTTTGCTAAGCCCTCGTAAGGACTCATTATTTGCTATGAAGATTAATCCCAGTAGCATGTGAATATTAGCACTTTTCTAGAATGGGATAGAAAAGAACCTCTCAAACAAATAAAAGTTCCCTAAAAAGGCAGGGAACTGGGCTCAGCTGCACTTTATTAAGGATTTGTATTTAAAAGTTCCCTGCAACCTTTACAGAAAAACTAAGTCACTCCCTACCTTAGACTACATTCTCATCTGTTACCTTTGTGTTTTACAGGGTTAGACAGACTGATGTGCCTTATCACTGGAGCACCGAGCATCAGAGACGTCATAGCCTTCCCCAAATCTTTCCGGGGGCACGACCTCATGAGCAATGCCCCAGACTCTATCCCTCCTGAGGAACTGAAGCCCTATCACATCCAGGTCTCCTGGCCAACAGACCCAGAAGCAGAAAAGAGCTCATTGAATCATCCATGCCACCCAGAAAGCTGAGCTTTTGAGTTTTGTCCTCTGTGCTTCCCCAAGGCTAAAATCAGATCCGGAGTTCTGCTACAGATCTGATTTCAGGTCTTTAGATGGAAGGAATCCAGGCAACATTCTTTACCACAGTGAAGAAAGAGATAAAAGGTATGGAGGGGAGGGCATAGCTCAGTGGAAGAGCGCTTGCTTAGCATGCGCAAGGTCCTGGGTTCAATCCCTGGTACCTCCATTAAAATAAACCTAATTACCGCCCCTTCCCCCCAAAACCCAGAGGCACTAGAAGATTGATATATTTGGGTACATAAAAATAATAAAAAAATTTTTTAAAGGTATCCAGTTTTGACTTGATAATATGAATTATTAGGATTATTTTGGGACTTTTTTGAAGTTTTTTTACTCAGAGAGATGTGAAAGATGGCTCTCTGTTGGAGTAATATAATGGCAGTGTTTTCTAATCATGTTTTTCATACCCAGATAGTAATGGTTCTCTCAGGACAGAGGTAATCAAACCACATGTGAAGTGTGGGAAATTTCTTAGCCCTTTAGACTCGTCAGTTGATGGGAGGGGTCAGTTCAACCAGCCTTGTCAAGAAAATCCTACAAAGGATATAAGCTAGATAATGACATTCCAACTATCAACACAATCCAGTAAGAAGCAACACGATATAATGCAAAAAAAATCACTGAAATAAAAGTCACAAAATTTTAATCAGTACTTTACCTTGCAAGTGTATAAAACTCTCTTCGCCGCCCTACCTGTTTATATGAAATGTAAGCAGTACTTGCCCTGGCTCCCTCACGGGGCTCTTCTTGCCAGAATCCTAGGAGATGATATATGTGGAAGATAATGTGAGTGAAATGCTTTGAAAAACTATAAAGCATTAGACAAATGTAAGATAATGATATTATCCATCTGGAAACAGATACAGGTATATCTCTGTATTTTATAGTTTAAACAAAACTGACATCTGTGGTAAAAGGCAAACAGTAATTTCATTAATCAGCATTCTGCCTATATTTCTATTTTAAAAAAAAATCATCAATCCCCGAATAACACTCTTCCTCAGGTATAAGTAACTGGAACTATTAATTGATCTTAAACCAACCTCAAATGCAAAAAAAGTACACACTGAAACTCACTGTGATTTTCTTATACATTCTGTTGACACAAATAAAGGCTTATGATTAATCAGTAACTGTATAACAACATTGTAAATCAACTATACTTCAGTTGTTTTAACATCAGAAACAATTATGGGAACAAGGCCTTGATTAATGAAATTGTTCCTTTCTAGTTTTTCACTTTTCCCTTGATAGTCTTCTGATTTCTAATTTGTAAACACTAAGTGTAAGTGTTATATCCTTGCCTGTTTGTCTCAGTGCTTTAAGCAGTGCGACACTATAATCTTTTTCTATTTTAAAATAAAATCAGCTTCACTCCCAGGTCTAACTTGTGACGCTCAGTAGGCTGTGCAGTGTGACGTCCCTCACTGCTGCAGAAAGCTCGTTCACCGTTAGGTGGAGCTCTTCCCTGAAGTTTGTCCTTTAACCCATCTCTCCCCATTTGTGGATATTCTAGAGCCAAAAAAACCCTTGCTGGCAGAGTTCTTATGGTGAGAAAGGTGTCCGGCTCTGCCCACCCTTTGTCAGTGGAGAGAATTTCTAGAGATGCCCTTTTAGGTAGGAAAATGCAATTTTACATCCATCTATCCCACATGGGCATTAAATAATTCCTAGATATGATAAATTCACTACTGTTTAGAGCCTAATTCTGACCAAAATATTGTCTTTCTTCATGGAAGTGAGAGTTGAGGATATCCAAAATCCAATGAATATTTTCTAGGCTACAGATACTAGAGGCCCCAGGTCTCCAGCAGTATTACAGTCCCGTGCTGGCATCTCAGAGACCTAGTCACTTTGGGCATCACTCAGCTGTTCTTTAGTCCTATTGGGGAGGGGACAGGGAACAAACAAAAAAACCCATTCTGAAATCCAGGTTAATGTCACTATTTTAGATCTTGATCACTGAGGTGGTGTGAAATGTTCAGTGAAATATTTTCTAAAAAACTAAGTAACTAGTTACTGATAAAGTTTGAAATAACACAACCAGGGTTTTGGAATACACAAACTAATTGTCAACTGGAAGCCGAGTCTCTGCTTTAGATCCTATCTCCCCAACTTCCTAGGTAACTTAGACTTCTGCTAAGTCCCCAGTTTTAAAAACAACGTAAGCAACTGCCAGCTGTAACACCGATAGTTATTATTGGCTTCAAGAGAGCTCTGTCTTATGAACAAGTTCTCCCTGTTGGGAAGCAATGTGTCAGAAACTGAGTCTTGACGGGATTGTCTTATGCTCTTGGGCTTTGATTGAATGGAAGCAAGGCACCTATACAGCTGCTTCGTCTTTTCCCAGAATTCCCCTTTGAAGAACCAAAACCACCTGTGACACTGATTACATTCCTTGCTGCTGATTTTTCGTTCAGCACAATTCATCCTAAATATGCCACCTTAAAGATACTTTTTTCTTGTTTCATGGAAAGGGAGTCAGTTCATGATGTCAGAAATTACCAGGTACAAGACAGTGGACTTCATGGAAAGAACTTGTGTGAGTTGGACATACCTGCATTTAATTCCTGGCTCTACCACTCTCCAGTTACTCAACCTTGGCCCAAGCACTTAACCTTTCTAGGCTCCTGTTTCTTTACCTAGAATAGCAGTTCTCAAACTTCTTGGTCTCAGGACTATTTACACTTTAAAAATTATCGAGGACCCAGAGAGCTCTACATAGCTCTTTTTACTGTAGCAGGGATTACGACTTCTTAAATATTTATTACTTCATTTAAAAATAAGGAACTCATGACATGTTAACACAAATAGTGTATTTTTATTTTTAAAATAATTATTTTCCCAAACAAAAATTAATGAGACGAGTGACATTGTTTCTGCAGATCTTTTTGATTTCTGGTATAATAGAAGACACTGGATTTTCTTATCTCCTTCTGCATTCCATCTGTTTTGGTTGAAATATATGAAGAAATCTGGCCTCAAATAAATATGAGGTTACAAAAGCAGGGAGCATTTTAAAACAGCAAGTTCATACTGTATAGCACAAGGAACTATATTCAATATCTGGTAGTAACCTATGGTGAAAAAGAATATGAAAACAAATCTATGTATGTTCATGTATGACCGAAGCATTGTGCTGTACATCAGAAATTGACGCAACATTGTTAACTGACTGTACTTCAATAAAAACAACAACAACAAAAAAAGCAGAGAACATTTTAATAGCCTTCTCTGATAATTATGGATATTCCTTGATATTACATCAAAACTTGACAAGTTTCTTAAAGGTTAGTTGCACAGTGTAATCTGAAATTGTATTAACTTTTCTAAAATCCATTGGCCTATCATTATTTTGAATACAACTTCTATGCATGATTTTGTAACACCATACGTTGATCACTGGAAAATACTGGTTCACCAAGTTATACAAATTTTCCAAGTGTTGACACATTTCATTATACAATACCTAAAAAATCAAATTCACTAATAACACCACTGATCTCATCAAAGTCATTTAAGTATGGAAAAGCTGTGAGTGCACAGTGACAGTTACAAGCTTTCCAAAATCCTAATTTTCATTTGAAAGCTTGAATGTTATCATTGGCAACAAATACCATCCTTTTTTCCCCCAAATTTGTTTGTTTTTGAGAAAATACCTGCCAAATACCCAAATATGAATAATCTTAATGTTTGTCTTTTCTTCAAGTAAAAATGATGTTCTGTGGAAAAAGCAAGTAGTTCAGCTTGTAATTCAAACAATGGCACATGATTTTCTAGAAAAAAAAATCCTACTTTGGTATGTGGCATGTGCTTCCCAATTGTCACACAAAAAGTATTAAAACAACATGTACTCAAGGTCGAGATTTAATAACAACTGAAATTCCAAAATGATAAACCATGTAATGCTGTATAAAAGGATTTATCAAAATTTGTAATCTTTATGGCTCTCAAAGTTATTTTGATTCAGAAAATGACACGTCTCAAAGAGGGAACAAGAATATATAGAAGGAATATACCTATGAATATATATAAATCTTGCTCACATGGTTGCAGCCACTGCAGCCGCTAGAGAGGAGCTGGGGGAGGACAGTGCCGCGTGTGGCTCTCACAACAACAGAGTGGCGATGTTCCCTAGACGGGCCAGTGCCGGGGCGCAGGGCCTGGGGTGGCAGCAGGGCAGTCTGCCTTCTGGCCTCCTACCAGTTCCTAGGAAGCCAGTTGGAGGGAAACGGCAGCAGAGGCAGAGGCTCCCCGCATGGCTGCCTCCCCTTCTGCCTGAGCCCAGGAGGCCAGGCAGCCCTGGTGGCTAGGGGTGGGGTGGTGGGGTGGTCTGCTGCCCAAAAATGAGTATTCTTTACACCAGGATAGGGAAACTTCAACCACCAGGAGGGGCACAAAGTTACCATTGTTGGGCTGGATAATGCAGGAAGAACTACCACCCTTTACCAGTTTTCTATGAATAAAGTTGTACATACATGCCTTACAATAGGAAATAATGTAGAAGAGAGAGTGATTAATAATACACGTTTCCTAACGTGGGATGTTGGAGGCCAAGAATCTTCATTCTTCCTGGAACACTATGCTAACACGGTTTGTAACAGTTGTTGTGGACAGTATAGAGAAAGGATCTGTAACTGAAGAACTCTATAAAATGTTAGCCCATGAGAACCTAAGGAAAGCTGGATTGCTGATTTTTGCTAATGAACAGATGTTAAAGAATGCACAACAGCAGCAGAAATCCCCCAGTTTTTGAAAATAACTTCTAATATATTAAGGATCACTAGTGGCATATCCAGGCATGCTGAGCTCTTACTGACCAGGGATTACGCCAAGGAATTGAATGGATGATGTCATATTTAAGAGCAATTATCTCTACCGACCTCTTCTCATTGACTTTGTATAAACGAAGCTTTAGACTTTACCTGAAAGCTACAAAAATTAATAGTTTAGATATATTTATAATAAATTGATTCAAACTTTTTCTATAAGAAGAAAAATTAAGACCACTTATTTGAAAACAAAATAAAGTCTCACCTTCCAATCTGCTTCTCTTTAGTTCCTTCCAAAGCAAGGTCTTAAAGCTGTTGACATTTTTCTCATAATGAATCCTCAGGACCCCGTGTAGGCTGAGGTAAGTACAAAGGAAGACATTATCAACTTTAAGAGTCTTATTAACAGTACGATCCTCAATTGAATGTTGTCTTCTTGTTCCATTAATTCAAAATTCAAGTCAGCGCAGATACTCAGTTTCCAATATTTTAAAATGTAATGTTACTTATGAACGTGTAAGTATATACGTAAGTATTTTGTGTAAACTTCAAGTTAATGGCTTTATGTTCTAAAAAGTAAGTAACAGAAAAATTAACAATATGCTTACTTATAACCGTAATGAGTACTGGCGTTAGTGTTAGTACCATTTTGTACTTACCCCCTGTATTCTCTGTATTGTACTAACCAACCCCCAAATCATTCAGCTGCCCTTTAAAAAAAAAAAAAAAGTTTGACATTTTGTACCTGTTTGTTTTTAGAAACATGTAATCCAGATGTGTGGATTGCCTATCAAATTCTTGGCTTAGTAGTACAAATGGGGAGAACTACACACTGAGCAACTATCAGCTTGTTCCCTTTATTGGACCTTATGCCTCTAAGTTACTGAGTACAGGCACACTTTGGCTTTATTGGGCTTTGCTTTACTGTGCTTCACAGATGGGTTGTCTTGAACAAATTGAAAGTTTTTTGGCAACCTTGAGTCCAGCAATTCTATCCATGACATTTTTCCAATACCATTTGTTCATTTCATGTCCCAGTGTCACATTTTGGTAATTCTTAAAATATTTCAAGCTTTTTCATTTCTACTGTATTTGTCCTGGTGATCTGGGATCAGTGACCTTTGATGTTACTACGACTCACTGAAGGCTCAGATGATGGTTAGGGGTTTTAGCAATAAAATATTTTAAAAGTATGTTTAACACAATATTAAAACCAACTATACTATTTAAAATGTACACTTTAAAAAAGATACAGTGCTATTGCACACTTGGTATAAACTTTTATATGCACTGGGAAAGCAATTTGTGTGACTCACTTTGTGATGTTGGGTCTATCATGGTCTGCAACTGAAACCACAGTATCTCCAAGGTATACCTATTAAGTGTAAATCCACTAATCATTGTGATTAAAATTATCAAGTGATTTTTTTTTAGCATTAATTGAACACTGCTGTATGAACTGTCTACCCAGAAAAGTAGCACCACATAAATATTATCAAGTAATTCAGCTGGACTCTTAGGTATTTGTCAAACATTAAAGTGAATTTGAGATAAAAAGCAAAGCATATTTTCCAAGCAACAAAGATCATTTGAAATCTTAGAGTGGGAATATTGAGGGTTTTTGGTCAACTTCTTACATTACATAAATGCACTTGACATATAAAATTCTAATGCTTTTAAGAATTTGGCTCAAAAATTGGTTAACATGCTGTATTGTTACTAATAACTTGACCCAAAATACCTTTTACATTTGCTTACTTTCCAATTACCTGAAAGTTGAATTTACTGTAAACAAATCTTAACGTTAAAAGTTTTCAGATGGAGGTACTGGGGATTAAACCCAAGACCTCATACATGCTAAGCTTGTGCCATTTTGCTGAGGTCTAAGCACATCACCCCTTTATGTATTTTATGCTCTAAAATCCTTAAGGCTAATTAATCCAAACTGTCAATGTTTTAGAGTATTCAAGAAATGACTCTTAATAGCCTACATTTCATTAAGATTTTGATCGGGAATACCATATACTACAAATGCTGACACAAAGTTTTCTATAAAATATACCCAATTAGGCATGGGAGATCAGTGTTTTATTTGGTATTATATTCAAAATCCAAGTTCCAAAACCCTTGGACGGCCATCTTTACTACTGCAAAGGAACTTAATTATCCACAAATTTTAGTATCCACAGGGGGTCATGGAACCAACCCGCCCCCAGATACCAAGGGATGACTAGTATCTTAATATTTGCAACTTGCTTTACAAAAGTAAATCCTAAGCATATATAAGTATCAGAAATAAACTGGAAAAAATTAGAAAACTGATTTCAGCTAGTTTTTAGAATACTATTTCAAGTGAGAGTTTAATGTTTTAAAATCAAACTTAACGTGCCTATTCTGTAGTGCCAAATTAGTTTGATTGGCAGCTGTTCATATTTTAATGTTGCCAGAGCTAATACTAGAAATTTAGGGGTTAACTAGTAACTCACTGGCTCCCTATCAATAAATAAAACTACTTCCCATCACGAAAAATTTTTTCGAAAATCTTTTGTAAAAAAGTTTTCCTAAATTTAAGGTAGTTTTCACTGAATCCAGTCCATTTCTTTACACCAATTTTGGTACCCACCAATTATTTCCCAGACCGATCATCGCCCTGGTGCTTAGTACAGCAAACAGATTTTCCCATGTCAGCACTACTAGTTGACGTGGAGAGCTTATACTTTTCTCTGCAATTCTCTATACTTATTTTAATGTCCCAGAGTTTTGTAAATTAAGTATCCCTAAAGTCCTATATTCAACATTTTCAATCTTTGAGAACTTTCTTGCACAGTACAAAGATGATTCAAGCTCATCTTTTGCTTCCCAGCCTTAGGTTACAACTCCCAATACTTGGGTTTTCAAGGGTGACAAACTGACCCAGGGATTTCATTCAGCCTTCGAAAATTTCTGCAGAAAATACGCCATTGGTTCTTAATTACAAAAATATCCTATTTTTCCTTCCTTCATTCCATTAAATTGAAATAAGCACGCTTCATCAGATGGTTTATAAATATTTATTAGAATTCAAAGCTGTTTTCTCTTCTATCCCAGGAGCATCCATTCAGCTGCCTGCAAGAACAAAGCAAAGCAACCTTTTTTAGTCCCATTTCTAGGTTTCATTTCTAATGGCATTTGAGATACACAGAACATCAGATCTTTGATTATCATCAAGTAATCAGTGAGAGAGTTCAAGTTGGGGTGAGATCATCATGTATTCTGGAACAAAAGACAACAGTACTAATATTTTCAAGGCTCACTCACCTCTCTCAACTGGTAAGTTGCATTTGACTGCTGCTGTGAAATGCCCTGAAAAAGAAAGACTATGTTAGATCACAGCATTAAAAAACTTGTGTGATACTTGTTAGTAAAGTAACCTCAGAAATCAAAATGGAACGGTTTTATGGGTGATATCATTGTATTCATTTGGCAGAATCATCGCATCATTGGTTACATTCTAACTTATCATATAGACCAAAGACTAACTTACCCTTAAATCTTAGGGTAACAGGTCTGCCTGTTTAAAAATGGAAAAAGAAAAAAAGCCTTGAAAATTTACCCTACTTCACTTTCCCATTTTTAATAACCCATGTTAACTTTTTCAAAAAATTTAGGGCAGTGAACCTGTTCTGTACAATGGTGGACCTTTGTCATCGTACATTCGTTCAAACCCAGAGAAGCATGTAACACCATGAGCAAACCCCAATGAACTGACTTAGGGTAAAGTTGTATCAATGTAGGTTCCTAATTTTAAGTCCCACTCCAGTTCTAGATGGTGAGGTGTGTGAAGACGGTCCTGGTATACAGGCAATTTTGCTGTGAATCTAAAACCACTCTGGAAAATGACTATCGATTTAAAATCAGCTAAATAACAAATTGTGGAATAATCTATAAATTAATATGTATGAATACGTAGATTAATATGTAATAAAAATTTACTTCCCCAAAATGTGTTAACCTATGCTTATCCAAATGACCATATATCCTAACCATGAAATTTACAGAACATTTCCCTAAGAGCCACCATACTTAATCCAAATCCCTGAACATTCCTATGAGACAGTTTCCGTTTTCAAGGGTATGAACAGAATATAGTTGCAGCCAGATACGTCAGATAGGAGCGAAAGACAGTATTTGCTCATCACTGTTACTCTGCTGAACTATGTTATCATCATTGTATCGGCTTTAAACCACGTAACACACCAAACAAACTTGAGACTACTGTACCTCTGCTTAAAACTCCTTCTTCCATGTCTTGTAGCAACCCATCTCTTCACACCTGCAGAAATTTAATCAAATTTACTAATAGGTAGTTACAGGTAGATTTCAAAAAATTTCCATACACTGTTTCAGTTTTTAAAAAAATCTTCATTCTTTCTCAGAGAGATTCCCATCTGTTTAGTTTAAAAAAATCATCATTAACAGCATCTTGCCAAGTAACTAGTTACAACTGATAAGATACATACCTTTATACAAAAGCTCCCCGAAATCCGCACCTGAAAAATAGTGTTTCTTTAGACATGCTTCACAAGAGGTTAACATTAAAGACTGTTTACTTCAACTGTCCAGTGGCTTGTGCACCACTAGAAAACACTTGACACATGTCAACAATTACTAAGACCAGCACATTTCAGAAACAATAAACCTCAGTGCCAAGAGCCAAAGAACTGTTTCCATGTCTTACCCCAAGCAAGCCATCCAGATAAAATCATATACCCGGTAGCTAGAAGAGAAAGAGACACCTTTTACTAAATTATTAATGGCAAGTAAGTTTTTTTTTATTAATTTTTGACACAGGGTTCTTCAGTGTTAGACTTGTCTACATGCTCATTTCAGGTCAGACATTTGCTCAACATCATTACAAAAACCCTGTTTAGAGTATGCTCAACATGCATTTGCAAACCAAACACAGGAAGTTAGCTTGATAGTTAAGCATTCTAATTCAGCAGTGTTCTCAGTAACTTTTGAGCTATGAAATTGTTTTAAACATTAATACTCACCAAAAAAGTTCCAGACATGTCAAAAACTCAAGTCCACCTAAGAAATAAGAATACTTTTATAAATAGCCAAAGATGAATTTTCTCCCCACAAATCTCCCCACAAAAGTGCCTGATATCAGATAGAGCTAATTAAAACTTTCATGTTTAGTCAGTATTTGCTTTATCATCACACAGGCTGCTCTTACAAATCAACAGTCGTAAGGTAATAGGACAAGGATCTGCCACTTAGCACAGTTTAAACACTCCATGGTAGGGCTGGTTCCTGTGCATTAGAAAGCAACTCTTAAAAGCCATTAGTGGCATTTGTCATGCCTGCCCAGTTACCAATATTTAGTTCAGTTAGTTTTACTTACCCCTTCAACTTCCAGCTAATTCTGCTTAGCGCCTACAAAAGAGAAGCTAAATTAGTAGTGGCAGTTTGCTTACATTATTAATAAAAGCTTTACTAAACCAGATACATCAGACAAATGGTCTATCTCTTTCATGTTTCAATCTGTTGAACTATGCAACCATCATAGTATCTGTTTATCCAAATTCCTCCCTAGAAGTTTTAGAAAGGGAGGAAAACCCTATTGTAAGCATCAACAATTTGTAATCCTTTAAAAAAGAACTGTAAAGTGCTGGGTAAAGAGTATAAAAAGGTTTCTCACCTGTTTGCCCATAAATACAGCGTAAAGCCTCTGCTGTGGGACCTGGGAATAAACAGTTTCATGTAAACTTAGGTGCAGTCTCAACGGTCTCTCAATCACCATTTTGTGTGCCTCAGTTAGGATAATGGTGGTAATAATTCTCGTCATCCTCACAGTCAAGAGTAGCAAATAAAATGTCATCATTGTGGCACATTCAGTGGACTTTTCAACCCAACTTCCCTTTTTAAGGGTATTTCAGTAACTCACCCCAGTAGCAGGTCTCATCCATTTGGCACGTAACTATAAAACAAAGAATATCCAATGCAACATACTGTGCCACTAAGTTAATCGTTAACATCTTACCATTTAAGCCTCAGAATAAAATTTTTCAGAAATCCATTCTGCCCACTACTCTTAAACCATCACAGGCTTAACAAAAAGACCTCTTAAGCAGATTGCATTCTTCCCACCGCATTTAGCCGTTTCTTACCTGTTCATCAGAAGCCATCAAAAGCCAAACTGCATTCATGCCTAGCATCATTCCTAGGGAAAAATTAGCAACTTTTAAAATTTACTTTATTCTAAACTAAGTTTAAGGACTATGTCGTCCTCGCATCCTCTATGCAAGTGATTTACACCACCCTTAATCTCCTGAGAGCACTGCACAAAATTAAAGAACCAGTCATACAAATGATGCAGTGCGGAATGCAGCAATTTAGAGAAGCACGTGGACTTCCCCAGTTAGCGCCTTTCCTTAGAGCACTTGGCTAAAGGAAAATGGGGCCGAAGCCATTAACAAAGACCCACTCGGTGACTCGGCATGCACCGCCATCAGAGCCGTTGGCATTCATCAACAGTCTCAGATGTCCCTACCAACACAGGCTTCATCAGAGGCAGGGCCTAGAGCCGAGGTTTTTTCGCAGTTCGGCCCCCAGCAACGCACGCACAAATTAGATCGCGCCTGCACCCAATGCGCAATCCTCCGCCATCTCCATCTTGTGAGTCCTTCAACGGCCTACGACTGGCCTGGAAATGCAAGCCAGCTTAAGGGGACTTAATTACTAAGAGCTGCTAGCCTCGCGCGAAGAACCCATTTAACGGCAAACCGAAGACATACATACCAAAGACCGACTCGTAGCCTGGAAAGACCGAGATGGCGGCCAGACGCTTGTATATAAGGCGCTTTTCAATGACGTCATGACGCACGCTCTCCGCCAACGTCCGCTTCGACTCCGGCACCTCTCCTCCCTCTGTCTCCTCCTCCTCCTCCAGAAGCACCTCCCTCCCGTCCTCTAATCCCGCCCCTTGACCCGCCTCTGGCCCCGCCCCACTTCGCCGCTGTGGGCGGGGACACGACAGCCTACGTGACGCAGGGCTCCCGCCCTCCTACCGACTGAGGAGGAAGAGAAGAGAGGGGAGGGGGCGCGAGGGACGGAAAGCGCTGGGGGAGGGGAAAGGGGGGCGGTGTAAGGGTGAGTGATTTCCTTCCGGCACGTCGCCCGCTCCGGGGGAGGGGGTGGGGGGTTTCACTTCCGGGACGGTGTTCCGGCCCATTCCGGCCCATTCCGGCCCATTTCCACCCCCGGAGGTAGGTGCTGCTCCTTGACTGGGCTCGGGCCCCGCACGCCGGTCCCGCTGCCCTGCCCTGGGGCCGCCTTGCCGGGTCTCCGCCGCAGCCTGCTCCTGGGGCGCTCAGCCACTTCCCTCCACCCCGCCTCAAGGCACCCGGAGACCTTCCACCCCCTTGGCCCCGGGCCGGGCTGAGCTGCCGGACCCGCCCCCTCGCCGGGCCCCTCCCTCAGGACCCCGGACTGGGCGGCCCCCTCCCCCACGGCAGCCCGGACACACCCAGATACACACACCCACCTCTGGGCAGCTCCCCGCCTGCTTACGCCTACTGCCTGGACCGGGTCCCGGGGCGCCGCCCCCTTCCCGGTGCTTTACCCTCACCTGATTGCTCGCTCCCCGCCACATGCCTTGCTCCCCTTTCCACCCCCGCTTTTCGGTGACATTTCTCCCCTCTGCCAGTTCCCCGCTCCCCACGCTTCCTAACGCAGACGAAAGCCACCCAAGTATCGGAGTGGCCAACCCCATGCCGTTCCCGATTCTCCCTCTTACAGCTTGCACCCCTGCAGTGCCGACGGTAGAGAAAGACCTTACTCCAGGGGCTTCCTCCTCACTGGGGAATTGCCGGAAAGAGCAAACAAAAAAGGCGCTGGTGTAGGCTCCAAAATAAACATCTGAATTCATGATGGCAACGACAGAGGCTCTTATTGGATTAAAAGTTCCAAAACAAACAAAAACGCTTTGGAAAAAGGTCAGATTGGCTTAAGTTGGTTCTTGAAAGCAGTGTGTACACTACCCTATTTACTGATGAGTGTGTTGTAAATACGGGGCAGTACTATGAGCGTGTCAGGATAAGTTCCCGAAGTTTCAGGTCTTAAGTAACTATGTAAATGTCTATAAATTTACAGATTAAGTGGAAACACATTGGGCTCAAGTCAGTGTCTTCCTATTGGGATTGATACAAACTACTCTCAACCAGTGAAGGCTGTTGGATGTAGTTAACAGGTTTAAGTGGTTCAGCTATTTTTTTAAAAAATATTTTAATGTAACAACATTGAAGCTACTTGGTAAATGCTGTTTTCTTATCAGCTTTAGGGACCTAAATTTCAGAACCAAAGTATCATTACCACTCTGAAATTCCCAACTTTCAATTTAGATAGAGGCAGGTTTGCCTACCTTTTCCTAGTCCTGAGAGTAAACTTCAGGTTGTCTGCATCTTGTTAGAGTCCCAACACAACTCGGCTTTTCTTCCTAATCTAAATTTTGCCTGAGTCCTAAACCCAAAGCCTTTCTGTGGGGGCTCTGACTCTTCAGCTTAGAAATAATGGCTTACATTCATGTGGGATATTAGTCACTTCATGCAATAATAAACATAACTCATGCAGCATGTAGTAAAATATTAAGAAGAGTATCTAATCAGCCCATCCATATAGAATTGCATTTATTCTAAAAGCTTTCTTTCCTTCTCCAGAAAAAAATTAAAACACAGGACTTTATATCCTGTGTGCAAATACCTTACGATTAACACTTAAACAACTTTCACAGCTGCTTTCTCCCCTTCTGTTGAATGTCTGTTTTGAGATTACATAGCTTATTAGTAAGGAAAGTACGGGCTTAGGTTGAATTTTTAGAAGTCTAACAATCGCTTTTTTGTTTTAACAGTATCTTGCTGTGAAACCTAAACTAATAAACCTGTTGGTATTTGTTTTCCATATTTAAACACGTATCTCTTTTTACTTGGAAATTTTGAAACTTCTCCAAGTAGTGTTTTAAAATAGGTTTGAACTGGAAAGCCTGAGGGGAGTGAAATTATCATTATTAATGATGATATGGTTTCCTCTCTCAGCAGGGTTGAATGCCTGCCTACAACCTCAGGTACGACCATGGAGAAAGGTGGCAACATACAACTGGAGATCCCTGACTTCAGCAACTCTGTCCTGAGCCATCTAAACCAGCTGCGCATGCAGGGCCGTCTCTGTGACATCGTGGTCAATGTGCAAGGACAGGCTTTTCGGGCTCACAAAGTGGTACTGGCTGCCAGCTCCCCCTATTTCCGAGATCACATGTCCTTGAATGAGATGAGTACTGTCTCCATTTCAGTTATCAAGAACCCTACTGTTTTTGAACAGCTCCTTTCTTTCTGTTATACGGGGCGGATATGCCTGCAACTGGCAGATATCATCAGCTACCTGACAGCTGCCAGTTTTCTGCAGATGCAGCATATTATAGACAAATGTACACAGATCCTGGAGGGCATTCATTTCAAAATTAATGTGGCTGAGGTTGAAGCTGAATTAAGTCAAACAAGGACAAAGCATCCAGAGAGACCTCCAGAATCTCATAGTATTACACCAAATCTGAACCGCTCCCTTAGCCCCCGACAAAACACCCCAAAGGCAAGCCGGCGAGGTCAGGTTAGTGCCGTGCTGGATATCAGGGAGCTCAGTCCTCCCGAGGAGTCCACCAGCCCCCAGATAATTGAACAGAGTTCTGATGTAGAGAGCCGGGAGCCCATTCTTCGGATCAACCGAGCAGGACAGTGGTACGTGGAGACAGGAGTAGCAGACCGAGGGGCCCGGAGTGATGATGAAGTTAGGGTTCTTGGAGCAGTGCACATCAAAACTGAAAATCTGGAGGAGTGGCTTGGGCCTGAGAATCAGCCTTCCGGAGAAGATGGGAGTAGTGCAGAGGAAGTCACAGCCATGGTGATTGACACCACAGGCCATGGTTCTATAGGACAGGAAAATTATACTTTAGGATCTTCAGGAGCCAAGGTGGCTCGGCCAACAAGCAGTGAAATTGACAGGTAAGTTTTATTTTGTTTGCCATCTAATAGCTATTGTTCAGACATCACTAAAGCAGGCCCTCTGTGTGATACAAAAAGCATCTTCCTTACTTGATGTTCTCAAAGTTATATTGATATTGGGGAAACTGGAAGTGTGCCAAAAGACTCGCGTTCTAATTTTTTTTAAAGCAGGAAGCTCCTAGTCCTGAAGTATTCACAGTATTGTGAGAACTATGGTAAAGTTAGACACTTCCATGAATCAGAATAGCGTCTACAGTCACACTAGGATCAGTAATTGCCAGGGCTTCCTCGGAATTCCAGGAAGAGAGCTGATCTTCAGCTGGGAATCTGACTACATTGCCCTTCCTTGGTACGTTCTCACACAGGTAGGTGGCCTCTGGGAGTTTCACTTTGCTTTGTCGCACTGTTTTCTTTGTGCCCATCTACCAAATTAGAGGAATTATGGTACCAGCAGTGATTGTCCTGTTTAAATCAGTGTAATCAGAGTAATTGCAAAGAAAAGCTTTTTGAATGTTTTTCATTACTTTTCTTCGCTTGTCATTTGACGGTATCTTTTCTGTTTTATTGATGACAACTGCTACCACAAACCTGAGAGTCTTTTTTTCACCAGTGCTACTATGCCCTTTGCCCACTTCTCTCTTTCTAATACATTGCAGTTGTTAGAACATTTCTTTTTGGTGGAAATAATGATAATTTTAATCTAAGTAAGTTGAAAGAAAGTCTCAATTAAAAGAAAGAAATATTACCAACTTGGTAATATTTGTTCTTTTCCTTTCTTAAAAATTTTAAATTGACCATATGAACAATGGTAACTAAAGTAGCTATTACTTTGGTTCACATTTGGTCTTGAGAGACACACGTGTCACCAAAATTCGGCGAGTATATACTGTATTCACGTCAGGTGGTCTCCATTTGAGTATTTTCCTTCTTGTGTCCTTACTAGTTAAAATACTCTTGAGCATAATACTTATTGTCCCCCTAAATTAGCACTTTTGTCCCTCCACTACAGTTAGAACTGTAGCAAGTTAATAGCTCAAATGCAAAAATTTTTAATCTCCATTATCTACGTCAACAGTCTGAAATATACAACAAGTTATCGTGGGGCTTGGAGAAGAGATCAACCGAAAACCTAAGAGTTATGTAGAAGAAACAAAATTACACACCCAGTTTTAATTTGTTCTTTTCTTGGTCTCCTAGTACTTATGTAAAGTGAGAAGCTTACATTTAGCCTTAGCTTCCCCAGGTCAAATCCACTATGTCATTATGTATTTCTTTAATCTACTAAGGCAAACTTTTTAAAATTTCATACCAGATTCTATAGGGACTCCATGAAAGTATTTCTTAGAAATCTGTTGTCCAATTTGTTCCCCCTTCCTCGGCCATGGGGTAAAGAATATAGACATCACCATTTTTTATGTTCCTTGGCACTACTTGTCTATTAGGCCCCTTTGTGCTCCTCTTCCAACAGATTCAGCCCCTCCGGCAGTGTTGTCCCCTTGACCGAGAGACACAGAGCCAGAAGTGAGTCTCCTGCCAGAATGGATGAGCCTAAGCAGCCCAGCTCCCAGGTATGTGCTTGTGGATTTAGGACTACCGTGGCGCTTGAAGAAATTGCCACTGTGTGTGAACGCAGCGTAATGACTAAGGAAGGAGAGAGGTGGGAGGGGTAACAGTGGCCCTATTAAATAAATACTCTTTTGATTACTTCTCTCTTTATTCTTGCTTGTGAGCATGCTGGAAATATACTTTTGGTGTCAGCAGAGTTTGGGAAATAGAAAAAGATAAGATTGTGGAACTCTTTGCTGACTGTAGAAACTAGTCTATAGTCCTGAGAGTAATAAAAATAACCCCTAAAAACTACATGCAGGTAATTTAGGACCTGGGATGGAGAGAGTTTGATTTTGTGCATTGTGCATATAAGACTACATAATTACTAAGTTATACAGTATTGCATATTTGTGAATACGTGGCTTATACAGTTTTGTGTCCTGTTTGCTTTTTAATAGGCTTGTATCTTTTCATTTATTTTCTTCCTAAATCGTTTATTCAAACTAAAATGTCCTCGAAAGGACAGGAATGGTATCTTCTATTTTCTTTGCGATTCTCCTCAGCAAATAGTATATGTACGTAGTTGGTTGATATTTTTGTTTGTGTTTTTCTCATAGGTCTGTGTCACTGAAGATTGATTTTTAAAAAGATGCTCAACTCACCAAGTAGAACACAAATTGTAAACACTGTTGCTCTTTAAAAAGAAACACTGGTGGATTAAGATTGTGTAGCTAATTTTTAATCTTCTGCACTATACTGATAGTATCTTGTTTAATTTTTATCTAAACCTTTGGATGTTTATTGTTTACATAGTATAGTTACAGCTGCAAGACATTGTTACAAATTATGTTTACTTGCATATTATGCCGTTTGGTACCAGAAAAGGTACTGTAACCATTACAGGAGAATTTTTTAGTTTTAATAAGGTGTTAGAGAACATGCTAGGAGCTTGGAGGAATGTACTCATAATTAGGGCACTTTTTCTCCTCATCTCTCAAATAGGATGTGATTACTATTTGACTGTAATTATTGTGAAAATAAATACAGCAGTGAGACAGACCTTACAATTTACTGGGGGGATAAGACAGACTAACAGATATGCAGAACACATATAGATAAGACTGTATAGACTTCAGTAACAGTGTAATGGGAATAGGAATGCTTAAAAGGCACTTACAGGAATCAATATCTACTTAAGGAAAGTGTTCTTCAAAAGAGTTTAAATGTGGTTTTTAAAGTGGTTACAAAAAGGATAACTTATTCCACGTGTAGATGGGATAGAGATAAAAATTAGAATTCTACAAGAGTGTTTACCTGACTGAAGCAGAAGTTACAGGCTATAAAGAAATAGGAGGTAGGGGAGGGTATAGGTCAGTGGTATAGAGTGTGTGCCTAGCATACACGAGGTCCTGGGTTCAGTCCCCAGCACTGCCATCAAAATAGATTGGTAGGTAGGTAGGTAGATAGATGGACGGATGGACAGATAGATAGATAGATAGATAAACACCCTATAAACTCCCTCCACCAAAAAATAAAAAGAAATAGGAGATAAGTAGTGTCATCTGGAATGGATGTTAAGGGATGAGTTTATGTATGCCTTAACATGTATTAAAGTTTATTATGGTGAGTCTACTCACCAGTCATTTTTTTCCCTGCCACAGAGAACCAAAACAGAACATGGACGTACATTATTGTGAGAACAAATTTTGATGGGCTTGAAGAGCTTCCTGATTATGAGGGTGATTTAACTGGAACAGGCTACTAAGGTCACTCCTTTATTCAAAACGTTCTATGACTTTTTCCCTTTCTCTACCACATGGAGGTTAAAATACTTGGCCCAATTTTCCAAGTAATTTATAATCTTTTTAACTCAGCTTTTCCCACCATTCATCAGCATTCACTGTCTGTCCAAAACAGGCAGACTTTCTCTGTGCCTCAGAACCACAATCAAACTTTTTTCTGTCTCTGCACCTTGAGTCTGAGATACCCTGTTGTTTCCAGGCATCTGGGACCACCCAAGGCCCAGCTCCTAGTTCCCTCTGTCCTGAATAGCCTAGACCTCTTTGATCTCCCCTTCTTACACTACAGTAGCATTTACAGATGGTACTGTATAATATTTCCTAATTCTCTAATGACTCTTGTAAGTTACTCATTTTTTATTTGCAATAATTTGTCTCCTTCTAGATTGAAATCGCCTTGAGAGCAGAGTCCACATTTTCTAAACTTCATTGTATCTGACATTGTCTCATCAGGTGCCCACTAAATGGGAGTTGTTTTGCCTCTAAGTAGTTTTGAGTAACTAAGATTACTGTGGGGTAGGTGCCCAATAAAGAGACAGCCAGTAAATGAGGAATTATTTAGTTGCCTGTGAAGTCCTCAGTTTTGGAGATCTCTAAATAAAATTAGTAAATGAATCAGATGATTTTTGAAGTCCCTTCAGTTCTTTGAGTCTCAGGTTAATAACTGCAATTTTAGAATGGTTGACAGCTTTGAAGGCCATGGCAAGAATCTGGACTGGTATTTGTTTTAGAAAATATGGAAAGCATTCATTTATATGGAGTTTATTCATTATATGGAATGGTTCATTAAAAAAAGTTATTGAACACCTATTACATATCAAGCACTGATCAAGTTCAGGGGTATTCAGCAATGTGGAATGTCCCTGGGCTCACAGGACTTACAAAATAGTAGGGAGTTGCAAAGTGGGAGGAGTGAAATGATCCACCTGTTAGTGACAGAGAAAACCAGGAGGCAGCCATTTTTGTCCTTGCTGCTTTTTAGAGTTCAAATGAATAAAACTACCAAAGATATATTGTTGCCTTTGACAAGGACCTAATCTATATTTTATGCTCATTTACTTGCTCTTTTATTGCGACTTTATTGTAGTAATTTTTAGGTGAAGTATATTAAAATGTGTGAGTTTTCTGATTATGGTTCATCACAGATAGCTAAAATACATTTACTTTCTGCTTGTGGACAATACTGGTATGACATTAGTTTCCTTAATGTTAGGCAGTTTTTTTTAGGGAATTGGCACCCTCAGGATGAGGAATAATTGTGAATTTGTAGTGTCTAATAATAGCTAGCATTTATTGAGCTATGTTAAGCACTTTAGTGTATTCATGCAATGAACAGAGCAGTCTATGAGGTAGATGCTGTTATTATATCCATTTTACAGATAAAGAAGCTGACAAAGTAAATAACTTGCTCCAAATCAAACAATAAGTAGGATGCAGATTTGAACCCAGGTTCCAGCACACGTAATTGCTATGAAGCATAACAGCAGGTATTCAGGATACCCCAAGGTACTGTTACCATGTGTTATTCCCATGAGAATCCAATGGAGCTGGCAAAACATGTAACTTTTTCATTTTATGGATGAGGAAACAGCCTCATAGAAGTTATACTGTGCTTTGTCCGTGGTCAGCAAGGACCTTTTAGTGGAATAATCCCTCATTCTTTATGTGAGTTCAGTTTTGATTATCCAGGGAATTGGAGCAGAAAGAAAAGTTATATAAGACAAATTGAAATCATCTAAAACCTCAGCCTTAATATTCAATGCTGGACTTCACATACTGCTTCCCAAACCTGCTGAGAACTGCCTCTATTCTGTTGGAAAAACTGAAGAACACTGTTAGCTAACATATATGAAAGGAGACAAAACACATTTTTAGAAATTCAAGAAGAAGTTACAAGATTAATTGATAATTAAATTCATGTTTGTCCAGTTAATCTAGAGTCAACATTTACATATTCTCCTTTTTCCGTTAGTACTTTACCTGTGCTAAACATATGTAATTTCCTCCTACATATTTAAAATGCTTATGTATATATATAATTGTTTTTTTTTTTACTTAAAACATTGTATACAGAATATACACACATGCACACACAACAACTTCAGAAGTCAGCCAGCTAAATAAGTCAGTAATTTCTGAATGGTGATATTTTAATACAGAATTTTGAATGCAAAATATATATAAATCCAAGGGTTTTAAATTATTCATTCAAAGAAATGTATTGTTCCCTCCGCTCCCAGCTTTCAGATAGGAGGAAACCATGTTTACTTCATATGTTAAATCCTTTGACTATCTAGACTGTTCATGTTCAGATTAGGTAAATGAAATTAAGATCCTATTTAATGGATATTAAGGAATTACTGGGTTTTTTTAGGTGTGTTAGTGGTATTTTGGTTATACTAAGAATCCTTGTCTTTTAGAGGTACCATACTAAAATATTTATGGATGAAATTATGTCTGGGGTTTTTTTTTTCAAAAATAATATGAGAAAGGAGAGAAATAGGTGAGGATAAAGGAAAAATAAAATTACCCGTGAGTTGATAATTGTTGTGTGGTGGGGATTCAACATACTATTCTGTCTAATAAAAAGTTTTAAATTATGTGTCATTCGACCTTCATAAAAAAAAAGAAATCAGAAAAGGAAAACATTATTTTGCAATAACTTAGAGTTATCTAATTAACAATGGCAGAGTTTTAATGCTGCTTGTATAGTAATAGCTTTTTTAATGTGTTAAGTAATTTTATTTCACAATGTAACAAATTTACCTTATGGGGAGATACTTTATAAACTAAGAGAGCTTGGAGAGATAATATATAAATCACAGTATATTCTATTTACTTTTAATAATCTGTTCAAATCAATTCAAAACCACTACAAATAGATATATAAAATTAGATGATAATATGTCTGTGCACTGTATTTCCTGGACACTTACCTTTAGTATAAGCAGTTTGAAAAGTGAGTTAGCAACATTGTTAGGAGTATGTATTTCCCCTCTTTCTCTTTTGTTTTGTCTCCTTTTTGTTCAGAAGTTTTATCTTTTTGTTCAGGGGCAAAAATCAGAAACCAAGTCTTACACTTCTTTTTCTGCGGTACCTGTCATTGTATTTAGTGGACAACAGTCAGTCAGTAAATACTTAGTGAATATCGAATTGTGAAAAGATTACAAGAAGGAATAACCAAGTTAGCAAATTCACATCTCAGTCTAGTTTCCCTTCCCAGCTCTCTTACCAATTTTTTCTGAGGTTGATTAAGCTTTGATTAGTCTTTAGAGTGAAGAAAATATGTCAGTATGGTACTAAAATATTTTGGGGGGAGGGTATAGCTCAGTGGTAGAGTGCATGCCTAGCATGCACAAGGTCCTGGGTTCAATCCCCAGTACCTCCATTAAATAAATTAATAGATAAATAGATAAATATAGATAAATAAATAAATAAATAAACCTAATTACCTCCACCCCAAAAAACAAAAACAAATAAACAAATAAAATATTTTGGAGTAAAAGGAGTACTGTTGCCTGTAAGTTATATACATTTTTATTTTACTGCTGGATTAAATTTTGGTATTAATGATAATGCCATAAATATAATTTATAACGTGCTTGTCATAATGTATTCTGTACTGTCAGATATAGTAACCTTTGGCCATGTCACATGTGGCTATTTAAATTTAAATTTTAATTAATTGAAAGCAATTAAAATTAATTCAGTCCCTCAGTCACACTAGCATGTTATAGATGCTTAAGAGCTGCATGTGCCTGGTGGCAACTGTATTAGATAGTGCAGATTATCAAACGTTTCTGTCACCACAGACAGTTCTATTGAACCAACACTGCCCAAGGACCTACCTGATGGTCTAGACTGTAATTGCAAATTAGAGTCCAAATGGATAGAGTCCAAATCTCAGCCCACTCACCAGAGTGGGCTGAGATTCTCCTATCACTATAAAATGGAACATTTAACAGGGGGTTAATAAGCTTGCAGTTTATCAGCCAGAAAGTAACTCAGCTGTCCTGCTCTTTTTATGGTAATGGAATAGAGTGTCCTTGGTTTTTTGTTTTAATTTCTACCTTAACATCTTTACTTTTGGTAATAATTTCCTGTTTGTATCTTTACTAAAAGTAGGCTTGTGATTTAGTAACAGAGGTAAAAACAGATTTGATGTCTTTTAATATATATATACATAATAATGTATGTTCTTTCTTGCTTACGTTCCTCACCTGGCGCAGGTGGAAGAGTCAGCAATGATGGGAGTAAGTGGCTATGTGGAGTATCTCCGAGAGCAGGAAGTATCTGAGCGGTGGTTCCGGTACAACCCCCGTCTCACCTGCATCTACTGCGCCAAATCCTTCAACCAGAAGGGGAGCCTGGACCGCCACATGCGCCTGCACATGGGGATCACACCGTTCGTCTGCCGCATGTGTGGCAAGAAGTATACCCGGAAAGATCAACTGGAGTATCACATCCGCAAGCACACAGGCAACAAGCCCTTTCACTGTCATGTCTGTGGCAAGAGTTTCCCCTTCCAGGCCATCTTGAATCAGCACTTTCGCAAAAATCACCCTGGCTGTATACCCCTGGAGGGGCCTCATAGCATCTCCCCTGAAACAACTGTCACATCTCGAGGACAAGCTGAGGAAGAGTCACCGTCACAAGAAGAAACAGTTGCTTCTGGGGAAACCGCCCAGGGCTCTGTGTCCACTACTGGGCCGGACTGAAACATCGAGGGGGAGGGGGCAGACCCTCTTCCCCTCTGGGCCGTAAGTAGCCAGCGTCAGGGCCACGGGCTGGTACTTAGATTTAAAAAATGCCACGTCACCAGATCAGAAGATGCTCCCAAGATGTTGCCAAACTAGAGGATCAGTAACATACGCAAAAGCACTAGAGGCGTCCCCTCCTCCTTCCCACCTCACACTTTGGAATATAATCAAGCAAATCAACTTTCTAATTCAGGGATCAACAGCCTTGGTTTGTTAACTTTGTAAGAAAAAAAATTTTTTAACAAAACACTGATAAATGGTCATTTATCTACCAGTCATTTCTGAACACTGTACTTTGGTCCATATCATCCTGGTGGCTGTCTGCCCGGATCTGAAAAACGAAGCAAGGAGCCTTGGTCATCTGAACCAGCCAGCCAAAAGAGAAAAGGAAGCAATCGTGATGGTGATGATGAGGGGGAGTTTCTCCTCTTCCTTCCCTGTCCACAACATGAAGTTTCATATTTCAGGGGAAAAAGAAAAAAAAGATGGTTCTTTTGTTTTGAAAGGTCAGACTTAATCTCTGCCCTGACTAGGCGTCTGGTACTTTGCCTGATCATTTCGTGTAAGCAGCCATCCTGGAGCAGTACACTAGGGAGCAGCATCTCCAGAAGCACTTTAGGCAGCTGGAAGTGAGATGAGCAGCAAAGTGTTTGCAAGAGGTACTCCTGCATCTGGGGGCCCGAGTGTTGTGTGGAGGAAAAGGGGAACAGGGAAGGAAGTGTTTTTGTTTTGCGATTGTCAAGCAGCACGGAGCTAGCTGTACTGCAACTTCCTGATTGGTGTCGGTAAGCCACGGTGCTTGTGTATCTTTGGATGTTAGGAAATGGCTCTAGTCCAGATGAATTAACGTGTAAGGCTGACTACCAAAGTTTCATCTAGTCTCTTTGGCTCCTAGTTTCACATAACAGCAATATTATACATCGAAAATGTCACTTTACAGTGA
The DNA here is from genome assembly GCF_036321535.1 of Camelus dromedarius. Classification (NCBI taxonomy): domain Eukaryota; kingdom Metazoa; phylum Chordata; class Mammalia; order Artiodactyla; family Camelidae; genus Camelus; species Camelus dromedarius. The sequence continues at coordinate 20,096,931 of NC_087458.1, forward strand.
AATGAGCCTGGATTGTATTTTTAAATCCACAGGTCTCCATATTTGATAACTTTTATATGATGTTTTAAACACATTTTTTCTGCAGTGTTGTGGTTGAAGAAATTCAACACTATGGTTCTGACTGCAACCACAATTCCATTTCCTTCTACATACGTGATAGTTTATATTTTCAGTCCAATAGAAGAACTTCACTAAATCAATGTCTTGCGTCTGCAAACCTAGTAATTCATAAACCAACCATCAGCAAATTGCTGATGACTCCAAGAGCTTTGCTTTTTAATGATACACTACAGGGCATTTACCAGAAAACATACTGCACAATCAGGTTGCAATAAATTGATCAGTTTTGGTCAGGTTTGGTTACTTAATCATTCCTAAGATTTTTAAAACTTCAAGGGACCTTTTTGGTAATTCTGGGTATTTTTCAGATTCCTAATCCAGCACTGAGAGTCAGAAAGAATTTACCAAACATGTAGAGCTTTAGATGCCCTGTCTTGCATGCAGAGAATGAAGGAGGATTATTAAAAGATGCAGACAAGTGAATGCTTACAAGTTACAGTGCAAATAGAAACAAGAAAAATCGCTAGCTTCTCTTAATTGATCATTAATTTTTTAAAAGAGTACTTAAATATGTAGTAGTTTAAGAAATTGTTTTGGTGCAGAGGCATAGATGATTGTAAAAGAGTTTTTAGGAGAGGGGCTGGCCGTGCCTGCACTGGTGAGCCATCTGTGAGAATGCTAGTTGCGTGCTCCCTTCCTGAGAATGCTTTGTGGCGTGTGGAAAAGTGGGTAGGAAAGAATGGCATTGCTTTGATGATAGGAGGTCAGAATGCAAAGGGTTATTCTTAAGCAATCCGAGACTCGTGCATATTCATACAGCTGCACCATATGTATCACTAGGGAATGGTTATTTTCTCTTCTGGGAAAACATAGGAATGCATCTTTTAATAGGAGTGTAGTGATGCTACCATTTGATTAGAGCCTACCCTTAAACATGCTGAAGCCGTGTTTTATTTTTAAAAGACATAGACTATGGCACTCCCCTCTTTAGTTGGGCAGTAGCATTATAAGGTAAAAACTGTCACCTAGGGCCATCTTAGGGACCACCTATGCTCTGGGGCATAGAAAAAGTGGCATAGAAATTAGAGTGAAATCTTTAGGGAAACATTTCAGCTGGTAATCAAGGCTTTCAGTGGACAGATTTTGCCATGCCTAAACAGGCAGGGAGGTGAGAGGTACAGAATATGCTGCTTTAGATGGAGCTTTTAAACTTACCAAAAAAAAAAAAAAAATTAAGTTCATCCTACTTTTGAGAAGTAGTATGCTGGAAAGTTGCTTATTGCTTTGTTAGTTTCTTAGATTTTTATGTGAGAAAATAGAGCTTTTTAAACTTTCACCAAATTGTGAGAAAGTGCAGTCATTTCTGTAAAGAAAGTTTGCAGCATTTGTCAGTACTCCATCCAGGGTTGGCAGCAAACATGTGAAGTGAAGTGGGGACTGTCTGGTAGCTGTGGAAATGCTGTGAGTGTTTGGTGGGTTCCCCCTCCCTTTGTAGTCACTGCTAATAGGCTTTTGCTGTACTGATACTGTGAATAGAGTGCTTCTTGATAGATGGTCTAGGCCACATCAGCACAGTCATGTTTGCTGGTTCTCTCCTCTTAATGGGCCTAGCGCAGAGCCATGAAATTCATGAACATTCAAGCCAGCCTAGCTTTTAAACACATTTAAGTTTCTGAAAGCAATTTCCCCGTTTTAGTTAGAAGAGAGATTATTATTATTGTACACAGCTATCTAAGGTTCTTATCCAGGTTCACTGTGATGTTGTCCTCGTTCTTAGCTGACATCACTGTAGGGTCATAGCAGTTAGTAGTGTTCTGTCTACATAAATGAATAGCTATATTGGTGTGTGCACAGAGGATACCTCTCTTAAGGATGTACTAAATGGACTTTAGCTAATGCTGAAAACTCATTACCAAATCTTAACTTGCACATGTCACCTTGTGAAGGGAACTGCATTAGCAATGAGAGCTAAATCATTGTTAAGTACTTTAATGCCGCCGTGAAACAGCAAACACTGGGACTCTTTTCATTTATTGAGTGGCACTTAATAGCAAAGGAGCTACCCAATATTCTCACCAGAAGAAGAGAGATGACAATATATTGGTCTACTTTCATTCTAAGAGGTACCTTTTATTCTCTCAGAACTCTACCAGTATAAAATATGGCATTGGGGTGAGCAGTAATACTGTACTTAGGCAGAAGGCTCTTTCTAATGACTTGTTCTCTCTTTACTCAGAACCATATTTACCTCTGAACTGAGTTGAGTTTTATTTTCTGTGAATTGCATACTGTCCCCAAGCCATTCCATTATACCAGAGGGTCAGATCTAATCTTGAATATGTAAAAATAAATTAATTCCTGAAAGATAAAGATTGGAAAAGAAGGGATATAGAAGTTAAGGGAAGTTTTCTTCTTATTTTTTTATTATTATTATTTTTAATGTTTCCAGTTCCCTCTACATCACTGAAGTAGGGTTTTCCAAAGATGGCATGACAATAGAAATAAACCATTTTCCTACTGACTTCATAGTTGAAATCTGGCCTTGGTTGGAAGTGGTCTTATGGAAGAGTGAAGTAGTGAACTTCATCCTTAGTAACTGAATGAATAGTCTTTGGTCAAGAAGTAACTTTTGAAAAGTTACAGCTGTTACTTAACACTAATTTTGTTTTAACTGGTAAAAACTGCATTTTGTTTGACTAGAAAATCTAATTTAAAGAAATGAAAGCAATGGGTAATGGAAAGGAAATTTAATTGAACAAAGAGAAAAGTCTTCTTAGTCATAGTGGAAAGGCATTTAATCAAGAAGGATCTGGAATCCTGGAAGTTTTTATTTTTTCAGCTGGTTTTTTTCTCTTCCCCAAATGTTCTCCTTATTTGTGTACTTAACTCATTTACTGTTTTGTTTTTTTTTTTTTGCACTTATTCATTCAGTATTTTGGAGATTGAGAAAAAGGACAACAAGCAATCAAGCCAAGTTAATCCTTTAAACCCTGAGAGGATGCCCCTTAGCAAAGTATATCTCAAGGATTTAGGAATTAGATTATGGTTTAGCAAACCACAGCCCCCTGGCCAAATCCTGAGGTCACCTATTGTATAAAGAAAGCAATAGTGGAATAGAGGGACATCTATTTGTTTAGGGCTTGTTTATGGCTACCGGCTTCTGTAATGGCGAAGTTGAGTACTTGTGACAGAGACCACTGGCCTGCAACACCTGAAAATATTTGCCTTCTGGAACTTGACAAAAAAGGTTTGGCAACTCTAGAATTAAATTGAAAGAATTACCCCCTCAAACTTGTCACACCTGCCATTTTGCCTTTATAATAGCTTGGTTGAGGTTTTACATTCCTGTTGCCCTGTATGCATCTGTTTCTTGAAAGAGGCTGCCATCTTTTTCTAGATCCTTTTCTCATAACCGTCTTTGTGTTCCTTCCTGATTCCTTCCTGATTCCCATTGCTTTAAAGTGTTTGGAATAGGCCTTATGATTTGTCCTTGCCTTAAATGTGCAGGTAGATTAAAGTTTAGGATGGTAGTTGCAGATTTAACAAACTAATTTTTAAAAATCATTCCCATGCATATTAATATAGGGTTAAATGGATACCATGTTTACATAAAATATTGTAAAAAAAATAATGTTTTTATAAGCATTGCCATTTCTCTGAGTTATAATTATTCCCACTAGTATTAAAAATTAATTTGTTAGGAATAAGTGGTTTGATTCTTATCCAAAGTACTGTTTTTCTAGATTAGAAACCTCTGCCCATTTCCTGCACTATACATCTTCATTTTAATTTCCTCAAGTAAACTTACTCTGTTCCACGTGGAATATAAAAAGCCAAAATCTTTGCTTTTTTTAAAATGAACATTTTAAAACAATGAAACAGCTGAGGATTTAAAATTCTTCTTAGACCTATCTTCCAATTTCTGTTATTGTCTGTAATTCTTCTAAATATATATTGGGTCATTATATAATTGCTTTGTTCATTCTTCCTGTTCAGTAGCTTATTTATGCCAGTTGTGGAAAAAACGGAAAATGTTAGGATGATGGTAAACAGAATTCCTTCCACGGGGAGAATATAATTGGAAACAATGCATGGACTTCTGAGTTTTATCTGGACAAAGTGTTCTAGGCCATGCTGATACAATACAGTGGGTTTGATTCTTACTTTGTTGTGAGCTCTACTGACACATGCAAAGTTTGGATGAGCGACCTAGCCTCGTATAGGGCGTCTCTTCAGTAGGCATTTTATTCTTAAAGTTGCACTTTTCTGAGTTGGCTATTAGTAGGTTTTGTATGTTACACCCTCTGAGTAGTAGATAATCCTCATCTAAAAGATTTCAGATTATTTGCCTCTGTTAGATCTGCCTTGTCTTAGAGCACTTACAGTAATAGTGGGTTCTTGAGATTTTGTAGTGATACTTTTCCAGTTAATTTGAGATTCTGATTAATCTAGGACATAGGACTTGTGAAAGAAATTGGATTTAGATAGCCCAGTGAAACCTCTGCATCCATTTCCATATGGATCTGTTGAAAACAGTGGAGTTTGCCAAGCATTGCGACCTCTTTGATAATTATCAGTCTTATGTTGTTTTGCCTCCTTCCTGGTGTCTTTCTCTGTTTTCACTATTTTTACTCTTAAGTGGTACTTTTCCTAGGGCCACTCTTTTTACTTTGCATTAAGTAAGCTTTCTTGCTCAGGACAAGCCAAAATTGGATATTATGTGTACTTTGAAACCTTACTTAATTACACTCCAGAGGATGTAATTGTTGATAGGAACAGTGAAATCAGTACCTGGACGATACCTGTACACACTGTTGCTTCTGTTGTGTAGACAGACTATCTTTTCCCTCAGTTGTGAGGAACAGCAGTGACTTAGAAGGCAAATGTCACCTGAAATGTACATTATGTAGAAGGCACATATATAAATTACTTATCTTACATCTTCCCCATTATCTGTACAATAAATACTTCCCATCTTAACATAATTAAGAAGGCCCAGTAGCTCAGATAGTGAAAGCTTTAAACAACAAAGCTAAGTTATAAAGGCAAAGCAGTTAAGGGGAAAAGAAAAAAACTTTTCCAATGCTTACTTTTTTCATGTCTATTCAGTAAGTCCTGTAGAAGAAGCTAGAATTTACCATCCAGTTGAGCGATAATGTGTTCAGCATCTCATGTGACCAACAGCACAATTTAATAGGCTGTGAATCTTAGAATCTGAATTAATCCATAATGCCAGAAGTCAAAGTATCTGTCTCTTTGGAAAATGTTTCCTGTTTTACGGACTCACTTACCCTAAGTGGTAGGTAGCATACAGGAGAATCTGTTCCATTAAGTAAATATTGAGTAATTCTTGGTACCAGGCAATGTGCTTGGAATTTGTGTAACAAAACTGATTTTAGGCATAGTTTAGATGCGGCTTTCTATACTTGAGGGTCCTAAACCCACTTGGTTGGAGCTGGATGTATGTTTTTTTAAAAGCTGCACTTTTTACTACAGAGATAAAAGGTCAAAAAGAAGGGGACAGAGTTAACTATACTAAGTGCTTTAGTGACATAATTGCAGTAAATCCTAAAAATAATCCTATGAGGTAGTACCAGTAGTAACTAAAAATAGCTGACTCTTTTTTGAGTGTTTACCATGTGCCAGGCACAGTTCTATGTGCCTCACATTAATTAATTCATCTAATCCTTATGACAATCCCATTAGGGTAGATACTCTTATTATCCTCACTTTAGAGAGAAAGAACCTGAGACACAAAGAGGTTGGTTGACCTAGGCAGTCTTACACTAGAGTTGACACTCTTAATAGACTATGTTGCATTTAATAGGTGTAATTATATTACATTTTCTAGATGGGAAACTGTTGAGCCCAAGATTACCAAATGAATAAATTGCAGAGCCAGTATTTACCAGTCTGATTCCAAAGCCTAGACTGTCTCCAGTACATCATATTAACTGTTTACTTACAAAGAATTGGAGTGAACTAGCATATGCAATAGCCAGTAACAGTACTGTGTTTCGTGAACTTTTAATTCAAGAATAAGTGATTGGAAGATTTCTTCAAAAGATAACGCAGTTGATCTCTGAGCAGATGTTGAATGGTGAATATTTTCTGGGGATATTGCCCACTAATTCAGAGGAGTCACCCATTTGGCAGGTCCAATTGTGAATGAGTGAGTGAGTTACTACCAAGGCAAAAATTGAGAGAGAGCATTCCAGTTATCTATTGCCGTGTAACAAACTACTCTAAACTTCAGTGACAAAATAACAAGTACTTTCCATGTTTTATGATGATGTGCATTGGAAATTCAGGAAGGGCTTGTGTAGGCAGTTTCTTGTTCCCTGTGGTGACACCTCAGGTCACCTGGTAGTATTCAGCAGGTGGTTGGGCTGGTCTGGAGTGTCCAAGACAATCTGACCCACATTCCTGACACCTTGGCAGGGAGGGGTAGAAGACTAGCCTCTCTCTGGAGTCTCAGAGACTCTCTATCTGATCTCTCCATCAGAGTAGTCAGACTTACGGAATGGCAGCTCAGGCCTCCAAGAGGCTGGGCAGAGGGTGCCAGTCGTCTTAAAGGCCAGGCCCAGCTCTGTCATAGAATCACCACCATATACTATTGGTCAAAGAAGTCACTGGTCAGCTCAGATTCAAGGGGAAAGGGAATACCTTACCACTTATTTAAGGTGTGTCAAGGATTTGGGGTCATCTTTAATCTATTGTAGGTAGCATTAGGTTTTTTGATTTGTCTTAACTCTTGTGTATTCATTGATTTAGGTCAGTTGTCTGTGCCATAGAAACCATTTATTATATCTCCCGTAGGTCAGTAAAGGGGCTAGAAGGAGAATGAGACAAATGTCTGGAACGATTTCATTAGCTTCCCACCCCCTGAGTTCCATTTATCTTATAGTAAAGTTTCTACTTTTAATTTTGTTCCAAGTTCCAAATTGTGAGTATTTGCCTTTTTGTTTTCTGTGAAGCCACAGTAACTGTACATGCTAAACCACGAATACTCCAGAGGGAGTAAAAAGCTTACTGTTATAGATCTTGATTCATTAGAGATGTCAACTGTGTTTTAAGTTTACAGATAGGCAAAAACTCCTGTGGTATGGAAAATTTACATGGCTGCTAAATCTCTTTTGATAGGAGTTTCTATTGAGTGGCTGGATGGATCATACTCGAGATGATTGAAAGTTTTGCCTACATATCTTAGTCCATCTTTACTGCCACCACACCACTTCTGGCACAGATTTGTGCTAGAAGGTGAATAGGTTCATTCCATTTTTATTAACCCTTCATATGGGAAAATCAATCGCCCAATTTTATATGTTGTTAATCCTTTAAAATTAGCGGTTGCTACCAGCTTCTTTGATCTAAAATAACAGATCACTGAAGTTTTATGATCTTTGGTTAAATCTGTCAAATATAGGATGCTTTATTTAAACTTCCTGCTGGCTTGTAAATAGACTTCCATTGCCTTTAGAAGAAATAAAGGCAGAGAATAAATTCTGCTCTAAAACTGATCATCCCCAAATCAATACACTTTCTAAGAGAAGAAAAGTTTGGTATTAACTATCCATTCCATGTGCAGTGGCTTCCTAGAGAATTAGTTGTGAGGGCTTCTTGCTGGTTATCCCCAATTATCATCTAGTAAAGAGATCTCTGTTCCTGGGTCAGGCCTCAGGAATTGCAGATACAGGAAATAAAAGGAGTACTCAGGGCTGAAGATTCAATTTTGGAATCTAGAAAATGCTGGGAAGGGAAAAAGAAGACTTTTGCATTTGTAGTTGGATAACCAGGGATGGGGTGTTTGAGTCATTTAGGCATCAGGATTAATTAGATTTTATCATGTAAAGATTAGAGCAAATTTTGATGGGGAAAAATAAATGGGCATTAACATTTTCTTTTTTATCCATATTGCTACTCTGCTGTACCTCAAAGTCTGCTCATTGTGACAGAGAAAGCCTTTGAAAATATATTCCCAGGGAATGAAAAATTGGTTTGAGGTACTATTGCCACAAGCATTTTTGCAAACATTTTCACCATGTAATTAATTGGCCATAAGGCAATTTTGCTATAAAAGATAATGAAACATAAAACAGGAGCATTTAAAAAGGACATAATGCAGGAGGAGGGTATAGCTCAAGTGGTAGAGCACATGCTTAGCATACATGAGGTCATGGGGTTCAATCCCCATTACCTCCACTAAAGAAAAAAATAGTAATACTAATGATAAATAAGCTTAATTACCTCTCCCTGCAAAACAAATTGAAAAAATAAAAGGATATAGTGAAATATGAAAAATGAATAATTAAACACTTGATTGCAAAATACAAAATATTTGAATACATTTAAAATGTGTGTAGATTCATGGCAATCCTGCGCAAGTAACTGGTTTATTTTGTGGGTTGTACCTAAGCACTTGTCTTTCAGGTCTTTCTTTAGTTCATAATATTTTATACTTTCTTTGTTTTTTTTTTTTTTTTTTTTGCTTGTTGATTCATCTGCTCATTCAGCATTGCTTTTTTTTTTTTTTTTGCTTAAATTTTTCCCTTCGTTAAGAGAGGTATCAGTTTCTGAATACCAGGATGTGTATATTTGTAATGAGTTGTGAAAGCCACTGCACTGTAGTTTGTTCTTGGTATCTTGTCACATGTCTGTTCATAGATATTCCAAAGTTCTATAGGAAATGTGGGTTCAACCGTGCACCTTTGAGGCTTTTGACCCCTTTATCCTCCAACATAGTATGTTGCAAAATAGGAAACCAACTCTCGGGGCAAATCATTAGCCTCTGTCAGCTCAGTAAAGCCATCAGTAATGTTGAAACCCATTTCAACCAGTCAAAACCAAACTGCCAAACCAAAAACTGTTATCCAGTAATTTTATTTTTGTGGCAAAATTGTCTTACAGCCAGTTATGCTGTGAAAATGTTTGCAGCAAAGATGCTTACAGCAAAAATACTGGACACTTGAAAAATCTTTTGATAATCTATGGAGATGTCTCTCATTTGGTATCGTCTAGCTCTTTGGGCCCTCCTCTGGATTCTCTGTGACTCTTAAGTTTAAACTCATGTGGTGGTTGTACGAAAACTAAGTACAGTTGACTCTTGAACAATGTGAGAGTTTAGGGCACTGACCCTCTGCGGGTGGAAAATCCCCCATCACTTGCAGTTGGCCTCCATGTCTGCAGTTTCTCTGCATCTGGGAATTCAACCAGCTGCTGGTCACGTAGTACTGTAGCATTTACTATTGCAAAAAAACAGGGTATAAGTGGACCCACACAGTTCAAATGTTGGTCAGGGAGCAACTGTACTGTGGTCTTGAATTGCAAGAGAAGAGTCAGAAGGGAACCTGCACATTGACAGCATATTTATTCTTTCTTTTCAGCATCACAAGTCTAAACCATTTCAAGCCAATCACAGCAATCTGAGTGAGTAGAAATTCCTTAAGCAGTTTAGACTTCTGCTTTTAGCACATCTTAAAGCAGGTGTTTTTGACTTATTAGAAGGTGATCTACTGAATTTCCTCTAAAGGAATAGAATCCTAACTATAGTGGTTCTTTAAGAACCACTGCAAAAACAGAATTACAACACAAGGAACAAAGCTTAAAATGTGTTTCCTCTGGAAGCCAAGATGCTAAAATAGGGGTCACTGAGAGTGTGGCTGAAATCCACCTCCAGAATGGCTATCAGTCAGATAGCAGAGATATTTAGAATTTATATGGTATTTGTGATATTTTTACAAAAATGATTTTAAATCATGTAACTTGAAGTTTTAAAAAAATGAGCCTGTTTTCTTTTTGGAAAGCTGGTCCAGTAAAAGTAACACTAATATAATTCAATTGTATATGCATGTGCATTGAACACAAAGTGGTATACTAAAGATAGTTCATGCAAATAACTTTTGTGGGAAGTTTGGCTATTTTCTTAATATCTTTTTTCATAAATGTATGTTTATAAATATATTTACTCATCCACTATGAGTTTGGTAGCTTTAGAAGCATTTTGTTAGCTGTGTATCATTGATTATAAAAATCAAAGTCTTGGCATAGTAGGCTAGGAGAGCTTTTCATTGCTTTGTTTGTATTTTGGCCAAGAAAATTACTTCTTGCACTTTCTGTTCACGAAGATGTTATAACACATTGCGCCCACTCAGTGCAGCTGTTCTTCGGAGACAAAAGATGTAGGTGTTAAGGTGAAACGTATGGTTAAAAGCCTGGCGGAAGGAGGGATCTCAAAAGAACAAACTTGGCTTGCATCTACCTGAGAAGAGCTGGGGGGTTCATATAAAATTTACATTGGAAGTCGCTGTTGGGATAGGTGTGCTGTTGCGACGAGTTGCAATTATCATTGTGAGTTGCCAGCTATGTGTATGTGATTTTATGTGTGTATGTGAGAAAAAGGTGTCTGATGAAGGCAGGTAAATCGGTGTAGAAAATTCTACCTCCCGCTAAAAACTGAGAATATTCCAAGATTGCCCTGTAACCCGCTGGGCAGGGAGGCTGGACTCCTCAGCCAGTGCCCACCCCATTCTCTTTTGTACTCGCTTCAGCCCCTCTACCTCTGAGCACTTGGCTGAAGAAAGAGTGAAGCTTTCTGTAGTAAGCAAAGGAAAGCCAGACCCAAAGTATAGAGGCTGCAGTACTTTTGGTTCTCCTTGTCATCATGTTCAGATGTGAATGTTTAGCTTTTCTGCACAAATCAAACAGCGTCACAACACTTGGGTTTAGTGCTTTTACCCACTGGCTTGTATTTGGGAAGAGTAGCCCCTGGAAGTGGGAGTCCTTCTGTTGTTTTTGAAGATGCACCCAACTCCTTTTAATGATGTGAAATCTTATTTAAGTCCTGAGTTTTTTAATTTTTGATTGCCATTTGCAGTCCATTTTGGGGGACTGGAATATAAACCATATTTTCCTGATAATAAGCCTTCTGCCAGTATCTTGACGTATGCATGACACAGATTTTTGGATGACCTGTTTTGCTTTTAGACACTCTGAAGAGAGATATTTCTGTTTTTAATGCCAATAACTATCATAATAGTCAAGATAGCCTCATTTGAATGTTGTGAGTGTCAGGAAATTCAGTTTCAGTAGTAAAATGCCACTAGGCAGACCACCTAATCTTTAAATCCAGTTGTAGCACTCAACTGATTTGCTATTTGGGGCACCAGTACACTGAGCCTGACTTTTGAGCATTTGTTACAGCTGAGGAAGGACTACTGGCCCTTTAAGAAAAGTCTTGGAATAATGCTTTCCACCTTTCTATTCTAATGCACTAGCTGGTTATAATGTCCAAACAGGGATTTTCTGGTTAGGAGTGAAAAGTGAAAGAGCGATCCATTTTCAGATTTTTGGAGGTTGGCATCTGTGTTTTAGGTACTAGCAAATAAGTATTTACTTTCCTGGTGACTGGTTAGGGTAAGTGACAACACAGGCAGTGTGAAATTCCAAATGAGACAAGCAGTACTCACTGGTAACAACTGATACAGTAACCTTTGCCTGAAGACAGTATGAATCCTGTAGGGAGACGAGGCAGTAAATTTGTGTGAATCTATTCACCACAACTATTCTTTTTCTAACTATAGAATAATTGTCAGCCTTTAAGCTATGCTACTAATATCCTAGACTCAGGAATTAGCTCCTGCTTAGGAAAATTCTTTCTCTGGCTTATCTTTTGTTTGTGCTCGGTGTCTTGGCCTAGGCCTGTTCGGCTGTTTTGCTACAGACACATACATAAGGTGCAGTTCTACCTAAATCAATAATTTATTGTCAGCAGTGCAGCCTATTACAGCCAAAGTAATTAAATAGAAAAACAAAGAAGTGAGAAATGCCTTAGTGACTTCTTTGAGGCATGTCAAACCTATGAGTCTGGGAGGAAGCATAGATTCTTACCTTCCTTCCATCTGGCTTGGGTGAACAGTGGCCTTAATGCTTTCTGTTACAGAGCCAGTTGACCTAGGCAAGTAGTCCTTCATCTTGGCTGCACATTAGAACCACCTGGAGCATTTAACAAGTTACTTACGTCTCGGGCTCCCTTCAGACGTTCATGTTTACTTGGCCGGCTCTGCATCCTAGGCTTTAAAAGCTTCCCAGGTGATTCTGGTGGGCAGCCAAACTTGAGAATCGTTGTCTAGGTAATCCTGAATGGTCTCTGGCAGGATGACCTCTACCTGGTTCTTTTTTGTTGTTGTTGTAAGATACCTTTATTGGTAACTCAGGCATGGCTCTGACTTTAAAACCCACAATGGGCCAAGTGGTAAAATGGCTCATCTGTTTGTCCTCAAAGTAATTCTGCAGAGAGGTGTTGCCATCCACCTAGTTTCCTCTAGGTGGATGGCAACACAAAATATGCATAAGTAAGCAAAACAAGTTTTCAAAGTCTGCTCCCTAGAATCCTCTTTCCCTTGCATATGTGATTTGAGTGGAGATTTTTCAACTCTGCTAGCTGAAATAGAGCACTTGAACTTAGAAGAGCCAAGCCCAAGCCTAGGGGGATTTCCTTTTGTAAAATAAATAGGTAGCATTGTTAAAGTTAATGAAGAAAAAGAACAGTCCTTCCTGGCACGATGGTGATACATTTGATTATTTGTCTCTTAGCCTGTCTTCTAAGTGGGATTACAGTGTAAAGTGAATTTCACTTTTCTTGTTTCTTTGTGAATGAAATGCACTATCTAAGGCGTAAATAGTTCTGAATTTTATATAAAATGTGAAATATGTCATTTTAGCATCTTTGTTCCAGGATGTCAGAGACCTGACCCAGTAATTCCCAAATGAGGTTCCATGTCTTTCATTCTTCCCACCCCAGGTATAAGGATACTTGCCTATGGCAACCTCGCACATGGTCATGGGGAGGGGAGAATTGTTTGATTATCCCTAAAAAAGTGAGAACCACTGTTCAAACTAGCTACCAAGTGATTTCTAGTTTATGAAAGAAATTTGTGTTTAAGAGCAAGTTCAGACGTAGCAGTCTCTCTTCTGAGAGAATTCTGGGCACTGTAGAAATTTTCAATCATACATTGCCTACAAATGATTGATAATTTAAAATTTCAAATAGGTGATGTGTTCAAGAAGAAAAAGTGGGTGGAAGGAAAGATAGTTAGTGCAGAGGACTGAATTAGCATCAGGCTATTAAATTTCATTAAAATAACATTAAGGCCTGGCTATTTTCTTAGCATGTATCTGCTGCAATGTCAGAGAAAACGCCTCCTATGCCTTAGACAGCTTCTGAAGGCTTTCTGCTGTTAGGTGGAGTAGACCAGCAATAGCCTTTGGGACTTAAATGCACCCAGAGAGTAGTCCATTAGGGTTTTCATAGTGAAAAACATTGTGGAGTACTGTGAAACATTGTTGAACTTTATGCAAATCGTACTGCACTGGATTTTAAGATTTTGGGAGGGAGAGTAGAGGAGGAGGATGGGGAAGTAATGGTAAAAAATAAATATATAAACTTGTGCTATATTTTATGCAAGGAATGAAACAATTCCCTGTGAGGAATTCTGTCAGGACTGTGACGTTCAGCCAAGTTCTTTTGCCCTAATTGGCTTGCTGATTCCTCTGAAACCTCTAAGAAATCCTTTCTGAAAGAGCTAAACGACAGCTAGCCTGACTGCAGGTTCACCACACTGCCCATCCCCCTGCTCACCGCAAGAGAAGAACATTCCCATACTGTAGGCAAAGGAAGTGTTTCAGTCCGTTAACTTTTCATCCTCTATGGTCTGTGTTCACAGTTTTAGCCTGTTGCTTTTTTTTTTTTTTGTGATCGAAAGACAGAACTTAAATAGATCTGCCAGGTCAGTCAGGAACCATTGGCTTCTCCTTTAAGAAATCTTAGAATCAGAACTCTCAATTTCTGGCATGTCAGTGTGAGTGAGTAAAGGGAGAAGTACACGTACAGAGCACTTAGATTTCCTGGCTTCTCATAGTTTCAGGTGGGACCCATTTGTGTTCTGCCTCTGAGAAGAACAGTCAAGATGGAGGGTTCAAAGCTAGAAAAGTCAATGTAGCTGAAATGTGGTTTCCTGCAAATGGACACAGTCTGAAAGGAATCTGTCCAGCTGTTCTCTATGGTGCTTACATGGTGGGCGACAGTTGTCTCCCATCTACCTGTCCCTGGCACTGTGCCTTCCCACTGGTCACTGTGAAAAGCAGATCACACTGGACTCAGAGGCCAGGACAATTTCCCCTGTCTCATCACTTCATACAGCTAATAATGTAGCATTTACTTCTCTTTGGAAAATTCTTGGGTTTGTTCCCCCAAGAAATAGTAAAGCATTTAAAGGAAAACAGTCAGAAAATAAGATTCTGGTGGTAGCTATCAAATAAAGAGATGACAGGAAGTTTTACTTCCCCTCGGCTGATAATTGACAGCAAGGACCAGCTATGCCTCCTCTTCCGGAATTTTTAAAGGCTACCATCACATTTGTAAGCAACAAACTTATCTAACATTTTTTTTTCACAATTTGCTAATCAAGGATTCATATTAAAACAGACAATCAATTTCTAAAATGTTGTTATCCCTGAAAGGGAACGAGAGAGTTTTTAACTGTAAGAACTTACCAGTCTGGTTTTTCCCTTTGAAAAAACTAACATTTGAGGTTTGTGTCTTTCATCTGAAGTGATTACTCCATTAATGAAGATGCCTCAGAAGTATCGTCAGTGAGCCCGCCCAGCACTCTCGCACCTCTGAGGGCGCTTGGGCTGGCTTTGTGCATCTTATTTCCTTAGAGAATATCTGTTTTTATTATGACTGTAATTATAAATATCTATATATAGGAATAGGATTTTCTCTCACCCCACCCTCTTTTAATCATTATCACGTAAGTGTAAACCACACCCCCCTCACCCCACTTTTACTGAAAAAATGCACTTTAATTCCTAAGGAGAGTGGCAGTTCCTGGCCCTGAAGCCAGATTACTTCAGGAGGAGAGCTGAAGGGGGAGAACTCTTGGCAGGCCCTGTGAAATTCACCAAATTCCCTACTGTAAACACACAAATCAGCCGTTTTTAAGCTGCCCCCACCCCCTGCCAAAGGGAAAAAGAAACAACCAAATGAAAAATTTCAGAATACCTACCCTGATTTTAGAAGTTTCTCTGGGGAAATACCCAATATTGTTATTTTCTCAGCTACCAAATTAATCAGAAACTTCTGGGAGGCTGAGACTTGTTTTTAATGTAAAAGTCAAGTGAATACATACAGGCTATAAGACACGGTCCTGATTTGTGTCATTTCTAAGTATCAGATTCGTTCTCTCCCTTAACTTAACAGGTGTCCTCAGTCTCTCCTCCTGTAGATTCTGCCCTTCCCCTGATGACAAGCCAATCGTTCTTGGTGGGGTTGCATGTCTCCTAGGACCCCAGGAGCCCTGTTGTGTCGGGGGAGGGGGGAGGGCAGGAGGGTGGGCAGAGACTGGGGTTGGTGGGGTGGGGGGAGATTCAGAGAAAGAGTGAAGATATGGGCTTATATAAACATATTTAAAGCAGTTTAGCAAAAGCTTTCTCATTGAACAGCTTTAAGAACAATGTGAATGAAATCTTAGCAACTTGGTTAGTAATCTGAAAAGTCTATTAATGTATACTTGAAATTCTGTTTGTATAAAAATACATTTTCCTCTTTATTTTAACACTGTGTAAAAGAACATTATGCATGTGAGTGGTTTGAGAATTAAACGGTTTAATATTCAGATTTGAATCTCCGTCTTTTCTGTATATAGGAGTTAATTCATTTTAAAATTTTGGGTTTTTTTAGCATGAGGGGATTACCTAGATTTAAAGCTCCCCGTGCCCTTTCAGATGCCTCCCGTCTTCCCTGGTGAAGCAGTGACCTAGCTTCCCCCTTCAGTTTCCTGACTTGGGTGTGTTCGCTGGCAGAGAACAACTGGAAACATCATTTTACCAAATGCCCAGCAGCATCTCTCTCCCTTTCTCCTTTCCTTGTCTTCACGTCAGGGGGCAAAGTCCATTCATAATTGTGAGATATGGGAGTAGTATTTATTTTCACTTCTGTTCATAAACCAAAATAGAAAGAAGTGCAAAGAATAACACTTCAGTTAACACAAGGGTTGGCTACTCTGCCCATGAAGATAATCGTGTTCAGAGCAACTTCCCTTATAAGAACCAGGAAGGGCCTGTTGGCCTTGAAGGTCACTCTGTTGGGGTTCAGCGAACGTCCAGCGATCCCAACGACGGTGCTTGCTGCTGCTTCACTGCCTTCCTCATTTACCTGCGGGGAAAACAGGAAACAAACTGCTACATTAGCTACTCTGCAGTTCATTACAGGCAGGTGTCTACATCCACAGACACAGCAGTTCCTCAAAATGCCACTTGTTTTCCAGTGTGCAGTACACCTGGATCAGGTCACGTTCCACCCAGAACCCTACTTTTAGTCTTTCTTTCATCCATTGGATATTGAAATGAGCACTTGTATCCATCCGAGCCTTGTGCTGGATGGTAAGTGCCAGGGTCCATTCAGATCATCTCCGAACCAGAAATCTGGATGTGTACGAGGCGGTCGCATTTCTGGCTGGCACGATTGTACACGGTGTTGTCCTAGATGCTAAAAGAGGTTTTGACTCACAATCGGAGCACTATAGTTGAGCCAGGGCCTATGAGAACAGGAGGGGCCTCTGGCTGGATGTGATGCATAGTTCTTGGAGTCACAGACTGAAATGATGGTTTTTGAGTTTGCTGAACCACCACAGACAGGTCTGGAGGGACAGACCTTTAGAAAATTTTGCTTGGGGATCCAGACTATCACCAAAACTCTGTCCTGTCCCCACCTCTAATGAAAGCACTTCAGACCCCTGCACTTTGAGGAGCTGGTTGACAATGCTCTCTGCCTCCCACCCTCCTCACCACCTCTCCCTTCATTACATCATGATCATTCCAGCACTGAATCTATGAGCAGACTGGAGCTTTTGCAAGACCAGAATACCTTTATTCAAATCAGATTCTGATTTTCAATGGCTTCTCAGGAGATCTACAGTCAGATGGGGTACCTGTGTCTTGGGTTCCCAAGACCCATGGAGGAACCTATAATCATTGTTTAGTGGGCTCTAGTTCCAAGATGAATCTAGACCTCTGCTCCTTCTTAGTAGTAACTCAAGGCCCTCAAGGAGGGCTCAGTTGACTACTTCCATTTGGGGTCCTTTGATATTTTCGAACATGGTTAAAACTCAGGACTCATTTTCCCTTGCAGTCTTTCTAAGTGTTCTTTCTTCCCTAATCCATATGGAAGAGGGTGTCAGTGATGTTGTGTTTACTTCCAAAACCATTAATCCAGTACTCATGTAAAATCCTGTGTTCTGACCTCGGTGTCTTAAAGGTACATCCCTCTACTCTTGCTGTTGTCCTCCAGGCTGCTGACATCTACTTTCTGAAGGTTGACATCCCCACATTGAGGATTTTGTTGCCTAGCCCATGTCCTTTCTGTCAACCCTAACTCCTACTGTCATTTGACCTAGACAATTAAAATATCTTGGTAGCAAACCCATTCAGTACCCTAACCTCCCATTTCTTTCTTCTCATCAAATCCAGTGAGCACTACCTTCACTTAAGCAATCCAGTCCCATCTAGACCTTGAACTTGCCATCCCTCAGAACATCTTTATCTTTGGAATTATAATTACGTTATCCTTTTCTCAGACTATAACCTTCTGTTTTTTCAAGCTATCACATTTCCTCACTCTCATTACAATTACTCTGACTTCCTCCTGTTCCTTAATCCCTCCCCTTTGTCTCCTAATTACGTATTTCTCCCTGAGCTTGGACTCTGCAACTCTATTTACTAGCACCATGCTCTGAAACCTTTCTTTGACCACCATCTTCTTTCTTTGCGATTTCTTCAATCCTGTGACCTTCACTAAGCTTGGCACATCACATTTCCCTTACTGCCTGGTTCCCCCAAACAACAGTCTGTATAAGTGGTTCCCAAACCCGGTCGTACGTCAAAATCCCTAGAGGAGCTTGGTAAATATATAGATTCTGAGGCCCCATCCCGAGTCAAGCTCCCCAGAGAGCTAATACTATTGATTCATGGTTCAGTACTTGCTTGAGAGCCAGAAGTTCTGCAGGCTTTACGCAGTTATTACTCTAGTAATAGTTTCCACGGGCATCTTAGTTGGGGCAATAGTAGGATAAGCAATACTGAACCATTTTCATCACTGTGGAACCTCTCGGACTTCAACCAGCCAATGTGCATTGCTTTTTGTTAATTTCCCGAGAAGAGGATATACATTTATTTGACCACTGAATTTTTTGTTATCTATAATGTAGTCTAGAGCCCTAGTTTTCTGGAACACACTTAGGACATGATTGACACTCATCAGCTCTACTTTCTTACCTTCCATTGGCTCTTCAGCCACTACAATTAGGCATGTGGCCCCACTATTCTGTTTCAAATTCCTCAGAGAAAAGTCACCTATGGTCACTTTTCAATCTTCTTACTAGATGCTTTCCATTTTCTTAAAACTTGGATTTCTATGCGCTTGTCCCCTCCTGGTTCTTCTCCTCTGAGTTCCTTTGCTGGCTGCTTTTCCTGTGTCGGCTAACCCTTAATGTCTGTGTTCCTGCTCGACCTGCTTCAGGAGAGGTAGTGGGGCGCAGGGTGGAACAATCAGAACATGAGGGCTTCCAGGCAGGGCTATACTGTTGCAGGCCTCATGGAGGAGGGTGCTACAGGTTTAGGGTTTGGGGGACACTGAAAACATGCCTTCTTCCACATTTGTCTCCTACTGTTCACACACCTGCTACCTACACACCCTAAGAGCCCGTGGAGCAAGAACGCCCAAGTTACTAATCACACGGGACACAATGTGTTGAATAGGAAAGCAGCTTGGAAATAAAAAAGCAGCATAAGAAGAGAGCGAAGAGAGGTGTACTTACCTCAAGAAATGCCTTATGGAATGCGTCTGAGACATAGAGGTCACTCCGGCCTTCCGCAACAATACCTAGAAGGAAGACCAGAGGAGGCTCTGTGAAACTGGGAGAAGGCTGGCTTCAACCCATAGGAAGGAGTTCAGTTTAAATTAAGAGGTTCTTTGGGGCTTTTTTGAAAAACAGAAATCCTGGCCCCTCATCGAATGATACCCTCAAGATAAATACATGTAAAAAACAATGAAGTATTTTGGGCTTATTCAGCCTGGCTCCTCTGAATTCAATCTCATGCTTCAGCTCTTGGGAGGGTAGAGGGAGGGAGGTGGGGACTCTGTGTTTGTTGTTTTTGTTTTTTTAATTGCGGGGACTCTGTTCTTAAAGAAAATTCACTCCATCTAGTAGGAATGTCTTTCCTTCCAGTCTGGCAACAATTTTGGGAGAGGGAGTGGTTTTCAGACCTAGTTTAATGACAGATCATTAAAGGTAAATTCAGTAACCCTGTAAATACCTTTTTTTTCCATTCTTTTAGGGGGGAGATAATTAGATTTATTGTTATTATTATTATTTTAGAGGAGGTACTGGGGATATAAACTTCTTTTTAAAAAAAGATATTTTAATGCATATTTTTAAAGGATGCTGGGTTGGAGGAACCAAACCAACTTAACACCATTACTGACATATCACAACTTGGAAGGGGTTGGCTGTGTCTGTCAAGTGACCTAGGAAAACACATAAGCCCTTTGGAATATCAGGTGAAGAGCTATGAAGTGTTAGCTATGCCTATTTTGTGAGACACAGATGTCCCCAGCTCTTAGTCACATCTGTCTCTTTGCTCTGAGTTGTTTTTTTTTGTTTTGTTTTGTTTTTGGTGAGGGGAGGTAATTAGGTTTCATTTACTTATTTATTTATATAATTATTTTAATGGAGGTCCTGGGGTTTGAACCCAGGACCTCAGGCATGATAGACACGCACTCTACCACTGAGCTGTAACCTCCCTGCTGAGTTTTTTTGATGCCTTTTCAAGTTCTTCTCTATCTGGTCCCATCTCCTCTATCAGTTTTGGACTCAACGAGTTCCAGTGCCAGCTGGGCCTGCAGAGATCCAAGAGCCAAGTGCCCCTTTTCCAGAAGAGGAAACTGAGACCTTGAGAGGGAAGAGATTTCCCCAAATTAGCAGTAGAACTGGGTGTTAGAATCCAGGTGTCCTGACTAGCTCTCTTCCACTCTTTCCCCATCTCTTCTGCCTTTGGTCAGACCACTCTGGGGGCAAGGAGGGGAGGAAAGTCCTTCCTGCACCCACCCGGGAGCCTGGACTTCTCAGGGCTGAACAGGTCCTCAAGGCCCATGTCTTGCAGCCGCTCCTTCACGCTGAAGCTGTCCTCGATACGGAAGCGGGGCATGTGGACCACCAGCACTATCTCTGCCAGCTCGTCCAGCCACTCCTGCAGCACCTCTGGGGTAAGTTCCTGCTCCACCTTGGCCAGGCTCTTCTCAGGCATGGGGAGGATGAGCACCATGGTGATGTCGTCACCCTTGAAGGGCAACTCGAGCACCTGGGTACCTCCTGCCACACGCCGATAGCGGAACTTGCTTTCCTGGTACATCATGGATACTGAACATGACTCCCCATCAGCCTTGTAGAAAAGTTCCTTCCTCGTGTTCTCAGGGCTGAACTTCGACTTCCACAGGCCCTGGAAGAAGACGCCAGGTGGGAGAATCACAAAGCAAGAAGGCAAAAAACATTCATAGGAGAATATTGACATGGGAAATATTCACATTATTTTATTAAATTAATATGTAAGTATAATTGTTAGGAACAAAGACTAGAGGCATATGCATGAAAAGGTTAACAATGACTGTGTCAGAGTGACAGAATCGTGAGTGGCTTTTTTTCTCTGAACTTTTCTGTATTTCCCGGATTTTCAGCAGTGACTATTTGCTTTTATAATAAGAAAAATAAAAACTAAAAATAAGAAAAACCTACTGCCTTCTTTGCAAGCCTCTTCTGGAATTTAACTATTTGCCTTTTGCTTTCTGCCTCCCACTAGCTTCTTTCTCAAAGTCCATCCTCCAAAATGCTGGGCTCTGTCCCTGATGAATAAATCCAGACACAGGTAACAACCCCAGGGGTTGTCCGGGAGTCCTGCCACGTAGAGGGTGAGTCCTGGCTAACTTCCTGTTCAAAGAGGGAGGGGATACAAGACACTCCTTTGACATCTTTGAACTATAACTACAATTCCTTGTCATTTTCTGGCTCTTTGATTTGGTGGAAAGTTATTTAGCTCTTTGAGTGGTGGACCTTCATCTGTAAAATTAGGAGCTGGTTATCGCAAATATTGTGTATCAGGCACTGCTCCAAGCATTTTACATGCATTAACTTACTCAATCCCCTCAGAAACCCTCTGAGACAGGTGTATCATTATTACCATTTTGTAGAAGCAGAAATAGGGCCATAGATCTCAAGTAACTCATTCAAGTTTGTACAGTCAGAAATGGAAGAGTCAGAATTAAACTAAGTAATCTGTCTGAGCAGCCCAAGTACTCGTTTGTGAGGTTATAAGGATCAGGAGGACGGATAAATGGCAAAGTGTTCCATAAACTGCAAAGGGCGACAATACACACTGTGGAAATGCACCTTACTCCACTCTTGGGGTGAGGGGAACCCCAAGCAACAGTGATTGGAACAGCAGTAACTGGCTAACCCCTTGGGCCCTGCAGGGGAGAAGGAACGCACATGGAACATGACCCAGGAAGATAAATGTGTCACAATTCAACCTGCATTAAGCTGGCGGCCTTCCTGAGTCTATTTATTCCCAGTAACCTCTCCCTCATCCTCCTTCCTAAACGTAGTCAACCTACAACCCTCTTTAGAACTCTTGACTCTGAGAAAGACAAGGCCATTTGCACGATCATATCACAAGGCCTCTGCAAAGTTTGAGGTCAGTGTGGCACCAGGAGGTTCAGAAGCTTCAAGCGAGAGGAATTTTGAGTCATGGTAAGCTGCTCCAGATGATGGAGAAAATCTCATCACTGAGAGTTGTCAATAGACTGTCATTTTGTTCCAGATTTCAAAATGGAGTTAATTGGACAGCAGAAATTGCTGCGTGTATATGAGAATTTATTACCACTCTTAGGCCCAGAGACACTACCAGGCCCCTTTGGACCTCAGTCCAGCAGCCATAGCCCTAGACATGGTTCTAGATTCAGCAGATTTGTCTTTCTGCCCAGATCATGCATGTACCATTTCTCAAAAAGATCTACCTACATATACCCAATGGTATGAAAGAGGGTGAGCTGGAAGGAAAGAAGTTGTCCCTGAGGTCTCCCAAGGGCCATTTGAGTACCTTGAAATAAATAGTGTTGACCAGCACCAGGACAGTGAGCTCATCGATGGCTTCTGGGGGAATGACGTCAGTGATACGCCCTTCGGTCTTATTGGATACCCACTGGTTGATGGTCATCCTGGATTGCTCTGCATTTTGCTGTGGAGAACAGGAAACAAATCTACCCAATTGTGCTATTCCATTGGCTTCTCCGTTTCCCCGTACAACATTATGTTTTATTCATCATCCCTCTGTGTTTTCCCACCATTTGGTTAAGGCATCACTCTAACCCAGACTGGGGAAACCTCACATATCTAGAATAGTGTCATGAATCTACCATATAGTCAATAAGTATTAAAAGAAGAAAGAGAAAGAAGAGAAAGAGGAAAAGGAAAGAATAAAGAAACAGAAAGAAAGAAGTCTGGGAAAAGGAAAACAAAACAAATATTACCTTCTCTAATTTTGGAAACTTGAACTTTAATGAGTGCTCATAAGATATGTTCTGTGGGAAGCTAATAAGCAATGCAGGGGTTGCAGGGCAGGAGGGCTGCCCATGTGGTCAAAGAAGTTTGAGAAACGCTGATCGAATAAAGTCAGTAGATTTCTTTGTTGCAGGATTTTTATACAACTTTTCCAGAGCAACCTCTACAATCCATAGATACCACTGACTTCTCAGTTTTCAAGCAAAAATATGTATTCCAGAGGTTCTGACTTATAGTAACACCCCCATCTGCATTCAACTAGCATAGAAGTGTTAATTTGGATCCGGCTTCTCCATTCCTTCAATCTCTGTGTGGAGAGGAAGAACTCTGAGGTCAGGGATGACATGTGCAACTCACCTTGAAGTCCAGGGGCTGGAGCTTGGCTCCATATACCACCTCACTGATGTCTTGGTAGGTCTCATTGAAGGTAAGGGACTTGTCTCCAAAAAGGCGGTTGGCTGACACCAACTCGGAGGATTTGTTGGCTTTTCGATAGAGTCGGCAGTTCAGTTTGGCAAAGAAAAAGTGGACCTGATCAGATGTTTTCTCGGAGATGGTATCAAACTTAAAAACCTGTAGAAGCCAAAAGAAAAAATGGTAGCGGGTCTGGTGGGCAGCCTGGCTAAGATGGGTGGTGAACACAGTACCAGGCAGCCCCTGACCAGCAGCCCCCTCAGCTGTGAGTTCCTTCAAGTGTACCTGGCACAGCATAAATGCTCAGCTCATGTGTTCTAAATGAATAAGTGGATAAAAAAAGAATAAAGGAGAGGAAGGAGAAAGGGAATAAGAAACACAAAGAGAGTAGGGTACCACCCAGATTCTCTAAAAGGCTCTAGACCAACACATAGATAATTTCCTTAAATATCCCAGCAAGGAGTTGGGCAGAAGAGCTTTGGACTGTACCTCCATCAGCTGCTTGAGGGTGTTGTCACAGGCACCCAGCTTGGTCATAGCAAAAGCTGTGGAGATACTCAGGGGTGAGAGGAAAATGTTGTCATTGTCATTCTTGGAGTCTGCCAAGTGCTGATAGAAGGTGGTAGCAAAGTGGGAATTGGCCTTGGACAGTTCCCAGACCCGCCGATTGGTGGCCTCAGGGATCTTCTGCTGTGAGCCCTCCCCCTCAGTTGCCTTCTTCTCTGGAGAACGGTAAATGCACATGGGATTCACAGGAATGTCCCGAGGCTTGGCTGTGCAGATGTCCTCCACAGGGCTCCAATGACAGGTCACATAGCCCCAGAGGCCAATGAACAGCAAGGAGAGAAGATATACTCTCCTATAGGGGAACAGAAAGCTGAGTTAAGCTAGGCTGAGACCCCCCTTTCCCACTGCCCACCAAAGATTTGCCCCAGGAAAGCACAGAGTACCAGCCCACCTGGTGTGACCAGGAGGAAGTCCAGAACCTTTGAAAAGTACAAGGGCCCAGGACAAGTGCAGTCCTGGGCTCCTTGGAAGCGGATAGTTCCACATGCCTGGACATGGTCATGTTGAATATGAATCAACTATTGAAGCAACTCATGATTATTGGGAGTGTTGTGTGCCCAAGGCCCCATGCCGGGAGAAGAAAAGAATGCAAAGCTTCCAATTGGTGAGACAGGACATGCACACATAAAAAATGGCAGGGAATTTTAGTGCCCAGTGAAGACTTAGGACAGTAGGAGGAGCCATTTACAGAAGCTGTTTAGGGAAGGCCTCAGAAACGGGTGGACTTTAACCTGGATGTTAAAGGATTAGGAGGATTTTGATTGATGCAGCCGATGGATTTCAGCAACACAAGACAGCTAAGAAGGAATGAATGAAGCAAAGGCATAATCTGTGTGCTGAAGACTCTCAAATCTCCAGCTCCAGCCCTAAACTTTCCACTGAGTTCCAGACCAATTGTTTGCTGGACATTTCTACTTGGATGTCCTACAGATTCTTACATGAAATATGACCAAACTGGACTTGTAACTCACCTACACACCTGCTTCTCCTTCTATGTCCTCCAACTCAGCAGATGGGACCCTCAGGTACCATGTCATCCAATGCAGAAACCTGGGAGCCACCCTGGACTCCTCCTTCCCACCCTCCTCATTATTCAGACCCTAGGTTCTTTGCATTCTGCTTCTGCTCTCTCGCTGCCTTAGTTCAGGCCTTCGTCATTTTTTGGAAATATTAATAATGTCCAACATGTGTTCACTAAAGTAAATGAAACTAATCTCACTTTTCAAAAAGTCAGCCAAAAAAATGAGACAATGAGATCGGCAAATTAGGAGAATTGGGTCATCCAATTAAGCAAATCAAGAGATAAACTCTCTTGTAATATTTTTGTACACAAGACATGAAAGGTCAGGAGCTTCCTCTGGCTGACTTGGGGCCCTAGGTCTAGAGAAGAGAGTCTGTATGTGGGTACGGAGTCTTCTCAATCTCCCCCTGGCAGAAGAAGACACACACATAGTGCAGAAGGAACTCATCAAGGTGGTCTCCTGGGCACGTGTGAGGCTGGCTGGAAGCTGAGGGCAGCTAATGGGTATTGGCTTCTTGCATGACCTGAGGTCAACCCTGCAGCCCTTTTAAGAACACAGGCACAGAGTGGGAGAGTAGGGGAACTGAGGGAGTTGTGGAAAGCAGGGTGAAGAAGCAGAGAGAACCCTGCTATTCCTCTCCCCAGCTTGCTTGCCTCTGTTTTGCATTTTGTCCCTCAGCTACATTTGGAAATACAAGTGGAGGCTGAGGGCACCCTGGGAGCTCAGCTAAGCACAAAGCAAAACCAAGGTGGTCAAGCCTCAGCCTCACTTCTAGCTTCCTGTAAAAACCCAGATCAAGAAGGGAATGCGTGTGGTGTTGAGGGCCGCAGTCCTTTGTCAAAGGTCACTGAGATCTTGGGCAGGGGGTTGGGAGGGGATGGAGGGGGGGGGGAGCAGGGGGAATCAAGTGGAAGGAGGAGCAAAAAGGGAGTTAGGAGATCCTCACAGATTAAATTTGCCCTCTTTTAAGATGTATGGCAGGGCCAGGAATTCCCCTTGGAGTGTCTGCTGGCCTGCTGTGAGGGCTGGCGTTGGTACAGCACCTTTGTACAAGGGAAGACATCCTCTTTGTTTCTTGGGTTAAGAATCCAAGGTGTGGCTTAGGGAGAAGCCTTATCCCAAGAAGGGGGTGGGAGGGAAAGCGCTTTGAATGACATTTTCCAAACAAGTATTTGATTATAACCACCAGGGAGAGGGTCTGGCCTTCTCGAAGGCGCTGAGGTCGTCTGCATGAGTCCTTCAGAGGCCCGGAGACCCAGTGAGGGCATGCAAAGGGAAAGCTCACCCCTCTTACCTTTTTCCAGCAGCTACGTTTCCTATCCCATTGGAAAACATGGTTGCTAATCTTCCACAGGCCTGGGCGAGTGGAGATAGTGTGGTCTGAAGCAATCCCTCTGAACTGGTTCTTTCCTCTAAATCTGAGCAAGGTTCCAGAGGCTGGGGTGGGGGAAGGATCTGGTGAGGAGGGGAGGCTGAGGTCAAAGGCTGATGACCAAGCTTCCAGGGTTAAGCAAAGCGTAGAGCCCAGTGTTGTTTGATTAGTAGAGAAGTTTTAAAGTTCAGTCAGGTCCAGGGAAAGAAGGCTCATCTCTCTTACTGTTAGCCCCTCACCCTCCATCTTCATAGAAAAGGCAAAAAAGAACACATTCACAAGCTCAAACTCAGTCAGAATTTACCAGACCGAGGAGAATTTTGTCTGCAGGAATTTTTTTTTTTTTCCTGGTTAACCAAACCAGAAGATAGAAAATACTATATTTTCTGCATAAATAAAATAGTATATAACTAGCCAAGTTGAATGTCCAGAAACTCCCAGCCTCCTATTTCTTAGGGCAATAACCTCTTTCACGTAGCTTTTTAGGGAAAGGGCGAGAAAGAGAATCCATGTTATCTAATCAGAGGAGAGAGAAGAGAAATACCCTGAAACAGGTGCTACCTTCGAGCTTCTAGGAGCTGATGTGTCCATGACGCAGACGAGGACACCCAGTGGTTACCCCTGTGGTCCACAAATGAAATCATTCCCCAACTCAGCCCTGAAGTGGCAGGAGGTGGGCACAGGAGCAGGGGCTTCAAATAGCTGCCAGTGATATTTCTAAGATGGATGAGCTGGTTGGGAAAAACTTAGACAAATTCAGTTGGGGGATCAGGAGACAGTGTGGGGCAGGTGAAAAACATACATGCAACTGCTGAAATGCTTCTTTAAAAGCAAACAGAACACATTACATTTTTTATTCATATCGTTACTTTTACTCATTTTAGTTATTAGGGAGATGAAATGAATTCAAAGTAATGGAAATAGAGGGCGGGTTTACTTTTCCCTCTTCCTAAATAGTCAAAAACAGTAACACAAGGATTGCTGCAACTGTTTACAGGACACAATTATGCCACCTTGTGTGTGATTAAAAACTCCTTGAAGTTGGTACAGTCATAGGAATTCTCAAGAGTTATTTATTCATTAGACAAGAAACTTCTACCTGGACTGAAGCTGTGTCTAAGTTCTTGGCTGATTTAGACCCTAGATACCTCAAGGGCTCCCATGTACAGTGTGAACAGTTACCAAGGAACTGTCTGTGGGAGCCCATGATTGGGTTAACAAACTGTAACAGACCCCAGCCGCTTGTCTCCTTAAAGAAGAGCAAATGTGCTTAGTAACTGCCTTGCTTGCGTAGTTGAGGTTTTAGACAGCACCCTGCTTGTTGCAAAGCAACGACCCAGGCCGTCGGCTATAAACGCTGGGCGTGCCTGCTGGTAGATAGTCTTCTATCCCCAAGGCAAGGAGCTGGCTGGTCTGGTGGTCTGCTCTAACATATCTATAAGAATGTATCTTGCTCCCCTCTTCCCGTGAATTCTCTAAAGATAAACTGTAGGCCCCCAAAGGAACGAGTCTTGGGCTGGAATGGTAAACAAGTTATAAAAAGCTGCAGACTCAGAAGTGAGAAGGCTGGTTAGCCAAGGACGGGTAAGACCCCCAGAGGGGGGCAACCTAAGACAGGCACAGCCGCCTGAGTCCAAGAAAAAATGTTAAGCAGCTGCTTCTCATACGTTCCGCCCTGATAAGCTGTAAGGCTCGCTGGTGCCAACACGAACATGATTTACCAAAATATACAGGGTCTTCTGACCTTGAGCCAGACTCTACAATCTCGATCCCACCCTGTCTTTCCCTAAATTCCTGCATTCCATCACACAACTGTCAGTGATTTCTCCTTTGATTGTACACAATAAATGTGGGAGCATTTGAGAGTTTCATGGAGTTGGTTCCCGACTCCCTCTCGCTCTCTTAACCTTTTCCACAGAGTCTTGAGTAATTCATTTCGTCTCAGTGGGACTTCTGCCGGCCAGAACCCACACCTGGTAACGAACCCACAACTGTCCTAAAAAGCCCCAGAATAGTCAGAGGCTCCTTGTCACTCCAGATTGAAGACAACTGGAAAGTCTCCCGCTCAACCACTTGTGTTCAGTAAACACAAGGGCACGACCAGCGTCAGCAGGCACTGTTCTAGGACCCTGGACCTCCAGGCACGAAGACATGCAGCCATCACACAAAGAATCAATATGTAATAAGCAAATAAATCTATAACATGTCAGTCAGGTATTAATAAGGGCCACAGAGAAAAATACCATAAGGCAGGGGAACAGAAAGTGATGGGAGGAGGTAGGGAAGTTACCGTTTTAGGAAGGACAGAAGGAAAGGCCTCCCTAATGAACTGACGTTAAGGCACCAGAATGAAATGAGGGAGGGAAACACATAAATACATTCGCGAAGAACTTTCCACGTAGAAGAAACAGGAAATAAAAAGATTCTGAGATGGGAACGTGCTGTTTAGACCTGTTGTTTCAGATTGTAGGAGTTGTGAGTCTTGTGCTTGTAAAGAAAGTCCTTGGTGGAGGGCAGATGAGGGGACCCTGCACGAGGCAGGGGGTCCTGGTGAGCACTTGCAGGGAAAGAGACAAGGGTGCAGATAGCACCCGGCCAGGTCGTGAAGAGCTGCCATCAGGGGCTGGGTTTAATTTTCTTTTCATTAGTTCATTGAGCCATATGATCATTTAATTAACAAATATTTAGTAAATGCCTAAATGTACCAGGCATGGTTGGTGCTGGGCCCGGGGATGTGACATGAAGATAAACATCCCCATCAATGCTACTGGTCCTACGACTGACGTGTGTATTGGGAAGGGGACGGGCAGACAGAGGGGTCTGGTCCATGGAGCTGGGAGCAGGGGAGGGGAAGGAGATCAGGAGGTAAAAATGTTGTAAGAAATTTGCAAGACTAAGACCTAAGTCATTTTTAATTTTAAACTAATTTCAGATTAATAGAAAAGTTACAAAAACAGCACAAAGTATTCTTGTATACCCTTCCCAATTCACCAAATGTTCACATTAACATTTTGCCACATTTGCTTTGTGTTTCATATTCCTCTCTTCCCCCTCTCTCTAACATATTATTTTTCCATACTCTTTGAGAGTAATTTGCAGATACGATGCCTTTTTACACCTACGTAGTGTGAGGTTCCTAAAAACAAAGACATCCCCTTACAAGATCACAGTATGTGGTCAAAGACCGAAAACTGACATTGATTTAGTACTGTTCTCAAGTCCATAAACCGTATTCTAAGTTTGCCAATTGTCCCACCACTGTTCTTTATGGTAGTGGTTCTCACACTTTTTGGCCTCAGTATCCCTTTATAGTTTTGCTAAATAACATCTAAATATTATTTAAATAGTTTATATTAAAATAGTTTTGACTTCATGCACACATTGGAAGGTCTTGGGGACCCCCTGGGGTGTCTGGACCACACTTTGGGAAACATTGATTTATAGCCAAAAAAATCTTTCTCCCCGCTATTCCTGGTCCAAGATCACACATTGCATTTCATTGTCATGTCTCTTTCGTCTCCTCTGGTTTGGAATAGTTGCTCTCTTTTCTTTGTCTCTCATGACTGTGGCATTTTTTAAGAGCAGGAGCAAATTATTTTCAAAGAATGCCTCTCAATTTGTGTATATCTGAGTTTTCCTCAGGATTAGATTCAAGTTACACTTTTTTTTAGTAGGAATACTACAGAAATAATACTGCATCCTTCTCAGTGCATCCTATCAGGAGGCATATGGTGTCAGTTTGTCCCATTACTGGTGATGTTAATTTTGATTACTTGGCTAAGATTGTGACTGTCGAGTTTCCTTCTCTGCTGTAACATGACAATATTTCCCTTTTTATTAAATAAGTTTTCTGTGGGAAGATACTTTGAGAGTATGAAAAGCATATTGTTTTTCATCAAACTTTCACCTGCTAATTTTAGCATTCCTCCGTGACCCCTTTGCAAGACTTTTAAAACACTGTTCTTTTCCTGTCATTTCCCATCTGATTCCTTAAAAAGGACTGTCATTGAAACCATTAGAACTCACAGGGATTAACGACGTTGGACAACACACTCTCTTGCTAGGGTGTGAGGAAATAGGTCCTTTCATCCATTGCTGGTGGGAGTGCAGAATGCTACGTTTTGAAGGGAAATTTGGCGATACGAAAATTTCAAATGAACTTACTCTTTGAGCTGGAAATCATACTTCAGGAAGTGTATCCTATAGACATATCTGCAAGGGTATAAATGAAGTTACCAATTGTAACCTGACTTGTAATAGTAAAATATTAGAAACAACTGCCACTTGTAGGGGACTAGTTGAATCAAGTACACCCCTGTAATGGAAAACCACGCCCTCCGCCGTTGGAAGGAGGCTGTTCTCCATGTGCTGATACGGAAGGATCTCTAGGATAACTAAGCAGAAAAAAGCGAGCTGCAGAGCAGTGTTTATAGCATGCTACCTTCTGTATCACAACGTGGGGATGACAGGGGTAGGTGTGGACAGACAGAGGTGGGAGTGACACTTGTCAATATGTACCTTCTTATTTAGTTTCCTATTTTTGAACATGTCAGTGTATCACCTCCTCAAAAAGATCTTAACTTTGTGAGCAAAAAGCATGTCAGTGTTGTTGCACAGAGGCTTACGGAGAGAGGGGCACCATGGTAGGATGCAAGGGTGATGGCAGCACAGAAAGGGGAACCAGACGCAGCCTGAGCCCCTGGCTGGTGACAAAGGAGAAAAGGAGAATGAGAGAAGCACAGGACAGTGTCTGCAGGGGGAACAGAGGTGTTTAGGTGTGCCCTGCCTGGCAAAATAATTTCTAATGACTGTATAATATTCCATTGCCTAAAATTTGACTACTATTTCACATTAGCTTAGGTCAAAATCTTTAAATATGATCATAATAATAGATGCCATTTAAAAACACTTACTATATAAAACACCAGGGTCTATGGTAAGTGCTTTACAGGCATTAGCTCATATAATTCTCTTGTCAGCTCTACCAAGAAGATATTATGCCCAGGTTACAGATGAGAAAACTGCTATTTACAAGGGTTAAGAACTTGCCCCAAATTACAAAGCTAGCAAAGCTGAGATCCAAACCCTTGTCTGCCTAGCTCGCAAGTCTTGGGCTCCTACATGATAACTAAGAAAGAAATATCCCTGTGTTCCCAGGTTAAAAATCACAGTGTCCAATTGTTCTTCTTGGGGCAGGGTTTATGATACGTCACCATCTGGTTCTTCTCCTCTGGGTAGTCTGTCAACTTCTCCTCAGGATCCCCTTAAAATCCAGGAACCAGAAACAAATTCAGGGACTGCCACCTGTTCCTTTTGTTACCACTATTTCATTAGAAAGCATTTGTCTTTGATGCACATTCCAAATGAGAGTTTCAGTTGGTTTTTTGGAGCCTTTAGCACCATCCTAGCCTGTGGTTCTCATTGCATACAGCTCCTGTTGGTTTTCTCTGTCTAGATTGTGGTGACCCTGAATCCCTTTCCTCTTGGTTCACTTTAGACTCGTTTGAGGAGGAAGAAACAGCTTGAACGCTAGACATACTCATCTGGGTCTCTCTCTCTCTCTGTCTCTATGCACATACACAGAGTTGTTGGTCTTCTGTAGTGTTTTAATAATGGTGTATTTTAAAGTCAAATTCTTCATGGAAACATCTAACCATTTCTGAAACTGGAGACAGACTTAAGAACGTTCATCAGATACAATTTTGCACTATTTCTCTCTATTCTGAGTGGAAAGGTTAGAAGGAGCTCAGAGGGTCTCTGCGCTTTGCTGTGCTAGGAGTAAGTCTGAGGAGCCATGGAGAAGAAAGAATGCAGCATTCAATCACCCTCTCTTTACAAATATTTCCTGTAAGGTCAGTAATAAAATAAAAAATTCCTCTTTCACTAGCCCGGCCTCTAGCTCAGTAGGAACTCCTGTTAGTGGGTAATTCAGTTGGTCCTCGCCATTGCCTCATACCCTGGGCTGTTCTGTTCTTTTCTTTGCATCCAAGAATAAGACCTTGGCAGAGAACAAACAGTGGAGCTGACCTCCTGCCGTGGTTACTGAGTAACTAACTCAAAGCTTAACTCTTCCACAGAAATTTGGCAAAACATCTAGTACAAAAAAATAGTCACCTCCAACTCTCCTGGGTTTCTAGTTTACCCAGTGGTTATGACATTTTAATTAAGGTGAAAAAAGTTTATCAAAATAAATCCTGCATTATCATTTGACAGCTTTCAGGTAGATTCTCAAAGCATCTTACTGAAATTTATCCAAATTCTCACAACTGTCAGTTCAGTTTTGATTTCAGGGAAACCAAATCAAAACAACAAATATTATGGATCATGCCCAGTGCGCATGCCACTGGGTGTTGAATGTACCAGGTACTCTATAAATATTTGTGTTTAAAGAAACCCAGGTTCAGAGTAGTTTTGCTGACTTATTAACAAGAAAATACTTTAAATTCCTCCCAAATGGAAAGTTAAGATTATCAAGTAAAAATGTTCACTCATCCAGAGGGATTGACACCTTGTATGAACAAAATTATCAGACAAGGGTATTCTTGGGAGGCTGAGCCAGACAGAGTTGCGTGGAGTCAAAGCTCACTGCTTCTACATTAGTTCAGGACGTTGCAGGTGGAAAGAGAATCTGGGAAGACAGCAGAGGCAGAGATAGTGGGAGAAAGTTTCCTGGAGAGATAGGGGATGAGTTGGACAGAAAAAGAAGCAACAAGAAGAAACTCATAGTAAAGCTAAGGCCAAGGGTGTCTGTTTCGACAAGCACAGGTCAATCACGTGACTGGTGTCTCCTACCCACCTCTGCCAACAGCTGCTCTCACAAGTGTGACCAAGTCCATTTGATGGTTGAGGTGGAAATGAAGGTCTTGGAATGAGTGCAGCTTGGCAGCTTTTATCCCATCAGGACATAGTTGGTTTCAGGCCCTTCCCTGATGGCCAATGCTGAAAACCAACAGATGTCGCTTGGGTTTCTCTGAAGAGAAAGAAGGGTCAGGAATCACATTGTGGGTGGCTTTGGCGGTTCAGCCAACCAGGGACACAGAACCTGTGATCTGCTCACGGGGAAACGAGCTAGCCCACTCTGGAGAGGCAGCCTGACGCACGCTCTGCGTCCAGGCGTTCATCAGGTTGCCTACCTTGTTGTCAGGATAACAAAATGCCCCGTGAGATGATGACAAGGACAAGCGTAGGGAATGAGGGAAATCAGAGGGCACTTTTTAGATCATAATAACCTGAACATTTTTGGACTTGGAAGGTGATGATAAACTGAAGTGACTGTAGGTTTTCCCGGAAACTGAGTATTTTAAGGGCTTTGATACTGCAGAGGTAATTTCCCCCCTTTTACCTCGTAATAGAGGAGCAGACCTTGGTGAGGGGAATAATGGGACACAGCTGACTTCGGCAGCATGTTTGATGGCACCCGTTTGGGTGTTTAGAAATGTCAGTCATGCTTGTGCTGTTCTCAAGTTGTGGCTCAGTTAAACACTGTCTTAGAAGCACCTCCCCTCCTCTTCATTTCCACCGTCCTGGTGCAGGCCCTCACCGCTTGTTGTAAGTCTACTGCAAACTGAGCACTGTTCCACTTCAAATCACAATCATCACATCACTCTCAGGGTTAAAATCTTTCCTGGTTTTTAATTGCTACGGGATAAAATCACAACACCTCAGAATGGTACATAAAGCTTTCCAAGACCTGGCCTCAGCCTAACTTTTCTAGTCATCCCCAATTCCTCCAAGTTCCATGCCAGGTGACATTCCTTTGTGATTTTGTGTATGTGCTCCCAGGCTTGGAGTCTCCGCTCCCCTCCTGGTTTGTCATTATCAATCCTTCTGTACCTTTCAGGATCAACTATTTGGGTGTAAACCCTTTCCTGAGTCATCTTTTTTCTCCGGCCTCGCACGTTTTCCTTTAAGCAGTCTAGGCAGTGCTAATTATGTCTTACATCTCATTCATTCGACTAACATTTAAGTCTGATGGGCAGAGACTGGACCTTTCTGCTTCTAAAACTGCCCATCATGTAGAAAGAACCCCACCACTCACAAGTGTGGTCTTTGGGCGAACAGTCCCGGCGTCACCTGGGAGCATGTTAGTCATCTCGGCCCCACTCTGACGTGCTGAAACAGTGCCTGCGCTGTATGAAGAGCCCCCGCTGAGCTGTGTGCACATTAGGTTTGAGAAGCACTGACGTAGAAGCTATCCAATAAATGTGCGCAGACACACAAATGTGATCCCTTCATTGCCCTGCTCACAAGCCTTCTTTGGATTCCTTTGACTTTCAGAATAAAATCTAAACACCTTAGTGTGGTCTGCAGGCCTCTGGGCTCTGGCTCTGCCTCATCTAAAACCACTGTCTCATTCCCTCTGCTTTGGTCCCAGTGACATTCCAATTTCCATAACACAGTCCTTCTTTGGCAGAGTTCACACATCTTGTTTTCTCTGACTAGGAGTCTCTTGTCCTACCTCCCCACCCCCAAACCCTTTCTTCAAGTCTTACCTTCAATGCCGCTTCCTCAGGAAAGTCTTTGCTGCCCAGCCAGGCAAGGTTAAGTCTTCTTTGTGTAAGTCTCACAGCTCCGTGCTCTTCTCTTCGGAGGATAATTGTGGTTGACAGTAATCCTTTGGTAATTCTGTCTAGTGTTTTGTGTATGATTGGTACCCATCCTTAAACTGTACACACGTCAAGTTCTGTAACTGGAGTCTAAGCTCCATGAGGGTAGAGAGTATTTCCTCTTTGTCCTTCAGTGTTGTGTCACATGGGGAGTACTCAGTAAACTGCTTTAGTAAATATTGGAGTTTAAGTGTTCAGTGAGTAGTTGACGGTTCACTTTTGATGTGCTAAGTGTTCCAAGTAAGGGTGGCAGCCATTAACTAAATAAGCCCCCATGTTGGGAAGCAGATGGATTTACTAACTGATCACTGCCACTTAGCTGGTTACTGGGATTGAAGTGCTAATGCTCACAAAAAACACACTCACATTAATCAATGAGTCTCAGTGTCAGAGGTCAGAAAGCACCCTATTGCTTTTAAGCAGGGTAGGCCTAGGTAAGTGGTAAAAACAGCAGGTCTGGTTTGGGAACTCCCACTCTAGATTTTATGACATTCAAGAATGGTTGCAGTAGTTACCATCCTTCATACCTTCTGACCTTTTTTTTTTACTGTGGCCCTTTCCCTTGAGGTCAGATATGGTACCACTGGACACCTAACTGCTAACTGACGGTAGTAGTAATGTTTATTCATTGGCAATGTGTATTATTTTCCTTTAAAAAATATTTAGTTATTTTAAAGGAAACTCCAGCCATTGTCATTTATGCATCTTTAAAAAATATGGACATTTTCTTATGTAACAATGTTGCTATTATGACACTGAATAAAAATGTCATTCCTTGGCTTTAATACTCAAAACATAATCAAATTCCCATAATTATATAAAAAATGCCTTTGTGTGTTTGGTTTTTTGGAATTAGGATCCAAAGTCTGTATGTTGCATTTGCATTTTTTTAATCTCTAAAGTTCCTCTAAATCTAGACTAGTCCTCTCCCCTCTCCCTTTTTCTTCTTCATGCTAAGGTGTATTTTACAGAGGTCTCTAAGAGAAAAACCTTGTAATTGCAAGGAATGACTAATGGCTGGGGATTTATTTCAAGATAATTAGGAAAAATGAGTAAGAATGGAAAGACAAAAAATATTTGTGTCAGGGAGGTACCCAGAGCAAGGCTGTGTTGCTTACTAAGCATAAAAAGTTCCTGATTTTAAGAAAATCCATAAAAACCAGAACTTTGGATGCTGTCTTCACTCCTAACGTTCAATCACTATATAAGAAATGGACTCTGAACTGCAGTGTGTGTAAGGTCAGGCTAATTTCTGCTCTATGTATAAAACTGGCTACTCTAAGTAATGTGTTTGCTTATGCACATTACCTACTTCCCTATTTCTCACCTAAAAAGTAAACAGACACAAGTTCATAAAAAAAAAAAAAAAGGCGTAAAAAAACAATCCCAAGGATAGAATAAGATGGCACAGACTCATTTACAAAAAAGACTGCGAGTTTCTCCTCATTAATTTATCATTTAATATAAATGCTGACAGAAAGCAGATAAAGACCTTGTAGACACTTCCATATATTTACAAACCAAAAGGTGAATCACCTCCTTCTACTTGTTAAAATAGTCCTTTTATCTGCAACTCATGGGAGCCTTAAACACTAACTAGGAGCAACATGAGGCTGAGTCAGTTTCCAAGATAATCAAGAAAGGAATAGCATTTTAACAAAGTGTGGCATCTTTGATATAAACAACATGCACACAGATAATACAAAATTGAAAAAGATGGGCCTCCTCCTCTCAACACCCTGCAACAAGCAGAATGTGTGCTTATTCTGACCCAGAGTTTTTCTGCACTAAACATCTTCCTACTATTATTTTTTTCCACCTCACTTTTCAAAAAGCTGTTTAAAAACTGGAAATATAAACAGATTTTAAAAAGAGAGGAAAATGGTCTGTATCAAACAGGATTCTTTTTTTTTTTTCCTATTCCAAAAGAACTCTCAAAAGACAGTCTTCAAATAAGATCTCACAGTTTGCCTGGTGCAAAGGAATTATACACAGCTTGTGAAATTCCAACCCATTATCTGTCTTCACTTTTTAAAGAAAAGTTGGA
Organism: Camelus dromedarius; assembly: GCF_036321535.1. NCBI lineage: Eukaryota > Metazoa > Chordata > Mammalia > Artiodactyla > Camelidae > Camelus > Camelus dromedarius. The sequence continues at coordinate 20,133,686 of NC_087458.1, forward strand.
AACACTTGGAAAAAGTAAAATTTCACAAACTTCAGCAATTTAAAAAGCAGTTGTCCCGTTAAGGTTCAATATTTTAATTTCTGAATAGGTGGGGAGAGGCAGGCGATAAAGAAGAGGGAGCTAAGGCAAGGAGAAAAGTAGGAATGCAAGAAAACTGTTAAAAATGGTATTTTGTCTAGCACTAATTTATAAGAACAGAAGATACAAATTCTCACTATTAAAACTATAAGTGATTTCATGAAGTTACTTATAACCTCTGACTCAAATCTCATGGGCTCCTTTATTAACCTAGATTATTTTTGTCTTGTTAAATATACCTCTGCAGGGCACAATCATACAATCAATACGATTGGTAAATTACACAAGCTCTATTCCAAGCAAATATGCATCAATGTTAAAAAGTTACTAAACAAAAAACAAAAAACCCCACAAAATAAAACAAAATAAAATCCACCCAAAAAGGTGATAATGACTGCAGAATGTCTCCGGGAGACTGGTATGAGCCTAAAGACCAAATTGACCATCGTCAGGGGAAAAGGGTAAGAGGAGTAACGTGGGGAAGAGACCACACACAAGAAGAGGAATCTCACAACTGGAAAATGTTTAAGTGGGTGAAAGGTTTTGTTCATTATCTGAATTCACTCTATCCATTTCTCTTGTTCCCGCAAGTTATAGACTGATCATAAAGTTAAGATAATGGGGCCAATGGATCAATGAATACAATTAAAAAAAAAAAAAAGCCCTTTTTCTTTTCATTCCCAGAAAGTGGAAAGAAGAGAAAGGATGAAACGGGGGGGGGGGGGGGGGAATGTAAAGGAGATCTAGGCAATATACCTGGAAAAAGCAGCTCTCAGAACGTTTTAGTTGAACAGAGGACGTAAAAATGATAAGCAAAAGCTGAAAATGCCTTGAAATCAGCGGGACAGTTTACAGGGTGGTTCAGATGTATTATTGTGAGAATGGCAGCCAATCAGTGGAGAGAGATTATGCTAATAAATGGTGATTTTTAAAAATCAGTCCAGAAAAAAAAAAAAAAAAGGGCTACCAATTATCCACCCAATGGTTTGTTTCCATTCTTTTCTTGACCCTTTCGTACACCAGCTGGGGTTGGGGTAGGGGGCCACCTGACAGTTTCCAGTTATAAGACGACTCTGAGTGTACAACCTAGAATGGATGCCAAAGACTTGTGAGCTCTGTCTAGAGATTAAATTAAAAACAAAAACAAACAAACAAAAAACAAAAAAATCACACACACAAAAAACCCCAGCTAGAAATGTGAGACCTGAATATAAGAAAGTAAGTCACCTTATCTGGTATATAACATACATTAGGCTAACAAGCTCCACAGGATTTTACTTTTCCAACTACACATTTTTGGACACAATATTGTCTTGAAGCGTATTTTAAGTTCTCTCTCTTTTTCACAATAACGTGCTTTATTTGTGTGTGTGTGTGTGAAAATAAAGGTTGTTACTCTAGGGATGTTCCGCTTGGGAATAAAGTTTAGGGAAAATTCAGTGTTTCGCTGAAAATTCAGAGGCCCTGAAAATAAGGATTCCAGTGGTGAGATAAAGCTCCTTTGCCACAATAGGATTTCAAAGGGCTCTTTACCTGCTTGTTCAGTGCATGGTTGAAGGTCCACCCCCTGGGAACACATTTATTACTTAGCGGTGTTACTTCCTCTTGGTGGTGGTAGTTTCCTATTTTTCATTTTTCATTAACGTCATAGCTAGTATTACTTACGAATTAGAATATAATATGTTACAACATCTCTAACAGTCAAAGAAATGGAATCTTAAGGACCAAATCTTTAGTTGGCATTTACTACAATTAACAGTACCTTTTTCAAGTGGCTCAGAATAGTTGAAATAAGAATTTTTTAAAAATACTAACTGCAATCCATTTAGAACTCCCAATAAGTAATTTCAGCAGGAAAATTTTGTAAAGTTGAGCTGAAGCAACAAATAAATATAAAAATCAGAGTTGCCCAAGGTAGAGAGTTATGAGAGTGGACCAGCAAAATGGGCAGTCAGGTAGCTGGAGACAGCAGAGACTGCTTGCTGTCTAACCCCTAAAGTGGAAAGTGAAATCTGCTTTCGTTTAGTAGCTCTAATTTTTATCTAAAAGGATAGGTAGGTTTTTTTCAGGGAGGAGATCACCTTGCAAACATTGTAACTGTATATCACCAATAAAAAATAAACACAATTGGACTCTTTTAAGGTAAAAATCTAAGTAAACACTGAAGTTAAATTTCCAGGCAGGTTATTAATTTCCCCTAAAAAGTCACTGGGTCTTTCCTTTTAATGAGAAATATAAATCATTACAGATGCTTTTTACAGACAGATTTTCTATATTCTTTAAAATGAGCAAAAGGAAAGTCGAAAAAGATGCATCCGTCACCATTTGTTTACAGGCAATAGCAACTGAGTACTCCTTAGTGAAAATGAGTCAATTTTTCTCTGAATCTGAATATAATCCAACATATACTGACTTAATTATTTCTCACCAATCACATGCTGATGAATTCTTTTACTCAGTCCCATGACTTGACCATAGTGACAGTAGATTTTCCTATAGGCAGAAGTTAAATAACAAAAACAAAGGATGCTATCATGACAAGAGAATCTCAGCAAAAGGTAGGAGGGACTGCTTATACACAATATCGTAAAAGATGACATTCACTGGTTTAGAGAAACTGATGAATTTTCATTACTCTTACATTTTGTAAGGCCAGTTAACTTCAACAGTTAACTTTAGATAAATCTACTTGCACACAGTACAATCAACTCACAGATACTAAAAGGTTTCACAATCAAAATGGCTACTATTTCCTCTCAAACCAAAACAGAGTAAAGCACAAGTCTTTGGCTCTCCTTTAAAGAAAACAGCAGGTTACCGTTCCTAACCAGACCTTGGTTTGCCTACCAGTAGGGCAAATACCACATTTGTGCATCACTGAGTAATAACACCATTAGAAAAGGCAACTTCACAGAAGTTATTGGCTAAGCGAATTCATTTGAATGCTCTGTTTTGAGGCAGCAAACTGTCACTGTTGCAGATTGGGGAGGGCAGTGGGTAAATCAAGGGCAACTTGCAAGATAGAAAAGGGCCAGAAAAAATAAAAAGAACTTTCAGCTCCAACCCTGAAGATCTATGGAAAGTCTGATGGAGAAACATATTCAAGGTAGCAAATTAAGAGTCATACCAATTTTTTCTTTTAGGCAAAAATAAATAAATACATGGGAAAGACTAGAAGGGAAGGGAAATAAAATGGGAGAAGGTAATCAACCACATGAACGCTGTACCAAATAAATTTTTATACATTTCTGAGTAGTTGAATATTTTGTAGCTGGCATTTGAGATAGTGTCTTATTATCTGAGTATTACTAGAAACTTGTAAGTGATTTTCCTTTTGATTAGGAAAGTAGCAAGGAATGGATCTTTGGTCACTTTAGCCTCTGTAAATTATCCACAGCCTCTGCAAATTATCTATTGAACTTACGACAATATTTATAAGTAAGGCAAAAGAAATACATTTAAGTCAGAAAACTGAATCTAGATATTTTATTCTCAGTTCTACACTTTTCCAGAGAACGATGAGGAAAGAAAAAGTCAAAAGTACTTTAAAATTCCTTAAAATTCCTAGGTGCAATAAAATTCTGGTTTTGCTACTCAAACAAGAGTGAACACAACTCTTATTTCTCCTACCTTAAACCCTCTCAGAACTGTTCATGTTCATCGGAGATGCTGAGTCTTGCTTTTGAATTCAGTGAAAAGCAGTCATCTTCAGGAGAAATTAATATTTGAATAAGTAAAAAAAAAAAAAAACAAACAAAACATAAAAACTATTTCCTATCTGACTGATTTCATCTTTTGACTGTCTCTAAAGGAAAAATTTTAAAAGCCAGAAAAATCAATGTCTTTCACAGATTTTTCACAAAAAAGCAGTTAAGGAGTGAAGCAGTTTTGCCCAAACAGGCCATTTACACTTACAAGCTTATGATATCACAAGGTATATCACACAGAAAAGGAAGAAAACAAAGAAAAAACCTGCCAAATTTGGAGGTTTTACTGAATTCCTAAAACTGCTTGTGAGTACTAGGAAGTTGTAAGAATTTTCATGAGGTAAGTCGGGGAAACCAATTTAAAATAGGTTAAGTTAAAGGCACAATGGGAGAATATACCTTTCTTCTGCCTTTCAACCCAACCAGATTTCCTCCAGAGTGTGGGGCCCTACTTAGAGAGGTACAGCTAGAATTAAGGCTACAATTTAAGAGATCCCACCCCCACCATCCCCACTCTATGAAAATACCTAACATGACAGGGACTATTTTAAATCAGTTCAAAACAGTGGCTTCTCTGGTTGTATTCAGAACAGTAACACTATGTAAGTTAATCCCTGTTCCTGCCTAGCTTACAAAATCAAAACGGTGAAAGCAAGAATCAGTGTATCTGAAGGAAATAAATAAGAATTACAGAAGTTGAGTTATTAGGGGTTTCAACAGATACCCCAAATGGAATTTTACTTTTATTCCAAGCTTCAACAAAATCAATACCCATAAATTCCTTTTCAATAACAGAATCATTTTGAGTTCCAAATTGAACCAACTGCTTCTAAAATTTAAGAATTAGCTAACATGTCCAAAGGAGAAATAATTTGCCCAAATCTGCCTACAGAAGATTAGAGGCCAAGAGTATTATTGCCTTTTATAGTTACAGAGAGAAATGAAAAATCTTGGGACTCTGCCAGACGTTAAATTTCTCTCCTTCTCCCAAAAAATCCAAGAAGCATTTAAAGAGTAAATGTAAGAGGGTTTTAAAGCAAAAAAAAAAAAAAAAAAAAAAAGGCAAAAAAATGTATTTAAAAAAAACAAAAAAGAAAATATGGATATAACTGACAAAATGCCTCATCTTCATTCAGTGCTTCTACCTCCCAATCAGTCATTTTATCGCAACAGCTGCGCTCATGCGAAAAAATCCATAAAACATACCCAATATATATACAGATATAGCTATGTATATATGTATATATATAATATATATAAATTTTTATTTAAATAAAAAAGAAAGCTCGAATCCCAAGCCAATATGTGTATATCAAATCCTTGACCAGCCAGGTCTGTAGGGCATAATCAAATTCAATGTGAAATAGTATATAAACACGGTGCCTTGACTGGGCAAATTAAATAATTGCTACTCAAAAGAGTGTTCTGTTTGGACTCTCCTACTGGTAGGCAACGGCAGGACTATGTTACCCTCCCCCCACCCACCCCCATTTGTTTCATTTAACAGTATGATGGATACAGAGCTTAGACTGAGGTTGTTATGACCTCAGCAGGAGTCAAGGGTTAAGAAAACAAGAAACAAGAAAAATACAAACTCTTGCTTTTACCCAACCAAAGCAATGCAGTAACTTATTACATAACCAGTGCTTTCTGTTTTAGTAGTATAATCCAGAAAGTGAAATTTTTTTAAAAATCAGGCAAACAGGGATAGGGAGGTGACTGTATCAAAGAATCCCCATTAAACATGTTTTATAGGGTCTTAGTTCAGTATAGACATGTGGCATCAGAATATGTGCAGCAGAACTAAATAATAAAAATCCCTCCTTACTCTTTTCAACATCTTCATGAAGAACCTTTTCAATACTGTAAAGCCAAGTCTACAGAAAGGGACTTCTAGGTACTTACTACCTACTTGTGCTAATGATTCTGAACAGCAACAAGTCATCAATTCATAAACTACCCACAAGATCCAAGCAGTTCTTATTTGCCAAATCTCTTTGAAAGCCAAGGGCTCCAGTATATAGGGATTTTATACTTTTGGTTTCTGAGAGTAAAACAAAAACATTCATTGAAAAAATCTGGCTCTGCTCATCTTAAGTTCAAATCAAGTGTTGCAGTTTTAAAACATGGTTGATTGTCCTGGTTTTTATAACAGTCTACGATTTCAGCAAAAGTTCAGCTTGGAGAAGCACAGCTCTAGATTTCCAACCATCAGCTCAACATAGGTAATAAACCAAGCATGTATTTTCAGTGTTAATACATCACAGTTCATCCTTAAAACAGTCTCCATTTAAATCTAATCAAGCAACCTAAAAATTGACTCATCTTTCTGATTACATTAAGAGAATGAAAAGAGTCCATAATATGGAAAGGAGGACTTCAAAAATTAATTGGCAATTACCTCTCTGAAAAGCTGAAATAAAAACAAAACCAAGGAATAAAGCCCTCCTGAACAACAAAAAGTTTTAATGCCACATGGAAAACCTACCTACACATGAAGCTAGTGTGACCCAGAAAGAGAAAGCAAATTATGGTTTCCGAATAACAGCATGGTTTGCTGCACATTTTCTAATAACTAGTCTATAACTGTCTGTTTCTCAAGCACCACAGAATTCTTAGAAAGGCCGGTGCTTTTTGTGTATGTAGATTTATGGGGTTATGAGAGCTGGAAAAGACTGAGTGTAAGGAATTATACACTGGGTATGTAATAATACCAAAATACGAGAAAAACCTACTTCATTAAGATCATACAATTAATCAAACAGAGTGTATATATAATATCTTCTTTTTTTTTTAAAGCCCTGGATCCAAGGCGTCCAAAGTTATTAAAATAAAGTTCATTCACAGAACAAAAACAAATTTAATCTGAATTGCTTGCAGATACTGCTAATTTTCTTTTTCTTTTTCTTTTTTTTAAATTAAAAAATGCATTAATGTGAACTATGTGCAGGGTTTGTTTTTAGTAGTGGTGTTTGTGCACATTGCCTCCGGTACTTCTGGATTTCTCTGACCATTCTCAGAGAAAAAGTTTAGAAGTTATCCATTCTCCTACTCCTATGCCCCACAGATTGGTTAGGAGCAGAAGATAAAAGTAGGACTCCTCATTTTAGGGAGCAGAACTGGGTGTAACTCCTGATCTCTGGGAGTCATTATTGTCCCCTCCTCCCTCAGGGTCCTCTGATAGGTTCAGAGAGCTGGTCTTGTTTGATAGGAGGCTGATATTCTCTTGTGTCAAGGCTGATCCATTCGGCACATCACTGTTAACATTAAAAAAAAAAAAAGGAATTGAAATTTTATAAAGGAGAGAGATAAAAATGATTATTTACTAGAATAAAACCAACAGGGACTTTCTTTTAGCAGTATGGAAAATACATGAACGGCTTTCAAACTTTAATTTACAGCTCTATATCCATGCTTTAGCATAGGGGCTAGCGAACTAAGGCCAGCTAGCTGCCTGTTTTTGTAAATAAAGTTTTACCAGAACTTTACTAGCGCCTGCCCATATGTTCACATATTGTCTATGGCTGCCTTCTCATTACAATGGCAGAATGGAGAGTTTCAACAGAGACGATAAGGCTCGTAATTTTAAATATTTACTATCTGGCTTTTGAGAAAAAGTGCTGACCCTCATGTTTTAGCAGGTTTACTAGTGTAAGAAATTATTTTGAACTCATGACTATGCATGGATTTAAACAGCCAAAACCTAAGCCTGAAAGCAACAGGACATTAGAAATTGTTACATATCATCAGGAGGGCAACTCAGGACATGCATCAAAAGCCTCAACACACTCTAAGCTGCAAAACACTTAGAGATCTGCAAGATTTGCAAACAAAGAATTAGCTATAATACTCCTTACTGCAGGGTTGTTCACGATAGCCGATATGTATTCTTCCATACCCACAGAAGAATATGGATGACACGGGATAGACCAAATTAAAAACCAGGGGGAAAGGGTGCTGGGTAAGTGGGTGAAAGAGATTAAATGCCTATATACTTTAAAAAGACCAGAAGGGTATACATCAATATGTTAACACTGGTTTTAAGTCAATTAAAAAACAAGGGGAAGAAGGAAATGGAAGCAGGAAATTTTATTTGTTAGGCATTTTCTTAGTATTAACAGATAATTCAATCTTGTGTCTGGTCTAAAATAAGTTTCATTAACTCCTAAATTTATGCAAAAATATTCTTTCCTCAGTGTATATAGAATAATGATATTTTAAAAATTAAATTGTATTTATGAGAGTACTTCTGTAATGACTGGATAAGATTATGAAAAGGTCCTGTTCTTTACCTGAATGTCAATGTAAGGTCCTCAGCTGGAACCTTATTTTGTGGTTCTGGTTGTCCATTTTCTGCTTGCTTACTTGTATTCAATTTGCTTTTCATGTCCAGAGAACACTGGTTCTCCTTTGAAAGACAAGGAAATAAATTCAATTATCTTCTATTTAATGATGCTAATGGAAAAGAGACCAGATATATATAATACAAAATGATGAACCAGAAATCATTTTTAATTTTGCAAAATGACCAAAGAAACAGGCAGACTAAAAGACACACACACACAAAAACATAATGGAGTACTGATAACAACGGGGAAAATGCCTAGAGTTAACATGGGAAAAGATGATCTCACAGAAAAGCTGATGATCAGAAAAAGCAAGTCAAAACATAATAAGTATCTATAATATACTTACTGACAACAGAACAACAAAATACCCCATTTATTAGCTTAAAAAGAATTTGAAAATTATGCAACAAAAAAATCAATTACCATGCAACCTGAGGGAATGGTTTAATCCCCTAGGATTCAAATTACTTATATGAATGTTCATGCACTATCAAACAAACCCTAAGCACATCTATGGACACAATTCCACAGGAAGGAATTTCTAGATAGCATCTTACTCATGTCAAAAAAATACATCTTCAATATGGATATGAAACCTAGAATGTTATTTGGTAATACGTCTTTGAATAACATGATAATGTTGCAAAAAACACCATCCCCTTTGCTTCCTTAATCAGTGTGTTTAACAGAAATTTAGTAACTTCCAGATAACTGCCTTGTTTTCCCTGAAAGTTTTTTGTAATGCAGAAAACTAAGACAAAGAACACACTCAAACCAAAAAGGGAATGAGGAGTGATAAAATAAGGAGGCGGCCCATCTTCAAGACACGTATTCTAAGTATTAATCATTCACTGCAGTGCCTTGGGGTGATGAATCCATAGCTCGAGATGATTCTAGAAGTCTAGAGCCACAAGTTCTGACACAACTACACAGAGGCTTTCCTTTCACCTTCCCTCTCTTTTCCCACCGTAACACTTACCATACTCAGCTCCCGGGTTCTCTTCCCAATTTCCCTTTCCACCTGGTGCAGTTCCAAGCTCAGCTGCTCACTTGAGATCATTCCAGGCCATTTTGGAGGTGGGGGTGGGGGCTGTGACTGGCCTGCCAGGGTGTTCGCCTCCCTCTGCAACAGCAGCCTGTTACTAACAGCCTAGTGCATAAAGCCAAGCACGCACACAGCTCAACACATTTCACACCATGCACAGAAGGACCAGGTCCAATTCCAGACCACAGCCTCAAGTAGCTTATCACTCAGATACTGGCAAGGAAAATGATGCAACTATAAGGTACTGTTTCTTTCTTTGAATACCAGTGGAATAAACAAAGGAAAAGATAGAAGATTTAAACTTCTTAAACAGTAATATAATCTTTGGTATAAGTTGCTCTTTTTATTTTCTTATTTGAAAGAGAAGTCAACTATAAATGTGCTTCCTTTCCCCTCTTTTTAAATTGAATTTTCTCAGAAATAAATTCTACAATTTATTTCAATGAAACCTCGGTAATGGCAATTTTTAACCATGGTGAATTAAATATATGTCATACTTCCAAATGATGCTGATATTCTCTTTTTTCTTAAATTAATTTCTTTATTTTTTAATGGAGGTGCAGGGGACTGAACCCAGGACCTCATGTATGCTAAGCATGTGCTCTACAACCGAACTATTCCCCTCCCCACATGCTGATGTTCTTTTGGGACAGAAAATGAATCTAGAAATTTCAACTAAGACAAAAAGCCATGAAACAGGATAAGGAACAATGCTTTATGGAGTAAAAGGTCCAAATCTTTAACAAATTAGTGAACTAAACATGAACATAATAAACATAGCATTCCTTTTTTTTTTTTTAAATAATAGGAATCAGCAAGAAGTTTTGGACCAATTTAAATAAAGCAATGGAAAAAGGAGACAAACATAACTACATAGGTTTTAACTTCTAAACCTTACTGCTTATATAAGAGCACAAGCCAAACACATGTTCAAAAAACAAAGAAACAAATGGGTGGGGGAGGGTATAGCTCAGTAGTAGAATGCACGCTTAGCATGCACAAGGTCCTGGGTTCAATCCCCAGTACCTCTGTTAAAAAAAAAAAGATAAATAAATAAAAACCTAATTACCTACCCCTCCAAAAAAGAAAAGAAAAACTGAAAAAACAAAACAAAACAACAATAAAGTCCCTCCTATTGGTCTTCTTAATAAGAAAGGCTAAGACAGAATCAGTTACAAATTTATTTCCAAGTAATGCCTTATTTACTATTAAAGATCCTGGTAGAAAGATAAAGACTAATGTTCTAAAAGTATCTTTTTCTCCAGAATGAAGCAATGTATTTATCACTAGAATGTCTTTCATTTTCCATATTCAAAGAATATATAAAGGATAATATTAAAAAAAAACCTAGTCTTCCTTATGTGGCACTTAAAAAGGATTTTAAGAATTCTTTGTTTTCTAATATTTTGTTTCTCTTAGGTATGAGGTGGCACGGTGGAAAGAACACTGAATTTGGAGTATGAAGACTTGGGTTCATGTTTCAACCTCTGTGAAACTCATAGCCTTCAACTAAAAAAAGCGGGGACAATACCACCTATCTAATCTATCAGGGACATGAAAGAGTCAAGTAAGATAAGTGATAGTAATTTATAAACTGAAAGAACTGCATTAACGAAAGATGCTATTATTATACAGAGGCTTTTTTTTTAAGGTCAAAGTTCTAAGCTTCTACTTTCTAAAGATGCTGAGGATGAAACAAAGTGAGAAAGTTTTAAAAATTGAAGAAAATATAAGAAATTAAAAACAAATCTCAATCTAAAAGCATTTATTGATTACAAAAAAAAAACCCTCAACATAAATGTGTCATCAGGAAATATAAATGCCTTTTATGTATTTTATATAATATTTTAGAGAAGCTTTGATTTGAAAATAAAATTCCTTTTATATTAATATATAAAACATACAAAATGTACTATGTTTTCTATTCTCAGGTAATAGAAATTCTTTCATATTGTCCCAGACTTCAAAGTACTTAAATTCTTTGAAAAATGGACATCTATACTACCTCTTAAGAAATAGAACATTAAATTCTATGTTCATTTACCTCAAAACTTCCTCCTTTTAAAACCTCTTTGAGAACTTCTCAAAAACTGGAATGAAAAAGTATCTCTAGGCTTGTACCTCTAGTCCACGTAGCTGGGTCTGCTGGCTGATTTGATGGTTTAGTTGCTGCAATTCTAGTCGTAGCTGTTCCCTCTCAGCAGATGGAAGGGGTTTTCCATGACTGGCCACTTCTGACATAGATAATCTCTCCCTTTCATGAGAAAGAAAGTGTGTGATAAATTTAAAAAAATTTTTTTTTAAATATTATTGACCAGAAAAACAAAAACGTTCAATAATTTTAAAAGTCTGTAAAAGTAAAAAGAATTACTCATACCTCTCACTGAAGTGTCCCTGAGAAGGTATGTTTTGATGAGGTGAATATGGAGAACTTCCCCAGCCACCGTGGGTTCCATATGGACTATAATCTGCAAGACAGTGAGAGTAATTTACAGTGGTCTGATGTAATTCATAGATTTGATTCTTCTTTTAAGGTAGCCATGATCTAAAAGGCACAGGCATATTATACACACAGCTATCCTGAAAGATGTCTACCAAAATGGTAATAGGGTATCAATGTTTGTTTTTTCCTCACTAAAACATTAGCCTTTGTAATTTTTCCTTTTGCTTGAGTTTTCTTTTTAAATGAGATGTACTATTTCAACAAAAGCAATGAAACCAAAAAATGCATAGGTTATCTTCATATTACAGACATTTAATTTTAGTTTGTACCCCCAGAATTCCCTGGGTTATAATTAACTTTCTACAGGGATAATACCACAGAAGTTTGAAGACTACTGCCTTGGAAGATTATGAAAAGCACTGATGGTAGACGGGGAGCAGGTGGTGCTGGGAGTCAAGAATATGAACCCTCTACATCAGCTTACCTCTGAGACTCTCACCTGAAATGTTAATAGATTTTGTGGGAGCTCCCTGAGGTGCCATAGCCTGCATTGGGCCTGCACCCTGATATATTGTTTTGGAAGTTCGAGAGATGGCACCAAACCGAGATACTGTTGGTCGGTCTCCAAACGGGATGAGATCATCATCACTGGTTTCTGCTGCTCTTCTCTGAAGGTCCAATCGCTGGTCTCTCATTCCTTTACTCTCCACATTCTGATAAAAAGTAAAATGAAAAATCCACCCCACACTTAAATCTCCAACATAATTTCCTCTCACTCTGTAATAAGGTTAAAATAGAGTATAACATTCTTATTGATAAGACTAAAATCATTAGTTGCTTTTAGCTGTCATATAGAACATTGCTTTTGAAACCTCTGACCTTTTTAAACCTACAATAAGAATTATATTTTACATCATGACCCAATACATATATACATTCAAATATATGTACATATGTACACACACATACATAATTTCATAAGAGATATTTACCCTTACATGTAATGTACTCCTGTGTTTATATTGTGTTATTCTATTTTTATTTATTTTGGGGGGGAGGTAATTATGTTTGTTTATTTATTTAACAGTACTGGGACTTGAAACCAGGACTTGTGCATGCTAAGCCGGCACTCTACCACTGAGCTATACCCTCCCTCCTCTACATTATTCTAATTTATTTCTCTAAAAAAAAGACTCATCATGTTCTACACAATTAATTTTCAAAACTCAACAGTTGGAAAAACAGTTTAAAAATATAAGCGCCAACGTAGCCTTTTCAAAAGGATTCCAGTCAGAAACAATTAAGTATTAGGATAGATGGAAATCTAATTGCTAGACCCTTGCCACTCAAAAGGATAGTTCGAGGACCAGCAGCATCTCTGCATCATTTGAGAACTCATTAGAAATGCAGACCTTCATGTCTCATCCCAGCTTTACTGAATTAGAACCTGCATTTTTAACAGATCCTTAGGTAATGTATATGCACATTAATTTTGAAAAACACTGGGCTAGACTTTCATCCATTTGGGAAATGTTCAATTACATCTAGGTTAGGTTGGCAAACATTTTAATTCTTCATTGATTTAAGGAAATGAGTTCTATTTTGCTAATGTTTATGTTACTTTATTATAATAACCCTTTCTGAAAGCGAAGTACAAAGCAAGGGTTTCTATTTCCACCTCCTCATCTCATTCCTGTTCTCAGAGAGGCTGTTTTCTATGGACTAAAAACGATGCTTCCCTAATCCTACCATAGAAAAACAAAAGGTTCATTTTTGCTTTTTCCTCTTCTATATCCCTTTCTTTCTGTCTCTTTACTTTTTTTTAATTGGCTGGCATCTAATCATATTTATGCTACAGATATGACTTCACTCATTTATAGTGGTATTGTCATCTAAGTCTTCCTTTTCTATTACCAAGAATTGGTCTTCTCTTAAACAGCTGGACAAATCTTTGTCTATGAAAACCTATATAATAACCTAGGGAACCTCTGTTAGATTTATTAAGGGCAAATAGCTTAAGAATAATAGTCAAGGCATACCTTTAACCTACCAATACTAAACCTCTAAGCATAACTTTCATGCATACACACAAAGAGACATACTCAAAAATAGTAAAAGATTAAAAACAGCCTAAATGTTCATCAACAGGAAAATGAATAAACAATTATACATATTTATTGCATGATAACAATTATCATACAATATTATCTGATAAAAGAAGTTAAAATGAATGAACTTGAACTATAGGTATAAATTTGGATACATCTCAAAAACAATGCTGCATGAAAATGCAAGTTGAAGTGTATCATATATATAAGGTCTATGAACATGCAAAACAAAATTGTTTAGAAGTAGTATAAAATTATCTATAAATTGATAAACTCTCAATTCAGGATAGAGGTTACCTCCAGGGAAGGAGGGAGGGAGAAAATGAGATTAGGGAGGTATACACAGGAGGATTTAACTACTTATGTAAAGTTTTATTTCTTTAAAAGATAAAGAAGCAACTAAGATAAAAGTGACACATTTTAAGCTTGGGTATTAGATACACTGGTTATTACATTATTTTTTGTTTTAAAAAAACCAAGATCTTAATTAATTATGCAAAATAATTTCAATTCCAAACAGCTGTTGGGTTAATCGCTGGCTGCATAGAAATATAACAAATACTCTTGTCTAGACAAGTATGAAAAGATTTTTATTTACACCTGAAACAAAAAAACATAGCTTAAATATAATTCAATCACATAGTATAGAATATGGCCTGAAACTTAGGCAAAGCTGTTATCTGTGTCTATAACTGGGGTTTATCTTTGATTTGTATTCATTTATTTGATTGATCTTGATTTGTATTAGTTATGACACGTACCATCATTTCCACACTCCCTGCTGCCGCAACATCTTTGGGTTTTGCATCTTTGGTTCCAATGTAGGAGCCGATGGTGTCACATGACCAGGGTGAGTACTGGCTATAATCATTTCCTTTGTATTTCCCAGATACCTTGAAGTCTTCATCCAAAAACTATAGATTGGGGTGGGGGGAGAGAAAAGAAAAAAAAAAAAAAAAAAAAAAAAAAAGGAAATGGGTCTATGAATAACAACATACAGGGCAGGGGTTTCTTTCTTAGAACATCATGCTGAGGCAACATAATGATAGTTATTTGATTTGTGTCACAATAGAAGATTTTTGTAGACTATGAAAGATAGAAAACAAATGAAAAATGATGTCCAGCCTTTATATTTCATTAGCAGAGGGTCATAAAGAAGCATCTGAATATCTTTCAAGCAATCAAATTAGGATTTTTGAGGTCTGCTCATCCTCTGTCTCATCAGATGAAATTAACACCCAGGCAAATACATGTATCACGTTCTAGTTTTGCTAGATCCTCCTTAATGTATTTTTCAATAACATTCTAGGTAAACAAGGGTATTAAAAACTCTTAAAATGTAATTTAAAATGTTCCATATAGTACATGATGATATAACAGCTTTTTTATTGGAATCTTTTAATAGCAATAATTCATATCTTGAATTCTGATCCTTAGGTTGATTCAATGAAGTGAAAAGGATAAGATGGCCTGATTTTCTTTTCTCAGGGTGAGTTCTGAAATTATGTAATAACAAAATAGGTATTCTAAGTCTAATGTATTTTTACTAAAATTGCAACATTTACATTTTTGTAATGTTTTACAGTTTACAAAGTGTGTTTATATATAGACTATCTCATAAGTTCAAGTCCTTACAAGACAACGTGGGTGATCTGACTGAGGCTATACCAGTATAGAGTGTGCTGAACAATATTAAATTGCTTTCACTTTATCACAGATATATATACCAACATACTAATACTCTAGGGGGTTGTTGGTACATTTAAGTGGCTCATGCTTTCCCCTATATTAAAAACCTCCTCTATTTTCTGAGTCATCACCACTGGTCTTCTGCACTGGCAGGGGGGTCTGCTGTCACAAGTACTACTCATTTTCAACTGCAACTCCTGTTTCTACTGTTTATAACCTCTTTCCTTTTTTTTGTTTTCTTTTTTTTCCCTCTTTCCTTTTTTTGATCATACTTTAAAAAACAATTCTGTCTCCTTTTTTTATTTCCCCTCCACTTACCAAATTTCACATAGAACAGCTAGCTTTTAAACATGATCTACTAACAAGAGTGCTTTTTCCCCCAACCACAATGAATTATGCAGCTATTAAAAAGAACGAGATAAATTTATACACTGCACTACTGCATCTAGGATAATTAAATAAAAACAAAATACACACAAAAAATGTAAAACACAAAGCCTAAAGATATTATTACTAAATGATCCTATTAAAAATGATAACTGTATGTTAGTTCACGAACAGAGAAAGTTGAAATATATAATAAGCTCACAATGACACAGAAAATGAGATTCTGGAGAAATTTTCTATGTTATATATTTTATGTATGAATTTAGTACAACTATATGTAGGTTGTTTATAATCAGAACTAAGGTTTAATTATATAGCTTTGTATGTCATTAACTAAACTAATTCTAGATGAAGTTCCTTAATGGCCAGGCCTTATTATAATTTTTATTACAAGTAAAAAAATAATAATACAAATAGTCATTATTTACTGAATGCCTGCTAGATGCCAGATACCTTATGTCTCATGTAATCTTCACACCATTATGAGGTAGGTTTTATTATGCTTGATTTACAAATAGAGAAACCTGAACCTCAGGGTTCCGGAAGGTAAGCAACTTACACACTGATCACACACTGAGTGATATAGCTGAACCTCACAAATATATTTCATTCCAAAATTAGCTCACTTTTCAGTGTCATATTGCTTTCCATTATTTCCTAAAAAATGGTATGGCATAACAAGGCTCTAGGATGTCTCTAGTATACAGTTTAAGAAAAAAAATCATGTGATGTGAATACTGTACAAGAAGAAATTATGACGAATATCAGAAGTGAAACGATGAACATCACTGTAGACCCTGTAGACGTTAAAAAGGTAAGACAACACTCATTCATAACCGTTAGCAGCGTCTTGTAAAAATACTAAGAAGATAACCCCCAAACTATGGTTTATTACCCTGTAGTACATTAATCAGTTTATTCTAGCAACTTTATTTCGGTGTTCTTTTTTTCCTGCCTTTCACAACCTATATTATTAACCTGTCTATCCTATTCTTTGAATCAACTTTATCATGTTGCTGTTTTCCTCATTATTGAGTTAAATAAACCCTGACAGGTCTCATCTACAAGAACAGTCTATAACGAGGAATACAGAGGAATTTCATTAATCTGATAAAGATTATCTACAAAAAAACTGACAGCAAACATCATAGTGGTAAACTACAAGAAGCTCCGTTAGCTCAAAGACTGGAAATAAGTGAATACCTATCATTCTTTTATTTATTATTATATTGAAGGATCTAGCTTGCACAAAAAGAAAAAAAGAAAGAAAGAAAGAAAGACTTAAGGACTGAAAAGGAGAAAGTAAAATGGTTATTATTCAAAGAGGACATAGAAAATCCAAAAGAATCTACTAACAAATACTAGAATTAATAGGGACATTTACTAAGGCTGCTTTAATAAAGAGAAATTAAGTACATTTTTGTGTATTGACCCTTGTGTTCAGCAGCCTTGGTAAATGAAATTTCAAAAAGTATTCCAGTTAAAACAGCTTCAAAAAACCTTAGTTTTCTAGGAGTAAGTTTAATGAAAGATGTGTAAGACACTGAAAACTCTGAGATACGATATTTTTGGAGAGAGATTTAAAAGGATCCAAGGAAGTAAATCTCCACGTTCTTGGAGATTTAATACTGGAAAGATGTCACTTCTCTCTAGATGGACCTAAAGCAACATTGTTCAATGAAAACACAATGAGACCTAAATATGTAATCTAAAAATTTCTAGAAGCCACATGAAAAAATAGAAACAGGTAAAATTAATTTTAGCAATACATTTAATTTAATCTAATATATCCAAAGTATTATCATTTTAACATGTAATTAATAGAAATATTAATAGAAATTATTAGAAATATATTATTTGGGGGGGTACGAAATCTTCAGATCCAGTGTATGTTTTATGCCTACAGCACGGGTGAATTTGGACTAGTTACATTTTAAGCACTCATTAGCCATATTGGACTGCACAGACCTAGAGATTCAATGTAATCCTAATAAAAACTGCAGCAGATATTTCTGTGGACATCAACACGCTGATTTTGAAATGTCTTTGGAAATTCCAAGGACCAAGAACAGCAAAGGTAATTGTGAAGACTAAAACTGGAAAACATACTTAACCACAGTAAGACATAAAACTATACTAAGACAATGTGGTGTTGGTACAAGGATAGAGAAAAAGATCTTGAAACAGAAGAGAATCCAAAAACATATAAAGTGACCTGACTATGACAAAGGTGACCTGATTATGATAAAGGTGACTGCAGGGGACTGGGGTAAGAGTAGTCTTTTAATTAAATGGTGCTTGATCAATGAGATATCCTCAAGGAAAAAACAGATCTTGACTCCTAAGACACTATATACAAAATTCAATTCTAAATGGACTTAGATCTAAATGTGAAATAAAATAATAAACCTTTTAGAAGAAAACACAGGAAGATATCTTCATAACCTTGAGAATAGGCAAAGATTACTTAAACAGGACACAATGAACCACTGATAAAGGAAAAAATGATAAATGAAACTAAAAAAGACATGCTTACTTCCTCTTGATGGAAGGTAGGAGGCAACGTTGGTGAAGGTGCAAAAGGAGGTGGAGAGATAACCTTCCTTTCCTCTAGTTGGGCCATTATTTCCTTTCGTCTTCGATGTAGCTCATCTAGACTAGGATGGGGCTGGGGAGGAGGAGGAAGCCGGCTATAAGGAGGCTCCTGAAAAATGCAAAGATCAATAAAAATTGAAAAAGAATTTCAGAACACATTGATTCATTTAGCAAGTTTTAAAAAAGCAGTCTGTATACTTAAATAGACTTAATAAAACAAAGCAAAACAAAATAAAGCCCCCTAAAACTCTCAGGATTTCCCAAAAAGCTAAATTTTTTTAGTTTCTTTTTCTTGGCCAGAGATTGTAATTTCTAAACAGATCTAGAAATGTTAATAAAACCACCCACAGTTCAGAAACTAAGATGGGTTAGTGGGAGTGGGGTGGGAATTTTTTCCCTTTTAACAGTTTAAAAACAAAAACCTGTGCAGATTATGAAAAGGTAAAAAAAAAAAAAAAAAAGAGAGAGAGAGAGAGAGAGAAGATGCTTTATTTAAAAAAAAGAATTAACTGATCAAAGGGTTATTACCATGGCAAGATGTTAAAAAGAAATCACCGAAAGCAACAATCAAATTAAATATAATAATAAGAAAAAAATATGGCATACTCTGTTGTACGCAGGTCTGATTTGAGTTGGATGAGGAGCCACCGGATAGTACCCCTCCATCTGTTGGTATCTTTCTCTGGATTCTGGTACATAGGATGGTACTGCTGCAGGTGGAATCTCAATGGGTATAGGACTCTCTCGGAAAATCTCCTCTCTTGTGTAAGACTGAGCAGGGTATACTCGACGGCCATCATAGTGTGGTGGGTACACAGCTGTGTACTGTTGTGGCTGTGTGCCATATTGAGAGTTTACTACACGATCTTGCAGGTAGGGTGGATAATGATCCAAGTAGGGAGGACCAGGTTCAGGAGCAGATGGTGGAGGTCGGACAAAGCGAGACACACACTGTGGTGGTGGAGGATAATACATACCTGTACAACACAAAAGAGGAATGAAAAGCAACAACGGGCCAATTTAATTTTCTATACAAGACTTTTCTTTTTAAAATATTTCAACACTAAAGAATTACTAATCCACTCATTTCTTTAGATGTTTTTCCCTCTGCTTATGTGGTCAGGTTTGCTTTACGAAAAATAACAAGCAAAAATTATCCCTAAAAGCCATTGAAATCACCAATCTACTTATGGTCTACAATAGTAAACTAGCTCTCAATTGTCTTGTCTTTCTGATGTGCCTTAAGACACTGCAAACATTGGAAAGCAAAAACCTACATTTCCCTGAAGTTTAGGTTCCATAAATCACTCACTTGCATTAGTTCTGAATGTGAAATTGAGTTAACTGGAAGGAGATGCGGCCTACAAAAGATGCATTTTGCTGGTGCACGTCTAGTAGCTATAGCTCTAGAATTCTTGACACAACAATGGTAGCAGTAGCTTCCCATTTCCAGGCTTTTGCCTCAACTGATGAGCTCCTCGTGCTGGCATTTAGAAGTTCCCTATTTCTACTGCTACTTCACTGAAACAGGTTCTTCCAGCAGCTGCTTCTGGGATTCACTCCTGGAGGCCTGGCTTAAGTCTGCTTTGTCAGTACTCAACTCTGTGGGCACCCAAATGCTCTGCATTAAACCTCTTCCTGCTTAATATAGCCAGAATGGTTTCTGTTATTTGCAGCTGAACCCTAATTGATACAATGTATTTAAGGTCAATTCAGAAAAAGTAGTTGTGTTTTTCCTGCAATGAATGGTCAAAAGGAAGATACAGATCAAAAACTTATACCATATTCTTATATGTATTAATAACACCATACCAACTTAAAACTATTTTTTTGAAATCAGAAAAGACATTTCTGATTCAAAATTGAGATGGTCTTGGAAAAAGGAAATGGAGAACAAGTTTAATCTATCCCAGTTTAAAAATAGTGCTATACCATTTCTGATAAAGAAATTCAACACTTCAGTTTAAAAATCAGTGTTCATTTTTGCACATGAATTGTATGCATGAAGCCTCAGTCCTCTTCTTCGTTCTCCATACCTAATATTATTAAAATTGGCTAATTTTTCACATTTATCTATTTTCTAAAATACTTCTTTTTTCCCACCACACTAATTCAGACCTCAACACTCACACCCGGATTAACAGCAATCTCCTTACTCCTCCTCGACTCCAGACTCGACTCTTTGCAATCCATTCGCAAATTTTTTTTTCTATTTCTAATACCTCCGCTTAGGGCATTCTTCCATAAAGTCTTATATCCCCTGAAATATTAAAGTCTTTTTTCATGCTTGAAGAAAATTTTGGTCAGGAATATATATATAGCCTCAGCAAATTTTCATTATCTACCTGGGTGACTTATTTCCATAAATATGTGAACATATTTAGCATACAATTTTGCTCTTAGTAAGGGCAATTTGCTTTTCATAGCTTTGCTACTTCATTTATTTCATACTACTTAGTTGATCATATAATCTCAGTTTTTTCCAAGTACTAAAAAATGCATTTATTTATCTTGAGGAGGCTACTGTAAATATGATCACTCTTACTTGAAATGATTCTCATAACTCCTAAGAAAAATGAGCGACGTAAATGAAAGATCATTACCCTGCTGATAAGGTGCTGGTTCAAATGGTGGGGCCGCTCCTCGAGGATCCTGGTAGTAAACATCTGCCTGTTGTGCTGGATATAACTGAGAACCTCGTGGAACCATCTGAAGTGGTTTGGTGACAGGCATAGGGGGCAGGTCTGACGGCCCTCGTGGAGGTACAGGATGTGGATTCACAGGCAAGGCAGAAATACTCTTAGGGACAGATTCTAGCCTATAGCAACAAGATTCTGCAAGTCAAGTTTAAGGTCTTGAAAATATTTACAAGGTACACAAATTGTTAAATGTAAAAAAAAAAAAAAAAAAAAGCCACAATTTAGTTATCTGGTTTCTTCCAACAGTCATCCTTTCTACAAAATTCGCAAACTTTGATCTTACTTCACCTATGTTAATTGTTTCTTAAAAATCATTAGCACAGGAAACAGAAAAAACAAAATACAGCCCCCAAATGAGTTTCTTCCCCTTCAAAACAAAACATTGATTTTTTTTTTTTTATATCTGTAAAGAAACTTAAATAAAAGTTTAGAAAAACAACATACAGGTCAGGAGGTGATCCAGGGGCACTACTGCTCAGGTGATCTATTTTTCCTGGTTTCAGACTAGAATCGTAGCTGGGGTCTGTCCCTCGTGGGATCAGCTGTGTTACTGGATTCCCTGCTGATACAATTCCGTTTGGCAGAGCAGGGGGCTTTCTGCTGGGCAGATCCACTGCACCTTCATCCGGAAGGATAGCTGCTGAAGGCAGGCCCACCTCATTAAGTTGACCCAAAGAGGCACTCAGGGGTCTTCTGGGAACCAAGCGTTTGTTCATTTTACGAAATCTATATAAAAAGCAAAGGCATATACCAAAAACAAAAATCATTAAAGCAAAATCAAGAACTAAAATATATTGAAGAAACAAAAGGAAAAGATTCCAAAGCACAACATTTTTTAGAAATTCTCTTGAAACACTGGCTCTAGCTATCAATTTGAAAACTTGTGTATGTGTGTATACACACACACACACACACACATTTTGGTGGTGGGTGGGGGTGGGAGGACTATCCAGCAGCAGTAATCACTGTTAACAGTTTGGTATATAATATAGACTTTGCTCTCTATCCACTGGCTTAAATTCTGATGTATAAGATTATTATTTACAGAAATAGGGTTGCATATAACCACTTAGTAAATTCCTTCCTCTATTTAATAATCTTGAATATTCCTTTAAGTCAGTATATTTTAGGTTGTTCCTAATTTTTTGGTATTAAAACAATGCATTAATGGGAAATTATGTACATGTACTGGAACCCTTGTGTAAACAGCCCAAAGCAGAATTACTAATTAAGTCTAATGTATGTACATCTGAAATTGTTATAAGGCTCCAAAGCTATTATAACTCCTATTGATAATAAAAGAAAGGTCTTTTCTCAGTATCTCATTAAACACCGGTTAGTATCAGCCTTTAATAAGTTGACAGTTCAAAAATATCAAGTTTTGATACCATTTGCATTTCTTTAACAATTAGTGAAACTAACATAGTTCCACATTTGCTGCCATTAGTGTTTCTTCTGTGAATTGCCTATTTATGTTCATGATCCATATATCTCCTGGTTCTTCTCTTAGAGATTCGCAGGAACTCATTTTACGTTAGGGATATCAGCCTTTCGTATGTCCTTTCCCCACCAATCTTTTTTTTTTTTAATTCTGGTGTTTGGGCCATATCTTAGTTTTCAATTTTCATGTAATCAAATTTAGTAATATTCTTCTTTATAGATGCTGGGTTGTCATCACTCAAAAATTCTTTCCTGATGTTTAAGATTATGTAACAACAATAACAAAAATCTCTTAAGTATTCTATAGTTTTTCTCCTTAAATATTTTTTGTAGCACTTTTTTAAATTTTTTAACATTTTTTATTGAGTTCTAGTCATTTTACAATGTTGTATCAAATTCCAGTGTAGAGCACAATTTTTCAGTTATACATGAACATACATATATTCACTGTCATTTTTTTTTTGCTGTGAGCTACCACAGGATCTTGTATGTATTTCCCTGTGCTATACAGTATAATCTTGTTTATCTGTTCTACATTGTGAAATCCCAGTCTGTCCCTTCCCACCCACCTCCCCCTTGGCAACCACAAGTTTGTATTCTATGTCTATGAGTCTGTTTCTGTTTTGTATTTATGTTTTGTTTTTTTTTAGATTCCACATATGAGCGATTTCATATGGTATTTTTCTTTCTCTTTCTGGCTTACTTCACTTAGAATGACATTCTCCAGGAATACCCATGTTGCTGCAAATGGCGTTATGTTGTCGGTTTTTATGGCTGAATAGTATTCCATTGTATAAATATATCACATCTTCTTTACCCGGTCATCTGTTTTCTTAAATATGTAAATCTGATAATTTTATAATTCATTTTGGTATAAAGGTAAGAATCTAGCTATAATTAATTTTCAAATGGATAGAGTTGTTCCACCGTCATCTTTTTTGTTATTGATGTGAAATGCTACCTTTAACATGTATGTTGAGTTCCCAATATGTATCTGGAGCTTCTTCTAGATTTTCTACTGTATTTCATTGGTCTAGCTATTCCCATGCTAATACCAGTCTTTATTCCCACTTTTGCTCATAAAACAGGTTAACAGTTATTAGTCTAGTCCCTGTTGAAGAGTTCTTTTTTTTTTTTTTTTTTTTTTTTTTTTCAGAATTTTCCAAACTGCTGGAACATATTTTTACTTCTAAATGAATGATTTTGTTAGGTCCCCAAAATCATGATGTTAAGATTCTAATTGGTATTTCACTGAATATACTATTTATAAAAGAAAATAAAACCTTTATAATTCCAACCCTCATCTAAGAACATAGTATCCTTCTTTATTTATTCAGTTCTTCTCTTATGTTCCTAGGTAGTTTACTAATTCATTTAATACAGATCCTGGATCTTTCTTATTAGTTTATTATTGGTATTTATCTTTTCTGTTTGTTGCTAATGCAAAAGAGATCTTTAATGTCACCTTTTTAACTGTATTTACCATTTTAATTTGTATGAGACTAATTCTTTTTTGTAAAGTAATTTTTTGATTTGTTACCTTACTAAATTCTGGTTTCTTTAGTTTCTAGTATTTCTCTTGAGTTTTCCCATGTAATGATTTTGGCTATTTTATTCTCTTGGTTACATACATTAGCTACTACTTGTACAATATTAAATAACAGTTTTACTATTAGAAAATCTTCTCTTACTCTTGATTCTAACAAGAATGACTCTAATAATCTATTATCAATTAAGCATCATGGTATCATGCTGGCTTTTGATTTGAGATGTAATTATCATGTTGGCAAAGTGTCTAGTCTATGATGTGTTTGTACCACTACGGGATCTTCATCTATCGTGGACACTGGATATTATTCAAATGCCTTCTGGCATCTTTGGGTATGATCACATGGTTATTATACTCTGTTCTCCAACCTACAGTAATTATATTGTGCCACCTTTGCACTTAATAATGGTGTCTATTTTAATGTATTATTGAATTCTAAGTTTTAATATTTAGGATTAAAAAAATTAATATGTGAGATGTATTTGTACTTCTTTATGTGCTTCGTCAAATTTGGTGTCAGTGTTACACTGGTTTCATAAAATAATTAAGAGGTTTTCCTTCCTTTCTATTATTTGCTAGAAATTTAACATCATTGAAATTATCTGCTCCTTGAAATTAGAAGGAATCTGTGAAACTGAGCTTGGCAATAAATAATTTCTTGAGTAGAGCAAAGGGCAAATTTCCCCATTGGAAATGCATTATTCAATTAGTTAAAATCAATCAGTTGAAGTTGATGAAAATTCTTAAGAGTTTCACTTTTTGGGGGGAATGAAAAAAACTCACTTTTAGATACAATTAACCATAAGCAACTTTCTATTTTTAGGCACAATGTAATGAATGCTAAAGAAATTGCTTTGGTTTTTTTTTTTTTTTTTTTAAATTTTGTATTACTTTCTAAACACTCTTATTCATTAAAGAGAATGCAACTACCTCTCTTCATATTTCTCAGTGGCAGCAAGTAATTCTGCTTAATAATTCTACCTTAATTCAATAACAAGTTATTAGAAGGCTGTCTAATGACTTTCACACTTACTTTTCCAGTTCCTCCTGTGAGTGTGCAAATGTACAGCTGGCCCCTCGAGGGCATCCTCCTCTCTGCTTCATGTCTCGACACATGTATGTTTTATATTTGCTATGCTGTGGAGGCTAAGATCAAAATTAAAACATTAGCTTCTAAGAAAAAGAAGTAAATTCCGTGTTGCCATTTTAGGATCTTAGTAATCTAGATGAATAATTCATACTAATTCATATAATTATCTATACTGCCAAGAGCAAAAGTGCTGGTAATTCATTCTGTCTGAGGTCTTAGAGAATCCCAAAATTCACTCATTAATTAAAAAATGTAATGCTGATTTTTCTGATATGTTGACACTATCAAACATAATGTAACATCAGATAAATTATTGATTCAATCTCATGAGAGTTGTATTTTTTTTTATAATGGACAAACCACTGGAGTTTAGGACTTTCAACTATTTAAACTGTCTTCTAAGTATTTTCTTTGGATGATATTCAATATAGCTATACTTATAATCATGTTTCCTTATAGCTAACTACAAATCTACAGTAGGTCCTATAACTGAAGAATATTCTGTAACCAATTCTTGACAGGCAGAAGAATATGACAAGGACTTTAAAGTATCTCCAAAGGTATAAATGAAACTTATTATTTACAAATCAGGGATAAAGCAGGCGGACAGATCTGGGAGTTGATAAGATATCAAACACAATACTAAGCTAAGTGAAATTTAATGTATTTCATCATTTATTGGCAGAACTTAAAAGTTAACCGTATTATTTTTTTATCACATTCTTCACAAGGTCTAACAGAACAGGGAGTTAAAAATAAGTTTTTTAGATTTTTTTTTTTTTTTTTTTTTTTTTTGGTGGAGGTACTAGGGATAAAACCCAGGGCCTCATGCATGCTAAGCACACACTCTACTGCTGAACTATATCCCCTTATTAAAAGATAAGTTTTTAATTTTCTAAATTTTTTAATTGTAAAGTTCTGATCTGTGCTTAGACTGACTTAGGGAAAAGTGTGTCCCTATGTGGATCTATTCATCTATACAGCAGAACACTTTTAATATTTCTTGCTTTCAAAGAAAAAAAATATTGAATTATCTATTAATATTTACTTGAGCCAGATAAATTAGTAACACAGTTTTAATTTCTCAAGCTTACTACTATGAAATAAAGGGTGCAGTGAACCTAACATAAATCTTGAGGGCAAAATGAAATTATTGGGAGTAAAACTGAAAACTCTTGCCATAATATAGGCTATTATATTTTACTGCCATATGTTTCATTTAAAAATATTGGAGGAAAATTTGGCCCACTGGCATAAGACATTATGCATGAAGAACATTTAAATACTAACAGAGAAAAAGCATTTACAAAATATGTGAACAGTATTGGAGAGAGACAGCATTAGCACTAAAAAGTGATACCTATCGTCAAACTGGAATGTAACAGTAACCAAAGAGAATAATTTTATATAAATGGAATAACCTTTAGCACAGGATCAAATGCTGCATATCCAACGTGAAAAGTGACTCCAGCACAACACTAGACCAACAAGGATTATTTAACTTCAGTGTTGTCAGATAAAATTACTAGGCTAACCCAGTAAACTGGCTGCTAATCATTCTAAACTATAAATCTTATTATTTTTGTTCCATTCTTCATGATGTTTAATGGAACAGGGAGTTAAAAATAGGTTTTCAATTTCTAGTTTAATTTCCAGTTTCTACGGATTCTCAAAGCACATCATCTTGTCAGCTTTGCTTGTATCTGTGAGGATAACCGCAATGGCTTACTTCTCCTCACCTGCTGTTGATCTGCTCCTTTTTTGCTGTGATTCTGGATATAATCAACCAGCCCATGCACCACTGTACGCACAGCAACCAGCCCATTTTCTAGCTGTTCCCAAGTAGGAGGAGGAGCATCTACACAACAAATTAAAAAAAATGTTAACTATGTTATGCAATGTTCTGCCCAGTATTAAGTGAATAAAGGAGTTAGTGTCAGCAATTTAATGAAAAGATTAATAATCAAATATAAAATATTCAGATAATGAGGGTTTGAATGAAGAGAGCAAAGCAAGAAGTGGACAGGTATGTGTAAAATTCTAGACAGGGTATCCAGAGAAGGCCTCCTTGAGGTTACATTTGATTAAAAACATTAAAGTGGGGCTTGAGTGTGCCTTGTGGATTTATTAGGAGAAAAAACTTTCTAGGAAGAGGGAAGAAGATATGCAAAGGCCCTAATATGGGAGTATGCCTGGCATGTTCATGGAGGTGAAATTTGGAATGAATTAGATGGGAAAAGAGTAAGAGAAGAAGTTGGAGAGAGGTAAAGACCAGATCAAAAAAGACTTTGGCTTTTACTGAGTAATGGAAAGCACTGGAGAATTTTTGAGCAGAGGGGTAACAGGATCACTCTGGCTCCTATGCTACAACCAGACAGACAACAGGAAGCTATTCCATAATCCATGAATAGAGGTTAGGGTGGTAACAGTGAAGGTGCTAAGTAGATAAATTCTGAATGGATTTTAAAGGTAGGGCCTATAGGATATGCTGATAGATCAGATGTACCTTACGAGAGAAAAACAAGTTGATGATGTTTGGACAGAGGAACTGGAAAGATGGAACTGCCACTAACAGGAATGGTGAGAAAGTGGAGGACAGGAATTGGATTTCACTTTTGGACAGATTACTTTTGAAATTCTTATTAGATATTCAAATAGAGCTATTGGATACTGAGCAGTCAGTTGGATATACAAAAGAATCCAGGAAGAAAGTCTGGGTGGTATATATGTTACACAGATTCTAAAACACCATCAACTGTTTAACACACACCATTATTTTATATGCTATCAAAATAGAAAAAAGATTGCTAATTATCACATCATTGTACAAATGAATCCCAATTTCAGTAATGCTATAATCTGAAAACATGTGGGCTTCAGAACTGATGAGATACAGTAAATTTGCATTTCATGTAAATACTATTTAAAGCCATGAGACTGGATAAGATTACCTAGGAAATGAGTACAAATAGAAAAGAGAAGAGATACAAGTATTAAATTCTCGGAGTACTCCAAAGTTTGGAGGCTACGGGGGAAAAAAAAGGTTAGAAGCTATGGAGATGAAGAGAAATCAGCAAGAGGCTGAGAACGAGGGTCCAATAAAGTAAGAAGAAAACTAGAAGAGTGTGCTGGCCTGGAAGCCAAGTGAAAGGAGTCTCACAAGGAGTAGAGAGTAAATAACAATGTTAAATGCTGCTAACAGGTCAAATACAAAGAGAACCAAGAACTGATGTTTGGAATTAGCTACATGGAAGTCACTTGTGACCTTGACAAAAGCAATTTTGATTGTGCGGAAGACATAAAAATGCCTGATCAGAGTGAGTTCAAGAGAGCGTCATAAAACGGAGAGAAAGGGAGTGGTAATCAGATGGCGAATAATGTCAAAAGTGGGTTATGATGGGGGAGGGCATAGCTCAAGTGGTAGAACACATGATTAGTAGGCATGAGGTCCTGGGGTCAATCTCCAGTCCCTCCTCTAAACATAAAATAAATAAGCCTAATTACCTCCCACCGACAAAAAACTGGGTTATGATGAGAGGAATAACAGTACGTTTGTACAGTGATAGAAATACTCCAGTAGAGGAGGAAAACTGATGACATAACAGAGGAAGCTGGACAGATATACTTGACAAGATATTAGTACATGAGGAGAGAGGGTAGCCTCAGCTAGTACAGTTTATCCACTGTCATATATAAGAGAGCAGACTGTATTGGCACAGATGTAGGTAGACACATTGGTGATTGATGGGGTGGTAAGCTTGTGGAAGTGCTCTTCTGATTGCTCAGAACTATCAAAGCACAGAAGTAAACAAACAAAAAATCACTGCGCTCTAGGAATACATTTTATGTTGTCTGATTAAGTATTTCTGGTTGTAAATTTATTACTCTGAATGTCATAGTTAAGAGTTCCAAATCTTATTCTATAAGCAATGGGGTGTCACTGCAAGTTTGTAAGAATAGACATAAGATCAGAGATATGACTTATTTTACAGTAGTAAGTAGAGTGGTTGGAAGAATTAAGAGTAGAGGAAAATGGGAGGGCATTTAGTCTTAGGAAAAGGAACGAGGCCCTCACTGAGAAACTATTAATAGGCACAGAATAGAGCATATTATGAAGGAACAGATAAATCCTGTTGTCTAAAATGGTATATAGAGTAAGTGAAAGGAAAAGACTCAGGTTTTCAGCTTACACCTCAAGAGAATGAGGTCATTTACAGAGAGAGGGAACACAGGATGAAGAGCAGGTATCAAGTGAAGGGGAGTCTGCCACACAGAGAGGACAGAGAATCTCAGAAAGCATCTGTGGAAGTGGGTCTGGAATGATGAAGAGCTAAGAGCGACACAGACACTAGGAGTCTATTATTAATAAATAATACCTGAAGCTGGGAATGACTGTCATCAATAGAAAGTGCAGGGAAAACAAAATCCAAGAACACAAACGGCCTGCTCTTCAGGGGACAGCAGAGCAAAGAGTGGTCAATATAAGACAGCATTCAGAAAGGTCAGAAGAGAATCATTAAGATCACAGAAAGATAAGGCATCAGGAGAGTTTCTATGTCAAGGAAGCAGTAAACAACATTACGAAGTACTGAAGACAAATCAAGTAATTTAAGGACTGAGAAAAAGTTTGGAATTAGAAACAAGGAAATTACTAGTGAATGTTAAGAGTTTTAGTTTAGTAGTAAGAATAAACACAGAGACAGCAACAGAATACAAGCTAACACATCTGAGATGCTAAGAATTAGGTGAAAAATGAAGACAGGGTGATTTTTAGGTCAAGGAGAAGGATCAGGAAAAGGCTTGACAAAGACATGCAACAGAGGATGTGTGATGGAATAAGATATCATAGAAAAGGGAAAGTTGGGACCAAAAAAATGCAACTAAAGATATGTGATTTAGAAAAAAAAATGAGAAAACTTGAGTTTTGTCAAAAGAGATGAAAATGGTAAAATACAGCACAATTTTGTCATGGGAGAATGAGGAAACGTAAAGGATCCCAGAGAGAACCTATTTTCTGGATGATTATGAGCAGCACAGTAAAAAGTATTAAATAAATATTAGTTGAAGTAATAAAGAAATAGTCAAGACTGGGGTCAGAAACATAAGTACTGTAGAAAAGTTCTGGAACTGCTACTCTGGGAAATTCTAGAAAAATATAACAAAAGGTAATTAAAAGAATCATTAAATAGCATTACGGCACATATGGGATAGTCCAGTAACTTCTCTTGGGTTTACCTGGGCTAGGGTCAATGTTTGCTAATAGCTCCAAATGGGGTCTTAGTCGGTTCAAGTTTGCTGGATCTCCAGTCCGCTGGAGAGCAATTGTTAGTTCCTGAACACTTTGTGCAAAAGAGGCTGGGGTCTGCAACTTAAAAAAAGATAAATATTAACTTCCCCCCAAAGGCTAGATAATCCTTTAAAAATAAAGGTTGCTTACAATATCACAATAATTTTTGTAATTTATTAAATCTAATTTTTATCCTCCTGCACATCCCATGCTTTGGCCAGATTGTATTACTCGCTACCTGAACCCTGAACTTCTCTGCATCCACAGGTTGGCATATTGTATACTCTCTTCCCTCTGTCCTCATATCCCTCAAATGTGAGACCTTTCTCAAATCCTCAATTTGGAAATATTCTTTATGTCTTATGTTCTTAAAACACTATGTTAGTTTGACTCTTGCGGGGGGTCCTTCCAAGTAATTCAAATTTGGAAATATAGTCTAGAGAGAATGCTATACAGTAGCAAGAACAATGAAACCGAACTCAAACCGAGCTTGAATTCAAGTTCTATTATAGATCAAAGATTATGACACTACATATAACCCTTACAGACTCAATCTGAAATCTATCTGTTGTATGGACTAAATGATTTCAAAAGTCCATTCTAGCTCAGAAAAACCCTACATTAGCTTGGGATTTGGAAGATATCAGGTTGTATATTTTCCTAAGACTTAATGACACACATACTTGCATTAAGTCTCCTAGGTTAGCCAATACATATGAACTTTAAAGGAAAAAATTTAACTACATGATAGTAACTAAGGGTTCTTACTTGGAAACATTTAACTGTCTATGTAATTTATTAATATAGAAGAGAATTTTTCTCCCCCAAAGGTCATTTTAAAAGGTAATTTTTAAAAAAGCACATATTTTAAAAAAATGGAAAATAATACAACTATGTTGACATGCCTTTAATTCAATTTTTCATCTCTGCATGCTTTTTATATACTTATAATCAGCCATTTATAAACTTATGGGTTTGCCTCCCATTAATATTACAACAAAAGGATTTTTATATAGCTAACCATTTTTATTATGAAATACTTCAAAGAAAAGCAACTAACATAATACCCATATATCTACCACCAAGACTTAAGAGAAATATTTCACTAGCATTTTTTCAAGAAGAAATTAAATGTTATTTATCAGTTGAAAAGAGTATCTGTCCTGACATAACTGCAATTTAATGGCCATGTAACAGTGCTCTGAGTAGATATATCTTAACTTTTTTATCCATCTCTTTATTTTGTCCTTTATAAATACCTCAGCAATTAACACCTTTGAGTTCATAACCTTTGAAAGTTTGAATTATTTCCTTAAAATAAATTCCTGGGAATACTAAGTTTGGTCAAAGGACATGAATATTTTGAGGTTTTAATTACTGACAAATTGTAATGCATTTTACAAACCATCAGCAATGAACGAGAGTATATGTTTCTTTACTAACTTAACAGGCAATATTTGGTATGTCACTGTTCTAAATGTGCATTTAATTATCACTGGGGCCGAAATCTATCTCATCAGTTAGATATATTCCTCTTTGTGTACTGTTAATTCATGTTTGTCTTTATTATAGCATAATTGTCTTCTTACCACTTTTAATAAATTCTCTATTTACACTGTCCGATACAGTAGTCATTAGCAACATTAGGCTATTAAAATGAATTAAAATTTTAGTTTACCAGTTACATAAGTTACATTTTGAGTGTTTAACAGTCATGTGGGGCTAGTGATCACTGTATTGGACAATGCATATTCAGAACATTTTCATTATAACAGAAAGTTCTATTGATCTGTGTAATAAGATGTCACACTGCAAAGTTCATTTAACAGTTTGTTGTATGAAAGTTTCAGGTACTAAATTCAAATTACTGCTCATGATGTGGGAAAATTACTACAGGATATAAATCTAGTTACATAATCCAATTCGGACAAGAAGGTTAACCTCCTTGTAGGATCTTCATAAAAGCAAGTCAAGTTTCTCTTTAAAGGTATAAAGCTACTCCTTTAAGAGATCATTGTTAAGGTTTCAGTATGTCACAGTTAGTCAACTGCATAATTTCAGACGTAGAAGTTGCAGGTAAAGTTTTGTTAAAGGTATGCAGGAAGCTTACAGGCAGAACAAATAATATACATTACACTTAAAGTTATTGCACTAAGCAGTTATAAAGTACATTTCCCAATTCTCCTTTAACATCAATCTACTATCTATCTATTCCAAGAATTCTATCCTTAGGAATAGAAAAAAAGGGAGGAGGGGCAGAAGAGTTTGAAAAGAGGTTTAGTGATTAAGAGCATGGACTCTAGAGTCAGAACGTCCAATCAAATCCAGCTCTGTTTCTCATTACCTATGTGATCCTGGAGAAATTTACTTAACTTCCCCCTGCCTCTGTATTAAAGGGATAATACAGGACTGTTGAGAAGATTAAACGAATTATTTAAAAACCACCAGGCACAGAGTAAGCTCTCATAAGTGTTAAATATTTTATTGAGGCTACTCTTACATATTGACATTATTTCTCTAAATTAAATGTAGGGTGAACTCTAATGTATAATAATCTCTGTAGTTAAAAAATATTTAAGATAAAAGAGTAAAAATTAAGGGAAATAGTAAAAGTTCAAAAAATTATTGAACATAATACATTTACATGGCACTTTAAGAATTTTTCTTAACAGCTCTTTCATGTATTTCATATTGAACTACAAAAAAACCCAGTTTAAGTATTAGTCTAGTTTTAAGAGAATTAAATACAGCTCTTAGAGTCAAAATTAAATAGCAGGGTCTGACCTACAATTCACATGTACTTGAGTGATCTTTTCATCGTAACAAACAATACATAAATTAGAAATGTTGCTGAAAATCTGATCAAATTTAGAATGGTTGGTAACTTACTATGTGAAATTACTGAGAAATATAAGAATAAGAAATCTCAATGTATACATCTTCAAAGCTAATAAATGGCTGTTACAGGAAGGGAACAAAGGTATTTTGAAAATGGGTTTGACTAACACAGTGATCAAAACTCAAGAGAATAATAAAAGGGAGAGAGGCAATGATCAAACAGAGATGGGAGACTCTCAAAGGAATGGGAGACACTGCTAGATAAAGCATTACAGCACTAATCAAATTAAATCGCATATGAACAACAGCATCTACACCCCAATTTAAAAAATCTTTATACGAACAAACTGGTATTATGATGTGCCTAGTTATGACATAACACTCAATGACAGAAAATGTAATTTACAAGTGCCTGCCATACAGTATTCACTTCAATATACATCTGTTAAGTAAATAAGTTACCAAAACTCCAAGATTAGTCCAAGAAGTAAGGGACAAAAAAGGGTCTACCTTGTCAATAATGGACTGCATATGGGATTTGTGAGACTGGTCTCCATAAAGCAAAGAGGACCATTGGTCCGGTGCAATCCGTAAGCCTGCTTCCATCGCAATCTGCACTATTTGGGAGTCATGTTCTCGCCGCAGAGCTTCGTAGGTTCTAAATTCTTCTTTCAACTGCATCAAAGAAGAGTCTTCATCACGTTTGGTGACCTGATAAGACACACATAATTTCATGAGTCAGGTAAGAAATAAACTGGGCTTGTACTTTATATTACCACATATAGATTAGAAAATACTCTGAACAAAGAAAATACTCATACAATTATTCTGAGAAATAATGTATGTTTCTTCTCCGTATCTGTGGGTTATCACTCTTGGGCTTGCCTGGAATCGAGCTAGCTGGTACTCACAACTGAAAGAGCTTCAATGCTGGTGTGATTCTAAAGATGACTAATTCGCACTTGGTTTAATTCTCCATGGAGCTGAGTAGATTAGGTCACCATCAGAAAGTGCAAATCTAAAATGCTGGACTACAATAATCATAATGAAGATCATAATAATGCTTTTTATTAATAAAAACAATTGACACATATGAGTACACAGTGTGTGCCAGTCAGTGTGTTAAGTTATCTTAAGTGTTATGTTAACACGTGAACTAATTTAATTCTTTAAATTTGTTGAGGAAGGTACTACTCGTATCACCCCTAACAATTCACATTTAGAGTCAAGCTGGATTTATGCCAAAAGCTTAATAAATCAAAGTAAAATAATTATTCTAATCTAGGATTACATCCTAACATATTTTAGAACATACTTTGCCTTGTAAATCATTTTTTCCCATAAAGACTCAAATACCTCTAGTAGAAAATTTCCATTTTTTCCCCACCCATCAAAGAAACTATAGGCTATTTTAGTCAGGACATCTAGGTCATACTTACATTATATTTTTTAATGTATTCCATTCTTATTAGAAGATCTAACTTAAATTTTGTTAGGTAAGTCCACAGAGAGATCAAATAGATTTTAAAAAATCAATGACTATAGTCACAAAAACTAAATATATCTTGTCCCTATTCAAAGGCAAATCTAAAAGACCAAATGTATGTACATATGTATGAAAACACCCTCTCAATATAGGCTAAACCTCACTAAAATGTAGAACATGTTTTCTATATGATGTACTGATTCCCAGGGCTTGGCTCTCAAAAGCTCTTTAACTAAAAACACTCAGAGTTACAAGATATGCAATGTCTGAAGTCTTGGAACTGTACTGTACTAAGAATGACCAGAATTATCCTGCAGCCTGAAAAGGCTTTTCCAATGGAAATAAAAGAGATGCTATAAATACACAGCTAAAACACAGCAATATGGATACAAACGCCTACTAGGAAGAATGGACAATGCAGTTGGAGCTGAGTTCCATGAAGAAGATGAAACGGGTATTGGTAGACACTTAACAGAAACTCTGCCATAGTGAATAAAGTTTAATAAAGTTTAGGGTATGGACCCATTGTGATAAGAGAAGATAAATCTTTTCATAATTGAGAATGTGGTATGAACTACCTCCAAGAGAAGAAAGTAGGTGGACAATGAAATAAAAGGAAATAATCATGACCCAAGTGAAAAATAACTGGAGTTTTACATATTCCAATCTTTTAAAAATTATTATTAATGCTTTTAATTAGGATTGAGAGAGGTTCACTTTGGGTATTCTGGGGTTTTTGAGTCCCTTATTATTCTTCCAGAGGAAAGGTTGGATTTTTTTATTTTTTACTTTTTAAGCTTCCTATATTGTATCTATCTGGTCCGGTTAATGGGGAAGTAACACTGGAAGCAAAGGGACATTCTGAAGTGTATCCCGGATCACACTGTACAATAATGTTATTACAACCACTGTAACGAAAGTAAGTTATTCAGGGACAATCTCTGGACTAGTCGGGGTTGTTTTGGCTAGAGGTTCTGAGAGGTCCCTAAGAAAAACAAGAGGGGTGAGTATAGACCTGGAGTCCACATCCCATTTTCTGTATATAATCTGACTCTAGAAAGAAACAGAATTAATATTGGCATTTAGCTAGAGCTTTAAAAGAAAATTTAAGTTAAATCTGTATGTGCTGTTGACCTGGTGGCCCATTTTAACCTTCTCAAAAAATGAGAGAATAGAATATAGTAGGATGGCTAATGTGGGAGTTGTTTTGTTTTGTTTTGTTCTTGTTTTTTAGTTTGAGTGTCAGATGAGGGAATGTGGTGACTTCCTTACAGCTTGTATGAATTAACAATTTTTTAGAGATATGTTTCCCTGGCCCAAGAAGTACCTGTTACATATCATGTCAAAAGCAAGAAGCCTTGACATTCAGAAGTCAGGAAAACAGGATGAACAATAAATGAAATATAGTGGGCACCAATGTTTGAAAGAGTGTTGATTTGATTCGAGATGCATTACTATACATTGAAATGGCAAATGGAGCTTCAGTACTTTATACGTGGAATTACATCAGGAACAAAGAGTGAAATAAAACACTCCTGCCTCAATGACTCTCTCTTTAGATCAATTCTGTTCAGTCTCGGTGGAAAACTGACATGGCTTAATAGTCTCTTCAAACAAAAATCTATAAGCCTTGATTTGATCTATCCTATTGAATATCTAATACACAAAATCCAACACAACAAGATTTAATAGGACATCATCTACGTTCTTTAAAAGAATAAAGAAAAAATTGTTAAAAATTTCTGAAAAGATACAGGCAACTTTACTAAACTCAAAGTTTTACTACTTAAGTTTGGGGAAAGGATGCTTTCTGTTAAGCTGAAATTTAACGTAGGTTCATACCTTGAAGCAAGAGGCTCTATAAAGGAGCTGGACAACATGCCCAATGCTAGTTTTAGAGGCTTGAGGAAACCGTGGCTCCAACCTTTGTACCACAAAGAGAACCAATACTTTTCTTGACAAAGCAGAACCATCTTCCAAGGCCAGGAGAACCAGCTTTAGAGCTTCCTCCTGCATTGCTAGGAAAAGTTGAGCAAAACCAAAACTTATCATGTACAGAGGTAAGACAAACCTGTTTCTTAGAAGGGCAATATTCAATAATTTCTGCAGGTACCACTTAATTAATTGGCAACACAACAACAGACATTCACAGTTACACTTTTTAACCCTTCTGGGACAATTTTGTATTACATTACATTCTGTATATTTAAGAAAGTGAATAAGAGATTAATATATTTCAGGAAAACTTCAATCAAAATGAACAAACTTTGGCATTAAGAGAAAAGATTTCACAACATTGTAAAATGACTATAACTCAATTAAAAAAAAGTGTAAAAAAAGAGAAAAAAGCTTTAAGTGTTCTGAAAAACTGACATGAAATTAATTACCCAAGCCATGATTGTCAAGTAAGATACTACTTGATAACAGAATATTGCAAAGAACTAGCCTTTGTACATCACTTACAGTTCTTACACAGTAAGTTTAGAATTACTAATATTGTAAATATCAAACTTTAATTATATACCTGGTCCAAGGAACTGGCAGCCCCTAGCCCTGACTGCTGCCCAAAGATTGGAAGAGAGTTGCTGAGGATTCTGGTGCTGGAGAATGAGCTCTGTAACTGTTCGTTCACCTAAAGATCGAGCTGCCCTCATGGCACGAATCCTGCCTTCTTCTTCCACCAGTTGGCAGTGGACCAGAGTCACCAGCTTCCTCTGCATCGGGCGACTCAGAACACTCTGAGTAGTGCTATTCAGACCCACTCCTTTAAAGAGAATAAAAAGTTATTTATAGGTTTACAATGCAATTTTAGAGTCCAGGAAAATTTTCTCTGATGGGCTGACTGACTTACAAATATGTGAATAGTTTGGGGTTCTACCAGAATACTTACACAATAAATAAAATTACACAAGTGGAGCCTAGCTTGCATTTTAAAAGTATACAAAAGCTATTAACTCAAGCAAATATAACACTCATTATGACATTAAATTACCATTATTCATTCTAATTATAGAGGAATAAAGAAAATAAGGCCAGACAACATTAATAATTAGTTTATATCCCAAATCTTGAGGTCCTAACAGGTCTCACATATTATTTCATAGTGGTTAATCTTGCTTTCCTAATGAAAAAATAAGCTGTAATGGCAAGGCAACAATGGCAACTTCCAATTTTGTTACATCTCCAACAGATTACCACAGAAAACTGGATAGAAGGCAGACAACTGAAAGTTGTCAAATGATAGATAACCCTTCTAAAACCACCAGTGTATTTATACTTACTTAAAAAAAAATTTTTTTTAATTGGAAATACAGTCAGTTACAATGTGTCAATTTCTGGTATACAGCACAATGTCCCAGTCATGCATATACATACATATATTTGTTTTCATATTCTTTTTCATTAAAGGTTGTTACAAGATAGTAAATACAGTTCCATGTGCTATAGAGAAGAAATTTGTTTTTTAAAATCTATTTTTATATATAATGGCTAACATTTGCAAATCTCAAACTCTTAAATTTATCCCTTCCTACCCCCTTCCCCCTTGTAACCATAAAACTGTTTACTATGTCTGCGAGTCTGTTTCTGTTTTGCAGATGAGTTCACAGTGTCCTCTTTTTTCTTTTTTTTAAGATTCCACATATGAGTGATATCATATGGTATTTTTCTTTCTCTTTAGGCTTACTTCACTTAGAACAACGATCTCTAGGTCTCTCCTGTTGCTGCAAATGGCATGGTTTTATTCTTTTTATGGCTGAGTAGTATTTCATTATAGAAATAAACCACAACTTCTTTATCCAGTCATTCAAATACTCTTTCCAACATCACATAAACTTTAAACTTACTACTTTATTTGATGTAGCTTGTAATGGTATTATTTAACATCAGTGGGTTTGGTTTACACTAAATAAATTTTGTTAACATTTACTTATAGCCCACAGTTTTTATGAGGACAAAAGCACCTTTAATAAACATTTGCTTAGCGTGGATAATTTCATCCAATTTACCTCTAGCACTGCTGAGTGGTTTCAGGTACAGTGCTAATTCTTCTACACATTTCCTGGCTTCCTCATAATGCTTTGTATCTTCAACTCCACTACACAAAGTAATGGGCTGCTGCTCAGGGACCTAGAGGTCCAAAAAAAAATAAATAAATGAAATGTGTGTTTGATTGCTCACTAATTAAAATCAAATATTTTACTGAGTATATTTTATGCATTCCTACTGAATATATTTTATACACTGGTAACATGAAAACTACTAAATTTACTGAATTATCTCAAAAGATCTTTTCTATACATATGCACAAAATTATTACATAAAAAATTTTGTTTTGTTTCTGTAACATTTTTATTGATATAATTTGCATACCATATAACTGACTCACTTAAGGTATATAATTCAATGACTTTTGGTATATTCACAATTATGCAACTCTCAATATTTTAGAACATTTTCATCACCCCCCAAAAGAACCTCATACTCTTTTAATGTCACCCCTGCCATATTTCCTCCCAAACCCCCACCAGCCCCAGGGAAAAACTAACATAGCTTCTATCTCTGTAGATTTGTCTGTTTTGGACATCTCATGTAAACAGAACCATACAACTTCCAAAGTGACTGTGCCATTTTATATTCTTACCAGCAATAAATGAGAGTCTTTGTTGCTTCATATCAGCACCAGCACTCGGTGTTATCAGGATTTGAGCTATTTGAACTGGTGTGTAGTGATACCTCATTACTGTTGTTTTCACAATTTTTAAAGGTTATATTCCATTTATAGTTATTATATTATGTTGGCTATATTCCATGTTGTACAATATACCCTTGTAGCTTACTTTATACATAGCAGTTTGTACCTCTGATTATTGTTTTAATTTGCAATTCCCTAATGGCAAATGATGCTGAGCAACTTTTTATTTGCTCATTTGCCATCAGTATATCTTCTTTGGTGAGGTGTTCAGATCTTTGCCCATTTAAAAATTATGTTTCCTTTTATAATTGACTTGTAAGATTTCCTGATACATTCTAGATACAAGTTTCTTATCAGATATATGATTTACAATTGTTTCCTCATATTCTGTGGGTTGTTCTTTCACTCTCTTGACAGTCTTTTGAAGCACTAAGTTTTAAATTTTGATTTAGCTCAACTTATCTTTTTTTCCTTGTGTTTTTGATGTCATATCTAAAAAACCTCACTCCTATTCCAAGGTCACAAAGTTTTATGCTTATGTTTTCTTCTAACAGTATTGTGGTCTTAGCTCTTAAACATACAGTCTTTGTTCTATTTTGAGTTAATTTTTGTATACTATGTGAGGAAGGGGTCCAAATTCATTCTTTTGCATATGGATATCCAGTTTCCCCCGGAACATTAGTTGGAAAGACTGCCCTCTCCCCACTGAATGATCTTGGCAAGTCATCTGATCGTAAATGTGGGTTTATTTACGGACTGTCTATTCTAGTCCATTGATCTAAATGTCAGTCTTTATGCCAGCATACCAGTTTTGATCACTGCAGCTTTGCAGTTTCTAAATCAGGAAGCATGGTTCTTCCAACATTATTATTCTTTTTCAAGATTGTTTTGGCTATATGGGGTTTCTTGTGAGTCCATATAAATTTTAGAATAGGTTTATCCTATTTTTTGAAAAAAAAAATCACTAGAATTTTGAAAAAGCTTGCATTGAATCTATTGTTTTGAATAGTATTGTAATCTTAATAATATTAAGTTGGCCAATCCATGAACATGTGATGTCTTTCCATTTATTTATGTATCCTTTAATTTCTTTCTGCAATGTTTTGAGGTTTTCAGCATACAAGGTCTTTCCCATCCTTCACTAAATTTATTCCTAAGTATTTTATTCTTTTTGATGCTGTGCTAAGTGGACTTGTTTTCTTAATTTCTTTTTGGATTATTAATTGTTAGTGTACAGAAATGCAACTGATTTTTGCATGTTAATTTTGTATCTTGTACCTTGCTAATTCATTTATTAGCTCTGATAGCTTTTTAATAGAAGTCTTTAGGGTTAAAGTAATGGCCATTAAGTATTAAAATGTCCTATTCTCAAATTTTGTAAACATTAGTTGTTGCAGTTAAGAGATGGCAGGGTCTTACTCAATTCTGCAGAAAAAGAATCAGTTCATCTTCACATAACTTTGTGGAAAAAAGTTAAGTCTTGGTTATTTGTTATTAAAATATTGTATCTCTAAAACTGTTATCTCCAATAAGTCTATTTTTAAAATATTTCCAAAATATTTTGGAATCCATATGGGGATTTTCAAAATATAAACAGAAATGATTATGAAATGAAAAATTAAATATATGAAGAAAAAAAGAATCAATTGTACTTTCCTTTTGACAAATACATTGTAGTGCTGTTGGCAACATCATCAAGTCGGATTTGTAAATAAGTTTTCCGTTTGAATAAGCTGTTCTAGAACTGCTCT
Organism: Camelus dromedarius; assembly: GCF_036321535.1. Taxonomy (NCBI): domain Eukaryota; kingdom Metazoa; phylum Chordata; class Mammalia; order Artiodactyla; family Camelidae; genus Camelus; species Camelus dromedarius. The sequence continues at coordinate 20,174,920 of NC_087458.1, forward strand.
CTTTATCTCCAACATACATAATATCAACCTACCCTGCTTTTTATCAACTTACAGGCAGATCGATCTAGCAAATATTAGTAGGGCCAGATCCAAAGTTTTAAGGACATTTAATCAGAAAATGATTTATGGAAACATGTGATATTTTAGACTCACACTACACAAATTAATTTAAGTGACAGATTATTTAGGTGAATCATATCTAGCTCTCAAAAGCCTGCCTCCCTTGGCTTTGTGAAACCTTCTAAAGATATTTGAAAACACTGACACAAAACTTTCAGAATATTACCTTCAGAATTCCCAGACTAACCTACCAGGGATATTTTCTCCTACTCTAGATTAATGGCTCCCAAAGGCTGTCTTCTATAGTTTTTGTTACTTTCTTCATCTTTCATTTCAGTTAGTGCCTACTAAGTAAAATTGTCTGAAGCAGCTTCACTTTTCCTATTAAGTAAAATGCAATAGTTTTGTGAATATTTTCCTCAACATTAAGAAGACTTTGTGAATTACCTCATAGGTTTCTCTCATTATCTGAATAGCTAAGGTTGTTGACAAAGTCTGAGAGCCAGACTGAATGAATGTTACTGTACAATGACTGAGAAATACTGCAGTACCACAATAAATCTCCTAACATACTGAAACGAAAGATATGCACAGTACTGAACAGAATTTTATCTATTTAAATAGAAGGCAATGTTACTCAATTTTAACTCGACGTGTTTCTCTCAGGAGGGAAGAACACACACACACACACACACACACACACACACACACACACACACACACACACACACACACACAGAATAAGTATAGTACGTTACCCGTCCTACCTGAGCACCCACTAGCTGCAGCAATGCTGAGTTTACCGGGAGGAGTTCAATGTCTGTATTGATAGTGGTCTGGTCAAACGGGCAAGCCTTGCGGTGGAGTTTATTCAGGCACATCTTGCAGACAGTATGGCCACAACCCAAACTGATGGGCTTTCGAATTGTTTCGTCGAAAGTCTGAGTGCAAATTGGGCAGGAGAGGAAATCCGTCCACTGTGGAGCCTGTACAGGCATTGCTTCTGGAGTTACAATTCACTAACACACACACACACACAAAATCTAAAGCAAAGATTCCACTGGAATCAAAATCTTTGAAAAAAGTTTATCTTTTTTTTTTTTAATATCTTCTGTAAATACAGTCAGCACATAGTGTGAAATATAACCTGGAAAACAAAGAAAAAAAAATGAGTATCTTCCTTTTCAATTAAACTGTGCATTTTCACTCTACTATCTATAACCTTTTATACCATATTTATATCACCACAGCGTATCTTTTTGCACTTTTACAAAGTTGGAGCCATAATAAAACATCTAGTCTCATCCCCGCATTTTAGAGGTGGGGAGTAGACCCCAGAAAGAGGAAATAATTTGCCAAAGGTGGTAAGTTAGTAATAAAGTTAGATCTAAGTCTCAAGTTTATCTAAGTCCACGATTGCATCCAACTTAAAAATTAGCCTTTTTAAGGCAGCTTATAATATTCTGATCTGCACACATTAATCTGTTCAACTGTGAAAATGTATCAAGCTCTATACTTATGATGTATAATTTCAGCGTATGTCGTATCTTAATACAGAGTTTTTTTTAATTGGCCTAAAATTAAAACTACCTTAAAGTACTTTATCATCAAATTCGGTATGGGTAATGAGATTAAACGCTACTGCAGGTTTTTTTTTAAAGGTTTATTTTTAAGAGTTTTATTTACTGATAAAGACCTATAAACCTCTGTTATGGCTTATACTTATTGCTGTAGTGTGCTGTGTTAGAACACAGTTAAAATTATTTACATCAAAAGATTTTTTTAATTCCAAAATTTAAGAATGATAGAACAATCACAGCTAACCAGAACCATATTTCACTGTCTACTCTCTTATTTTTGGTGGGGGATTAAAAACCAAATCACAAAACCCATCACCTGTATCTAATATAAATTTTCATTACATATAAGAGCTAGCCTAAAACTTCTAGCGTGTATCTTAAACAATACCTGTTGTACTTAATCTAGCTGTAGCTTCTAAAAATGAGAACCAATGCACAGAACAGTAAAGTAACACAGTATTAGAAATTCTTAAAGATTTGATTATGCCCAGTACAGACTGCTTACAAAGATAAAAAAAAAAACTTCATTTAAGCTGTAATTAACTAGAAAAGCAAATTATCTACACACCTTATTTTTCAAGCATTATGTTTAATTCATGTTTTACTAAAGTAACTCAACCTTAAATGCAAACCCATTATTGATGAAAGAACACCTTCCATTAGGTATGTTAAAAATTTTATCCATTCATTCAATGAATATTTACTAAGCACTACTATGTGACAGACTGAATTGTTAGGGAAAGAGTGAAACAGCACATAGTATCTACCTTCTGAGCAACCTCAGCTTTGACTGAGTTTCTGCAAAGTGTATCAGACAAATGGGCAATGAAAAAAATTTAAGACCTTACACAATTATCAAGTTAATTTCATATTTATGATCTAAAAATTATCTGCACGTTCAAATGGCCCCTGAAATAACAAGAAAGAGTAAAGAAAGAAATAGTCCACATTTGGGGTGTGGAGGACATAGCTCAGTAGTAGGGCCCGTGCTTGGCATGCATGAGGTCCTAGGTTCAACTCCCAGTGCCTTATTAAGGGGGGGGGGGGATTAAGAGAAACTGTCCACATTCTGCTTTCTATAATGTTTTAATTATAAATTTTAATAAAATGCACCTGTAAATAGAATGCGTAGTTACAAGTATGTTTGTATTAAATTATAACTACTTAATAAAATGAGATTATCATCCAGAGTGTGAAAAAAGAAAACACAGTATGTAATAATCAGAGTCAAATGCTACAACTGTGTCTGGGGTTACAGAATGCTCCAAAATAAAGAATAAAAAACTAAGTGTTTAGAAGACATAATATTCAGAATGAGAACTGGATATTAATTAGAAAATGTCTGCTGATGCTGATTAAGTTGATAAAGTATCATCCATACTAACTTTTCTATAGATTAGCATGGCAGTTTATATTAATAACACAAAATCAGATGCTTTGTAGGCAATCTCTGTAAAGCAGAACTAATGGTTTCTTGTTTTTTTACTAGTATGGTCTTGCAGAGAATTTAAAATTTGTTAATTAATCATGAAGTATAGTCGAAACAGCACTTTATTCCCTCAAACACTATAAACTACAGAAACCCAAAAGAGCACAAAATATAAACGTTTCACTGCACAATCACTGTAACTTTTACTATTTATATAGCTATGCGCCACATGTTGTGCTAAATGCTTTACACAGAGCAAAACTGTAATAGGCAGGTAAGCACTGTTATCCCATTTTACAGATACAGTTGACCCTTGAACAACACAAGTTTGAATAGCTAGGGTCCACATATACACGGATTTTTTTTTCAATAGTAAATACTACAGTACTACACAATCTAGGTTGGCTGAATCCTCCAGTGCAGAACTGCAGATGAGGAGGAACTATGTGCATAAGGGCTGACTATAAGTTACACACACACACACACACACACACACACACACACAACTGCATGAAGGGTCAGCATCCCTAACCCCTGTTCAACTGTCAGGTGTATGAGAAATGGAGATTTAGTGAGGCTAAATAAGCTAAAAACAAATAGAGCTGTGGTATTAACCCAGACATTCTGCTCAAAATCCAAACTCTTAACCATATCACCACTCACAGATTAAAAGTTGATTATAAAGAAGGAAGAATTACTTGCAGTTTCATTAAAAAATCAACTATACTTCATTTTTTTAAAAAAGAAAGAAAAATCAATGTCACAAAGCTGCTAATAGCTATGGGCTTCAAAATAATTCTTCTCTGGCAAACTTGCTGACAAATCTAATAATGGTCAGGTCATTGTTCTAAACTTACTTGTCTTCTCGACAAGCTATGAAAGAGATGACTATCTTCTCCTTCTTGAAAGTGTCGATGAACCACACTCCCCTTATCCTTCCCCAACTCGCTGGCTTATTGCTTTGATCTCTTAAAATCCTAAATGCTGGAGTGAGTCATCAGAGCTCTAGAGTTTCTTTTTCTCATCATTCTCCAGTTTAATATCCTGAAATCACTCTCTACTACATTGAGAATAAAATCTGGATTTTGTACTTCGGTTTACAAAGCCCAAAATGATAAAGACCTGTAATTATCTCTCCAACTTCAGTTCCTAACACTTGTCCCCATTACCCCAACATCCTCCAGCTACTCAAGAGAAGCTTGTCTCATCTTCAGATAAGCTTAGGATAGCTATTCTGTCTAACCTTTGAATTGAAGGCCACTCTTTATCACTTAGATGCCATCAAGAATGTCAACTCCTCAGAACTCCCAGACCAGTTGAGACTCTAAAAGAACCTCTAACTCCTCTCTAGTCCATCAGGATATTTAAATTCTCTATAAAACATTTCTACCATCTGAAAGTTGTACTTTCTTTCTTATATCTTTGTTTACTCAATGCCTATCTTTATTAGAATGTAGACTCCACAAGAGCAAACGCCTAATCTGCCTTGTTCACTGTTAAAGCTACAGCTCGTTCCTCACTAGAACTCAGGCCCAGTAAACATTTTGCATATAATTTCAAAGAGTTCAGAGACCTGTGAAAATCTATTCATAGATCCCTAGGGTATTTAAAGACTCCAGATTAAGAAACTCTAATCTTTATTATTCTTTCACCAATCTTTAAATTGCAGCAAGTATTTGAGTACATGTCCAACCCCGTAGAAAACAGAAAACAGGCAGAAAACACGGTCAACGTCAGTTTCACAGACTTAAAATAACTCACTGCTCTCCCACATGATTTCAGATCAGTGTTGCTAATAACAAATTTCCCAAATTATTCTTTTATATCAAGAATTGTGTAAAACAGAATCATAAGAGAAATGACTGATAAAATATACCTTAGAGAACATCTAGTTCTAGACTAATTTTTCAAGATGAGATAATCTGATTTATTTATACCCTGATCCATGTGTTATTAGGCTTTTCAAACACCTCTTTTTATTTCATTTCCAAAACCCAAAGAAGTTGGAATTACTTTCCTTCTCATAGAGAAATAAAAAAGCATTCAGAGAACTTGTCCAAGGTCACACAGGTAGTAAATGACAAAGTCAAGACACATAAACCTCAGGCAGGCACATGACACTACAGCCTATGCACTTCCCACTACACCAATTTGACATGGGGGAGACGAAAGACAAAACACAAATAAAATAGCTTCACTTAAAGTCATGCAGCCATCCAGGATTAGAAACCAAGCTTCCTGACTCCTAGTTTTAGTGTCCCCTGCTTCCCAACTGGATTACCTTGGACATAAACCCTTCACTGAACCTCTAAAAGATTTTAAAAAGATCACTGCATATTAAAGCTACAATTAACAATATTTGGCATAGATCAAGGCATCCATTAATAACCTTGGAAATAATATGTAATATTGTTTATATATAACATGCTCATTCTTCTAGGAATAAAATCCATGACTTTTATCAGATTCTCAAAGAAGGTTCTGTTTGGAGAGGGAGGGGAAGGGAAATAAGAATCAATGACTCAGACATTGAAATAAAACAACTGCTGAAAACATGAGACTATAGAAAAATAAAAACACCAATTTAAATGAACACATATTTCCTCTGTATTTACAACACAATCTCATCAGACTAATGCTTATAACAAATTTTAAGTCATATAAAAATTTTAAAGTAATATATGATCACATAGGTCAAACATTTTTAAAAATGATTACAGTGAAGTGTCATCCTCCCACCTCTCCCATCTCTCTAGCTCTCATTCCTACTTCACCTCCTCAGATGAATACTTTCCTTTTTTATCCAAATAGGTTGATATATAAATACATATTAAATATTAAAAGTATCTTTAAAAAGTTCTACATATTAGTCTTGGTATTAATGAATATAAATCGATGGAAGAAAAAGGTCTGGAAAAATACTGAACAAACTTAACAGCAGTTACATAATTGGGCAACTTACAAAATGTACATAATTATTTGTTACTTACACAAGTGCAAAATATTTGAAAAAATGAAAACAAGAGAAGATAAATAAATTAATATTAAGACTATTCAAACATTTTTCCTTATTAAATTGACCTTCTTTTACACATTTGGATAGCCAAATCATGAAAATTTATTAGTTCTTTTCAAAATTCATTAAAAATCATTTTAATAACTTCTCTAGAATTTATGTTTCAAAGAACTAGTATAACTTATTAATTTTATGTATCATTTCCATTTGTATTAACCTAGTAAAATGAAATATATAGTTGCTAACCTCTGATTAAAAGAAATTTTCACATACTGAAGTCATTCTGGCTTATATATGATTTGACTTAAATTTTATGTTAACTAGAACAGCCTGTTTGTGGCCTATTAAATATACATTGTACATCTGCTTTAATTATTAAGAAAGGGCACAATGACCAGAAGTAAAGAATGTCCACCTTAAAAAATAAATATTAAAACGCCCGTACTCCTTTGATGGTAAGACTCCTTTTCCAGATGCCAAGGCCATACTGACTCACTGGGTAGGTGCTGAACTGTTTTTCGGAAACCTTGAAGGAATGTATCCCTGACTTGTTTGATGTTCTGTATTCTGACGACATAAAACAGCTGAAAACCATGCTTCTCCAGAGCAGTTCCTCAAAGTTACCTGAGAGGCTGTCTTCTGGGTTGTAGTTCTCAGTTTGGTTCAAATAAAACTCTTTTCTATTCCTCTTATAGACTGTTTATTGATTATTTTGATTTACACCTCTTACATTTTACAGTAAAACAGTTCTTAAAAACAAATACAACGAACTGGATAGATAAACATACAGAATCAGCCACTCAGTTCTTCACTAAAAATAAAAACATTCTTTTGACCATAAAGATAGGTTTGAGAGACTAAGGGGTAAATAGTATTTTAAAAGTTTGACTTTGCCTGGGAAATATGATGATTAAGAGTAGTAAGTCACACTTTGATGATTCTATTTCAATCATCAAAATCATAAAGCAAATATTTTTTTAGAGACTCAAAGTGTCATTACTTGTAGTTATTAGCTCTAAGAAGAACTTCTACTTCCTCATTCTTTAAACATTTTTCTCAAAAGTCATCCTTCCAAACATTCAACAGTCTCCAAGCTTCTCAAAGACAGTTGTTTACATCATCTTCAACCATAAAACATTTCTAAACCACACACGATATATGACTTTGTGGATGTAATAAATATTCTTTTAGTCAAGAGTAAACATATGAAATAAAATTACTAAAATTCCAACATCCAGATTCTTTAAACTTCCTCAGAGCAAGGTTTTGTCAGGAAAAAAAAAATTCTATTAATTAAAGCACATGTGCTCAAAGCCTGCCAATAAATCGTTATGTGTTAGAGATATGCCCAAATCTAACTCATTAGGAATAATTCTACTAGAACCTTCCTAATCAGAAACAGACAGAATGGAAGAAAATATTTGCAAATGATGCGACTGACAAAGGCTTAATTTCCAGAATATATAAACAGTTCACACAACGTAATAACAAAAAACAAACAACCCGATCCAAAAATGGTCAGAAGGCCTAAACAAGCAATTCTCCAATGAAGACATACAAATCGCCAATAGGCACATGAAAAAATGCTCAATATCTCTAATTATTAGAGAAATGCAAATCAAAACTACAATGAAGTATCACCTCACACCAGTCAGAAACGCCATAATTCTAAAGTCCGTTAACAACAGATGTCAGAGAGGGTGTAGAGAAAAGGGAATCCTCCTAACACTGCTGGTGGGAATGTAGTTTGGTGCAGCCATTATAGAAAACAGTTTGGAGATTCCTCAAAACACTACAAATAGACTTACCATATGATCCAGCAATGCCACTCCTGGGTATAAATCTGGAGGGAACTCTAATTGGAAAAGATATATGCACCCTAATGTTCATAGCAGCACTATTTACAGTAGCCAAGACATGGAAGCAACAAAATGTCCATCGACAGATGACTGGATACAGAAGTTGTGGTATATTTATACAATGGAATACTACTCAGTCATAAAATGATAAAACAATGCCATTTGCAGCAACATGGATGGCCCTTGAGAATGTCATTCTAAGTGAAGTAAGCCAGAAAGAGAAACAAAAACACCATACAATATCACTCATATATAGAATCTAAAAAAAAAAAAGAAAAAAAAAAAGGACACTATGAACCAATCTACAAAACAGAAACAGACATGCAGACATAGCAAACAATCTTATGGTTACTGGGGAAAAGGGGTGGGAAGGGATAAATTTGGGAGTTTGAGATTTGTAAATGTTAGCTATTATATATAAAAGCAGATAAAAACAAACAAGCTTGTTCTGTATAGCAAGGGAACTATATTCAATATCTTGTGATAACCTTTAACGAAGAATATTATGAAAACAAGTTATCTGTATGTATATGCATGACTAGGACATTGTGCTGTTCACCAGAAACTGACATATTGTAACTGACTGTACTTCAATTTTTTAAAAAAAGGAAAAAAAATGAAAAGAAAAGAAACAGAGCATGAATGATGAATCCTCTTTATTTCTTAAAAAATCCAAGAGTGACTCTGCTGCTGCTCAATGATGAGAGCAATCGTTAACCTTCCCATCAGTTTAAATAATGGCAACTATTAGTGATTTTACTGTTGATAATTAATAGGTAATTCAGAATACACATGATAATTAGCAATCAGTCTACCTTGAAGAAAACCAAATTAAAAAATATCATGTAACTTCCCCAATAATATACACATTTTTACACCAGGAAGACTGCCCACAGAAAGTATTAAAAAGTTATTTTATTTGGTTACATGCCTTCTTCATGTCATTACATGGAGCTACTGTACAGAATTTGACATTTAACGTTTTACTAATTTATCCCAACTTCTAAATTCTGGATAAAAACCATCACTTAAGACATCTTTATATTTTCATATTAATAAAATTAATTTTTAATATTATCATTAGACTTTTCTCAGAGCTTTTTTTTTTTACAAAGAAATAAGATTTTATCAGAGTATGAAAAAATTATTCCAATGAACAGTAAATAATAAGAACACTGACTCATTCCACTAGCTAAGTGACTAGTTTGCAGATATCAAACTCCACTTCTTGTAGCTGCCTTGTAGTTACTCAACTCTAATCAGGCCTCTGTTGCAAAATAACAACTACATGTTGCAAGCCTCGAGGTTTAAGTGTGATTAAATTAACTACAGAAGAACTACTGTACACAAAATTATGACATGATACGTAACAGAGCTTGGCTTTCTGAAAGTAAACCACATGTCAGGCATTATGTTAGGTGTTTTCAGATGCTTTTCTTACTGAAATGTCTACCATAAATCTAAATCACAACATAAGCTATACCATCAGTATCAGTATTTGTTACAAGTATCTGTTAAGCACCCACTAGGTGCCAGCACTTTCAGTGCCTATTTATATACTGTATTTAATCAATTAAATGTTAAAAACAACACTGTAATGTAGTTATTATCTCCATTTTAAAGATAAAGAAACCAAAGTACAGAGAAGTATCCAAAGACACAAAACTAGCAGATGGCAGGACTATGATTCAAACTCAGACCAGCCTAACTCCCAAGGTGGTATTTTTAAATTCTGTAATTTGTGCCACTTACATGTGAAAGTTAATAGTCATTAGGGCAAGAGAGCTTTTAGGGGTGACGGAAATGTTCTAAAACTGAATTGTGTTGGCTGCATAATTCAGCTAATTTACTAAAAATCATTGAATTGTGCACTGAAAATAAGTGGAATTTTATAGTACGTATATTATAGCTCAAAAAATCTGTTAAATAATTATTAAAGTCTTTTTATAAAAAAGTCTTAGTTTTCAAATTTTTAATGTAATAATTTAAAAATACTTTACAAATCGTTCTGTGAGCACAGCACAACCCTATTAAACAGCTAAATTACACCGCTTTGAAGATTTCATTTAAATATGCTCCAAAGTGACATTTAAAAAATTGTTAAAATGTTATTACCATCTCCTCTATTAAGGTTCATTTTATCTGCCTCTGATTTAGAAGGAGAAATACAGACATTAAAAACTTATCCAGTATTCCCTCTGGCCCAGTCACTCTTCTGAGGCATTATTATACCCATTTTATAGGTAACTCTTGAGTTTCAACATTATTAAATAACTTGTCCAAAGCTAATAAACTGTTGAGCTGAACCAAGACTCAGTTCTTGTGAACCTGAAGAATAAGCTGCATAAGTAAGATATTACATCAAACAAAATCTTATTGTCAGTAAGAAAAAAATCTTGGATCTCCTCCCACCCCACCCTATCCCATGAGATAAGTTTAACTATTATTCTTGGCTTTAACTTACTTTGCCATTTCTCTGGGACATTTCCATAGCAACAACATGCAGGGCAATATCAGAGAAGAGAAAAAATTTAACTATCTTGAAAAATGAAGCTAAAACCAGGAAATAAAAACAAAAAGAAGAAAAATAAATGAAGGCCTCTTATAACACTACTCAGTGTTACAATTCTCAGCAGAATATCAATTAATTTATGGATGAAACAGTCTGAGATTTTTGAGGCTCAAGGTTTTCCAGCAATAACACCCTGTGAAGAAAGACCCAATTTTGATTGTAAAAATATTTCCTTCCGAAATATATGGATTGAAATGTAATCCTATATTGTAAACAACTACCTGGATATAAATAACTTAATGTTACTCAATACGTTATTTTGATTGTTTATATGTAATTATATTACAATTAAGACATAATAATTTTACATTTATATATTTCATCATAGCCTTTTGAGAAAAGACTAATACTGAATATAACACTGACATTGGAATTTGAAAGGTTCTCTCAACTGAAATACACTCTTTTAATAGAGTGACTCTATCCTATTATTTTAAGGCCTAAAAATTACTAATACATTTAAATACTTCATAAACAGAACATGCCTAAATTTAGTTCTTTATTCCTGCAGCATAAATTATCAGTAACTAAAGGGAAGAGCATTCAAGGTACCAAAAGGGTAACATTTTCAAAGCACAGCATAGACAACAAATCCTTTTATTTGTTTTTATTTTGTTTTTCCTAAAGGTCGTTTTATTGTAAAACCATAAATACAACACTGACATGAAATCATTCAAGCAACTGATTCTCTCTAACCATTGAAAGGGTATCTTTTTGCCTTTGCATCAACCAACCAGGAAACAATGTTGCAAGCATTCAGGGAGGAAAGGGTGCTGAATTTTGGGCTGGGGTTTTTGGCGAACAAATCCTTTTAGAATTAAAAATATGTATCACTTAGGCTCAATTTAAATCTATCTCAAACTTCTTACTATACTCCAATCTAATACACTTAAATTGTCAACTATGCAACAGTGCTCCATGCTGACGTACCAGAGCAGTATTATTCTTAATACTAATGATTCATATATGTCCAAGCTAGATGTTGTTAGTCTTTACTAGTTACAATCTAAAGACTTAAAGTTCCTTATCTTCATCACCTTAACCATCTTCAGCAAGTTATACTTGCTTTACCCTACCTACAACTATCTTTATATACTCCCCAAATCTTTCCGCCCTTTATCCCAAGACTGTAGGAGGGAGGAGTGGGAATTGAGTGCTAAGCACTTACAAATCTTATTTAATTCTCCAACAACCTTTTGAGATAGATATCTCCTCTACTTTACTGATGAAGGAAGGAAAGAAAACTGAAAAGTTACTCAGCTCATTTAGTTAGTCTAGTCACAATTTGAACATTTGTCCAATTCTAAATCCTGTACTTTTTCCATTATAATACATTGTCTTCCAACTTGTGTTACACTTCTTAATAATTATTTTATTAGTCAGCCATAAGTAAACATCTATCTAAATTAAATGTTATCTATTTTATGTTTAATTTGAGCATGATTACTTTTAAATTAAGCAGATTTGGGGGGGAGGGTATAGCTCAAGTGGTAGAGTACATGCTTAGCATGCTTATCATTGAACATCCTGGGTTCAATCCCCAGTACCTCCTCTAAAAATTAAGAAATAAATAAACCTAATTACCTCCCTGCACCCCCATCCCACACACAAAAACCTAAATACATACATCACTCTTTAAAAAAAAATTTTTTAAAAACCAACCTATTGAAAAAAAAAAAAGTAGATTTAGTACGAGAATCCTGGAACTATTTAAGCCTATTCGTTTATTAAAAAAAAAAGTCAGGTTATAGAAACTACTGTATTTCTTTCGGCAAGAACCACAAGGAATATTTTATTAGAAAATTTCACTGAGAAATAATCATTGGACAAAAACAGAGAATGAATCTTAATTTTATAAATAGTTAAAGATATTTAAAATGTCCTGAAAAATAACATACATACATAAAAGGTATACAGATCAAGAGTGTTCAACTCAATGAATTACCACAAAGTGAGCATACCTGCATCCCCAAGATATACAACATTAACAGCACCCCAGAAGGCCCCCTCACCATCCCTCCCAACCATTGCTCCTTTAGTCTTCCTCTCAAAGGCCACTATCATAACTTCTAATACTATAGATTAGTTTTGCCTGTTTTAAAATTTTATGTAACAAAATCATCAGGATGTATTTTGTATTCTTTTACTCAACATATTTGTTAGATTGTTTTTCCTACATTTATATTATTAAACGGTTACAAAACACTCTAGTTAAATTGACCACAGTTAAGAAGCTACTCTTCATATGAACTCATTTTTGCCCTAGTGATGACATTTGGATTTTGAATGCAGCAGATTTCTGGTACCGAACTAGAACAAAAACAGGTGTCAATAATAAAACTTAAGAAGAAAGAATCCCCTCTTTACTCAAGAAGATAAAGCAGCACATTTATCACACTAATAGCCTCTACTCATTTACTTTTAACTCATTTCTTTTTTTTTTTTTTTTCTTAAGGGAGCTTTGTGTCTTGGACTCCTTGTGGCACCTGGTGGCTACCACAGAGGTTTAGCTGATTCTGGAACTCAGCGACAAAGAGAAAACAGGCAGGTGAGCTGTATATGCAACATACCTCTTTTGAAATGGTTGGATGATAACCTGTATTCTGACCTAGGGAATTTCTGTGTTAAAGATATAATCTAACATATTTAATAATAGTAAAATAATAATAATAGTAGTAGTATTAAAATATACTGTCCAAATAATCTACTAGCCAAGGCTTAAGAACATTTTTTCACTACTTTCTGTTCATTTTTATGGACTATACCTGCCAGAATTTCAACTATTTCCAAAAAACAAAGTCACAATGACTTTCAATTGCACATACTTGAAAAATGCTAAAAAGAAGAATGGTTTCACTTTCCATTTTAGATTCAGTTATAGACTGTTATCCCAGGCAAAATTTCATTTTGAGGAGTTTAAAAGACTGAACAAATTGCTACATAGATTCCAAACACAGAAGCCCACATCTGCAATGTATGTGTGTGTGTGTGTGTGTGTGTGCGCGCGCGCGTGCAGATATACAGATATATAGAAATATATATAGATATAGTGTTTTGGAACAAGTAGGTAAATTGTAAAAGGGGATATTTTGCTATTGCCAAGTAGTAGCTACTGTAAGAGAACCTACTGATCTGTTGCTACTATATCAGAATTAAATACAAAACACATCCCCAAAATATGTAATGATGATCTTCTAGGGAATAAATTAATGCTTAGGTTTGTGTAATGTGTGTGTTGCAGGGAGGAGGGGATAAAGGATGGGATAAGTCTAACTGCCGGATGGATAAGTCTAACTGCCGTGGGTTGCACAAAAAAAAAATAAATCTACTAATATTACTCTATTCTTTGGTAAAAACAGGGAACCCTGCTTTCTTATCTCAGATTATAGTTTGTCCCTCTCTTCTCCTAACCCTGAACCTTTTCCCCATTTCCCTACACACAGTACTATGTGAATTCCCTTAGGGAGGGCCTTACTTGATCAACTTACTTAAAATTGATCCCTCAACCCCATTCACGCTAGTACCACACACAAACTATGCTTCCCCTCTTTCCTGATTAATTTGACTCCACAATACTTCTCATCATCAAATATGCTATGTTTTACTTATTATGGCATGGACCCACCATTACTACCGGAAAATGTAATAAACCGTAAAGACAGGGATTTTTATTTGCTTCTATCTCTACTCTTTTTTGAGTATATTCTATGTGCCCAGTGTTTTAAATGCATTATCTCACTTAGTCCTCTCAATGACCCTATTAGGTATCCTTATAGCTTAATTTTAGAGTTGAAGAAACTGAACATAGATGTTAGGTAATATTCTCAAGGTCATATGGTAACTAAGCTTATCCCTATTTTTAAACTGGTAATTCCTTCTGTAGTCTTTATTTCTGTTTACACTACAATACAACTTGACACTCAATATACACACCTGGTAATCTGGGTAATCATCCTAGATTCCATCCTTTTCCACCCCTATTACAAATTTTATTATCTCTTACATTTATATCTTCCTTTCCATCTTTACTTCTTTGATTGAAATCTGTATTCATTTACTCAAAAAAATACTTATTGAGCACCTATTATGTGTCATATCCTAGGATCTAAACATGTAGCCCTGAATGAAATAAAGTCACTGCCCTCATATACCATACAGTCTCTCTCACCTGGATCACACAGTAGCCTTTTAACTGATCTCTGTCTCCAGCTTTGTTTTTGCCTTCCTCCACCCTCCTCACAGCTGCTGGTCATCCACTTATGGATTTCTTCTTTGACAAAAAACTCAATAAAAAAAGGACAACAGACTTGAAAAGACATTACACAAAAGAGGATAACAAAATGGCCCAAAGTATATATGTTTACTAAAGAGTTACACAATATCACTATGCATGAGGGAAATTTAAATTAAAATGACAATGGGAATCCACCACACATCTACCAGAATGGCTAAAAAATTTCAACTGACAATACCAAGTGTTAAAGATGATACAAGCATATAAAATTCTTGTACAATGCTGATAGTGTGAAACAGCACATTCACTTTGGAAAACTGGCAGTATCTACTTAGGCTGAACAAAAATCTACTAATGACCCCAAAATTCCACTCTTAGGTATTTATATAAGAGAAATGACTACATATGTCTACCAGAAGACATATGCAATTAACATTCATAGCAGCTTTATTCATAAAAAGCTGAAAACAAACTGTAAACAACCCAAAAGTCCATAAACAATAGAATGGATAAACTGTGAAAAATTAATATAATGGAATACTATACAGCAATAAGAATAAAATGGCTGATCTACTGTTACACATAGCATGGATTTCACAGACATTATAATGAACAAAGCCAGATACAAAAAAGCACCTACTGTAGGATTTAATCTATAGAGGACACAAAGAGAATACATGATGTATGATTTTATTTAAGAAGAAGCAGAACAAACTATAGTGCTAGAAGTCAGAATTAACTCTTAGGACAGGTGGGAGGCAGTGGGGAGGATACTGTCTGGGAAAGAATAGAATGAATAGAACTCTTGGGTGCTAGAAACACTGTATACCTTGATCTGGGTGGTGGTTACACACATGTATACATGTAAAAGGTCATGAAGATGTGCTCCTGGAGGGGAGGATATAGCTCAACCATAGACTGACTGCTTAAGCTGCACAAGGTCCTGGGTTCAATCCCCAGTGCCTTCACTAAAAAATAAAATTTTAAAAATTAATTAAAAAATACATAAAGAAACCTAATTACCCCCCCCAAAAGATATGCTCCTACAATTTGCCCTTTACTGCATGTATTTTAAAAACAAGCATCACTTTAAAAAACAAACATCAACAGAAAAACTCTTAGACAGTACCTCAGCAGGATCAATTCCAAGTGCCTGAATGTGCCATACAAGATCCCTGGCATGTGGCCCCCACCTACCTCTCCAGCCTTATTTTTCATCATCATCTGCCTCATATCTTAAACTATAGTAACAAAAGTATGAAGATTTCCCTGCACAAAACATATTCTTTTCCCCTCTAGGTCTTCTTCGACTCAAGTATTTCTCTAAAGCTGGAATGTTAAGTCCCTATTCATCCTTTAAGTCCCACTCAGCTCACGAAGCTCTTTCAAGAAATCTTTTTATAGCCCAATCAGTATTAGAGTGCCTCTCTGATGTTCCCAATACATTCTAAGCTCTTTCTATAAGAGAAAGTTCATATTGCTGTATGCTGCTGCATGGCACACATCTGCTCAAAAATTGTTGAATGACTGTAAAATATCACCACTCTACCTGACTGTAGCAAGTTTCGTATTTCTAGAGATAGCGTTGGACAATTTACATAAAAGATAAAGCTGAATGGCAAGTCCCTGAAGAAAGAGAGCAGAAACTATCATCACAAGATAAGTTGTATTTTTAAATGCTAGTACTTAATCTTTAGAAGAAAGAATGCCTCCGAAATTAACCACATCCTTTAAAATATCTATAAGTGAGGTAAAACTGAAACTGAAGTGGCAGATTAAAAAGATAAGGAAAAAGAAGCTAATCTGAGAAGGCTACATATTGCATGATTCCAATTATACAATATTATGTTCCACAGAAACATATGAAAAGATGCTCCATGTCATATGTCATCACTGAAATGCAAATTAAAACAATGTGAAATCACTACACACTATTAGAACAGCCAAAATTTGGAACATGGATAACAGCAAAGATGTGGAGCAAGAGGAACTTTCAGTCACTGCAGGTAGGAATACAAAACAAAACTACTTTGGAAGACAGTCTGGTGGTTTCTTACAAAACTAAACATACTCTTACCATACAATCCAGCAATCACTCTCCCTGATATTTATCCAAAGGAGATGAAACCTTGAGTCCAAACAAAAACCTGCACATGGATGTTTATAGCAGCTTTATTCATAACTGCCAAAACTTGGAAGCAATCAACCAAGAGGTCCACCAGTGAATGGATAAATAACTGTGGTACAACCAGACAATGGAATACTATTCAGTACTAAAAAAAAGAAATGAGCTATCAAGCCAGGAAAAGACATGGAAGAAACTTAAATGCATATTAGTAAGTGAAAGAAGCCATCTGAAAAGGCTACATACTATATGATTCCAACTATAGGACATTCCAGAAAAGGCAAAACTATGGAGTCAATAAAAAGATCAGTGAATGCTAGGAGTTGGGATGAGGAAGGATGAATAGGCAGAGCACAGAGGATTTTTTAGAGCAGTGAAAATACTCCATATGATACTATAATGATGGATATCTGTCATTATACATTTGTGCAAATCTATAGAATGTACAACACCAAGTGTGAACCCTGATGTAAATCATGGACTATAAGCATCAATGTAGGTTCATCTATTGTAACAAATGTAGCACTCTGGAGGTGGATGTTGAAATAAGGCTAGCTATGCATGTGTTGGGCCAGTGAATATATGGGAAATCTTGGTACCCTCTTCTCAATTTTACTGTGGACCTAAAATTGCTCTTAAAAAAAGTATTTTAAAAACAAAACAGAAAAAAAATCAACAACTGAATCTGAAATCTCTCTCAAATATGGAGACTCTGTTGACAGAATTTTGTTCCCCCTCTTCTTTCCCCTCTGCCCCCTCACCATCTTGTCATGATACAATTAAGAAGCTTTAAGTTTTATTTTAACATTCTGAGTACAATGAATTAACTAATGCATGTCAACCATAAGGGGAATAGACACTGCAACTTCAATATTCAACAACGCTTTCTTAAGAATATTATCTGTTCTAAGCTTTGTGATATTCTAAGTTACTTTTAAATGCTTTTAAAGAGATTTAACCTAAACAAGCAATTCTCCAAGGAAGACACACAAATGATCAAAAAGCACATAAAAAATGCTCAATATCACTAATTATCAGAGAAATGCAAATCAAAACTACAATGAGGTATCACCTCACACCAGTCAGAATGGCCGTCATTCAAAAATCCACAAATGACAAATGCTGGAGAGGCTGTGGAGAAAGGGGAACCCTCCTACACTGCTGGTGGGAATGCAGTTTGGTGCAGCCACTATGGAAAACAGTGTGGAGATTCCTCAAAAGACTAGGAATAGACTTACCATATGACCCAGGAATCCCACTCCTGGGCTTGTATCCAGAAGGAAATCTACTTCAGGATGACACCTGCACCCCAATGTTCATAGCAGCACTATTTACAATAGCCAAAACATGGAAACAGCCTAAATGTCCATCAACAGGTGACTGGATAAAGAAGATGTGGTATATTTATACAATGGAATACTACTCAGCCATAAAAACCAACAATGTAATGCCATTTGCAGCAACATGGATGCTCCTGGAGAATGTCATTCTAAGTGAAGTAAGCCAGAAAGAGAAAGAAAAATACCATATGAGATCGCTCATATGTGGTATCTAAGAAACAAAAACAAAACAAACAAACAAACGAAAACAAAGCATAAATACAGGACAGAAATAGACTCACAGACAGAGAATACAGACTTGTGGTTGCCAGGGGGGTTGAGGGTGGGAAGGGATAGACTGGGATTTCAAAATTGTAGAATAGATAAACAAGATTACACTGTATAGCACAGGGAAATATACACAAAATGTTATGATAAATCACAGAGAAAAAAATGTGACAATGAATGTGTATATGTCCATGAATGACTGAAAAATTGTGCTGAACACTGGAATTTGACACAACATTGTAAAATGATTATAAATCAATAAAAAATGTTAAAAAAAAAGAGAGATTTAAACATTACATTTTCTACTCTAAGGATTTTATTTAAAAAAAAGAAGCCCTCTCCCCACTCCCATTCTGTTTTCTAAAGCAGTAGAAAGAGAATAAATTGAAAGGAACTTTGTGCCCTTTTGAGCAGATTTTATAATATAATAAAAGGACATTTCCAGGAAAATAGACTCAGATAACCCATAACTCAATTTTTCTAAATATATGGAGAACCTTACATTTTTAAAAAGTCTTAAATAAATTTAAAGAGGCTAAATTCAAGAAAAAGTGACAGTTTCAATCAAAACAGTAGTTAATGTAAAAATTGACATATGAAACATGGGTTTTACGAGCAGTAATTATAGAGAAAGCATTTCAAAATGAAGGTTAAAATCCAAGGTTTTTTTCCTTTTAAATACAGTACTTAAACATAGAAGACTACTACTCTTTAACAGAATGTCTCCGCAAAAATGGAATTTTGAGCAAGTATAATCAGTACACAGAGAAGATCAAATCAAGACCATACACAGTATGGTTACTATCAGCAAAAGCCGAGGTATAGATTACCCCAAAAGAAAAGCAAAAGAGACTGATACAAGGCTCTCCATTTTTCAAGCTATGAAAACTTTAACATGATACGTTTCAGAAGATACAAGTTCATATGGGAACCAAATTGGATTTTACAGTCAAAGTATTCAAATAGAATACAAATATAAATCGGTGTCAATAGAATTTTGGATAGCAACAATATTCAGTTAAATTCTATTCATCCCTACCAGCTAATTCATATTAGTACTGGAAATTAGTTTTTATTATCTAAAATGGGTCACACATAGAGGAAAAAATATTTTTCCATCAGAATCATAGGGAGAAATCAGCTAAATAAGATAAATTTCTTCAAGTTCTAATTGTTTAAAGAACAAAAATAATAATACACCACTTTTTATTAAATCTATAGCTATAACCTCTATAGTTTTGATTTACAATATTTAAAACTACATAGTACATAATCAAGTAGTCTCCAATAAGCTCTTCAAAGTGACCGCAACTTTAGAATTGATTGTAAAAACAACTCCAACTAGTGGAGGTCCCAATAGTGAACTAGAAAAAGGAGATCTAGATTCTAATCTCAACTGTGCCATTTATTAGCTCTGAGATCCATACACCTTTGATAAATATTCAAAGGGTTTAGAAAGAAAAGAAAAATACGACTCCAGATTTCAGTGACAAAAAGAGTAAAGTAAAAGATGATGCCTTGATAGGAAGGAAACCATATTATAATGGACAACAATTGGAAAGGTTGGTTCTTTGAGCAAATAACGGATTTTAAATTTCCCATTTACCTAGTTTAGCATATATGTATAACTGAACTGCTTTCCTGTACACCTGAAACTCACTTTTGTGTAAATCAACTACACTTCAATAGTAAATAAAATTTAAACAAACAAACATAGTTTAGGGCTGCTGGTAACACAAACAAAAGCTTTAAAAATGTAGGCTCGAGGAAAAATTGAGGCCATGCAACTAGGTAAGTTCTCTGTGAGAATGACTATAAATGGAGAACTGAACTTTGGTTTATATTAGCATTCTTCAATAGAACTTCCTGAGATGATGGAAACATTCTACATCTGTGTTTTTTAATATGGTGGCCACCAGCCACATGCGGCTACTGAGCCCTTAAAATGTGGCTGGTACAACTGAGGAACTAAGTTTTAAATTTTATTTGATTTTAATCAATTAAAACTTAAATTGATCCATACAATGGAGTATTATTTAGCAGTAAAAAGAATTAACTATGAAGCCATGGGAAGACATGGAAGAACCTTAAATTCACATTGTTAAGTGAAAGAAGACAATCTCACCCACAGAACTGTACAACACAAAGAGTGAACCGTAATGTAAACTATGGACTTTAGTTAATAGTTTGTCAATACTGGCTTATCAATTATGTAACAAACGCACCACACTAATGCAAGATGTTAACAGAAGCAACTGTGGGGAAGGTATATATGGAAACTCTATACTTTCAGTGCAATTTTTCTGTAAACCTAAAACTGCTCTTAAAAAAAGTATTAAAATTTTAAAATTTAAGTAGTCATACGTAGCTGGTGGCTGGTATTAAACAGCACAGGTCCATATTAATGAAAGACTGATGTGGGAAGAAAATGAGAATGGAATTTCACTTCTCACCACCAAATCCACAAGTACACATTCAGTCAATCCTAAAGTATATAAAATTTATCTGCAGCTTGAATACTAACATTTCACAGCAAACCTCTTTCAAATAGTCTAGATGATTATCCTTCTGAAGCAATTTTTGTTAAACAGAATTTAAGGAAGAAAACAGCATTTGTCGAATGGGTACTATATGTTAGCTACTATACTAAATTGATACTTATTATCTCATTTAAATTTCAAAACAATTCTTTAAAAGAAAGTATTACCATTTCTGTTTTTAGATATGAAGGACCATAACGTTTAAGATGGGAACCTAGCAGGGAGGGTATAGCTCAGTGGCAGAGTTCATGCTTAGCATACACAAGGTCCTAGGTTCAATCGCCAGTACCACCACTAAAAATTAATTAATTGATTTAAAAAACATGGGAACCTAGATATACGACTCCAAAGTCTGTTCTAATACACTCTGTATATAGTTTTATGATTACCAAAATTACAAACATGATTGAATTTTCCCACAGGAACAACAGGTTATACAGCACAACACAATAATTAATTAATCATACACTCAGAGCCTAATGAGGTGTTCCTGTATTAAATGGTCCCAAGCTAACGTGATTTTTATCTTGTTACCCCACTTGCTGTCCATCTTACCGAGACTGCCTCTATTCCCACATGTAATTTGCACCTTTTAATTTGCTGTGGAATTAGAAAACAGATAAACTTCTTAGAATCACAAACAAATCAAGAGAGCTTCTAAGCCAGTGCCTTAATGTAGATGATTTAGTTAATTAATTTCATGATAAAGGTCCTTCTGTCTACTTATTTCAAATTGGGATCTGGATAGATGATGTACTGTTCTATAATAAAGCTAAGAATATAATGATCCTGTTTCATTCACAAAATTTTCCACTAAACTACACTTATAAGCATAGATCTCTAAACATAACCTTATTTAAAGATGTTATTTTATGATTGAATGTATTAATTTAGTGCACTCATTTTCTAATAAATGTTACTATCAAAGAGTAATGAGGTATATATAAACATAGAAATATAAATTATTCTCAAAGAGAGTTGATATTTTCCTGAAAAGTCACATTAAAGAAAAGCAGGAATTTTACAGCACTGAATTCTAAATACTCTTATATAATTCTTCCTCATAATTTTTTATAGTTTTTCTTACACCTAAATTTATCAATTAAATAAATTTTCCCTAAAAGGGAGAAATTAGTATCAAGCTTTAAATTCTTACCCTTAAGAGCTTCTGAATCTGTAAACCATTTACACAACTTTCCTTAATAATATAAAATCTGTATTTCACTTCTCATCATAAATTTTAAGATTTAAATTTAATTAGGGGTAGTATCATTTTGAATTTAAGGATAAAAGTATTACTTCCGAAGCCCAAAACTGAAACTTCAAACTTAGCGGTAATTCTAAATTTACAAAAGTCCAACTTTACTATATTTCACTCCAGGAAAAAAAAAGGCTTTTTATCTTCTCCCTCAGTCAACCAACTAACCAATTTTTAAAAGCTACAAACCAACTACTTCTGTAACAGCATCTGTGTTTTTGGAGGGAATCAGGTACAGAGCCAAGACTAAGGTTTCGAAGATTTATTCAACAAGCAATTTGTCAGGCAAATCCTAATGCTGAACAGCCTCAAAGATTAGCTAAATAGAAGTCATAGAGTTAGATTTATAAAGATTAACAAGTCTCAATCTAACAATCATTTTATAATACAGCCTCAAATAAGTCCTTGTCTATTAATACTCCAAGTTTCTTCTACACATTAAGAAAAACCAAAAGGCAAACAAGCTACAGACAACAGACTAAAGAAAGCATTCATTGCTTACATTTGCAAAGCCCATTAAAATTTAGTTAATTCTCACAACCCAATGAGAAAATATTAATGAGTCAACAGTCTGAGTACAACTTCTTCGGAGTGACCAAAACTAAAATTTTGAATGTTATGACTCCAAACTTATCTTCCACAAAGAATCCTTGGCAGCATGCCTACTGTACTTAGAGAAGAATGCAAAGAATGAAGTGGTTTTTGATTCCCAACAATCATATCCCAAAGTTTTTTCCTGCATTTTCAAATATACATAACACTGTTTCTCAATCTTGGCTCAAAATAATTTTATGTTAAATCCATAGAGACAGAAAGTAGAATAGTGATTGCCCAGGACTAGGGGAGGAAGGGAATGGGGAGTAACTGCTTAATGGGTACATAGTTTCCTTTGGGGGTGATAAATTGTTTTGGAATCAGATACAGGTGGTGGTTGCACAACACTGTGAATGTATTGCCAATGAACAACAACTTTAAAATGGTTAATTTTATGTTACATGATTTAAACTTCTATTTAAAAAAATTATGTTAAGATACACAGACTCATTTAGAACTCTTCTTCAAAAACATTGCTACCACATTAAAATGCTATTTAAATCTTGGAGATTTTTAGATTGCATTACAAGTTAAATTATTACCATATATATGCAGTTATAGTGAGGTGTGTACTGACAAACCAGTGCTAAAATGCTGGACAAACATCAAAAGAATATTGCTCTCATGTACATTTATAAATAACTTCAAAAAAAAATAAGTGAACCTTAAAACATTTATTCCTCTGTGACAGAATGTAATTGTTAGTTCAATTGTAAATGTAATATGAACTCAAACTTTTTACTAGAATTCCTTTCTCAAACCTCAACCAGAAAAAATGCTGTGAACTGATAAGAAATGTCTCATATTATATAAAGAGTAAACAAGAATATAAGGTGTGTATAGGCACAAATCTGACCAATAACAGATAAATAAATATGCTAAAGCTAACTATCTTGGGGATGCAGGGCAACATTATTTCAGATTAAGTACACTTCACACTTGAAAATGAACAGAATCTACATTAAGAAACTCTGGAGTAAGAAAAATTCCTTTATATAAATGCCTGACAAGATTAATATTTTGCTATAATCTCCAAAGCTTGTCCAAAGCCAGCCTAGATTCCAGGATTAAACAAAAGAGAAGGAAATCTTAAAGAAGATCCTAAGGAACAGCTGATTTTGAAATCTGTGCCTGTTCTGTTGTAGGTCAATCCGAGAATTTAAATCCATTTGAATCCAACCCCAAAGAATACCTGAACTTAGCATGGAGAGGGCCAAAGTTAAACCAGGCCAGCACATCCTGCCAAGGAACATCTTGCTCCGAAGTGTCCACCAAACAAGGATCATTTATCAGTTTATCCTTCACCTTATTAGGTGCAAACCACTTTCAAGATATATGCTAGAACAGACTGATTAGACCCCACCAAACTCCATTTCAAGCCCTAGCATCTGAAGATAAAAGATGCTGCAGAATTCTAAACGGTCTCTGGCTTCAATAAGTTATAAATGAAGAATTTCAAACATTAGCTGACCCGACTTTAACATTGCTAAATGTTACTGAAGTCATTTTTAAACTTTCATAAGTATTTATTTCAAAGGCACAATTTAGTAACTGCTTATGTAACAAATTAAAGCCATGAAACAATTGTAGCAACACCACAAATCTGCCCTATATAAACAGTATGAGTTTCCATATTTATAGCATTCAGATCTGCTGAAAGCAAAAATAAATGCTTCTTTTGTAATTCACATGAATGAATATTTCTCAAACTAGTAAGTGAATATTTGGCAGGGTATAAATAATGATAATAGATAGGATGCTAGGGCTAAAAGTAAGTACAGTATTACAAAACATAGTACCCAGTTATAAAAAAAAAAAAAAAAAAGGAAATCTGCCAATACAGGAGATGCCTCAAAGTTTAACCTTGAGACACATGGCGGCAGTAGTACAGCATCTAATTTGTGTCAAAGACCTGGGTTTGAGAAAACTTTCTTACCTATTAAGCGATCTTTTGGTAGTTATAGTTAACTTAGCTTCTCCTAAGCCTCACCTTCTTCATGAGAAGAATACCAATATTACAGCCTAATTAGGAGGAATAAATAATATTTTTGCTCATTCAACAAATACGCTTTAAAAAAACTGTAATTTAAAAAATTTTATGCACACACAAAAAAACCCTTTCAAATTTCTCCAAATGAATCAAACATATTTTAACTTTTAATATTACCAAGAAAATGCAAATCTAGTTCTTAAGCTTTTGTCCCAAAACCTCTTAGAAGGAAATCCTTAAATATTTATTGCTTGAGAAAACCTGAACTGACATAATTGAAATAAACACTGATACTGAAGATACAATTGAGGAATCACATCTTAAAATAGTTATGACAAATAAAATCAGAATTCACAAAGATATTTTTTCAATATTAAACAGAAATTGGGACCCAGACTCAATCCGTAAATTGCTGTCAGCATCTAATTTCAAACACAAAACCATAACACTTAAAAATCCGTGTTTTTAGGAAAACAGTAAGTATGAGGTGAATTAGTCCTTTGACACAACATGGTAAGATTTGTTTTCACAACAAAGCACACTGACCACTTAGAATCTAAAAACTTGTAAGTTACCACAATTGTTCTAAGAGGCTTAGGATCACAGATAAATTTAAGTATCATTACAATATAGAGCTTGCTTACATTCTGTACTGACCTAACAAAATTCAGCCAAAAAAATCGACTGATTCGTTGATTAAATCATGACTTTGAGCGCTAAAAAGTGTCCTTTCTCAAAATCACTCCCAGAAAATTCACATCAGCAGGAGTTATGTGAAAGTTCTTTCCCTATCCTAACAAGTCCAAACATCCACATTATTATACTAGGCATAAAACGAAAGTCATTCAAATTCATCCACTATACTTCAATCCTAACAACATTAAGATAGTTCAAGCTCCACATTTACTCAGTTGCTAGTCTACTGACTGTTAAGTCTTGTGGAAGAGCTAAGGACTAGTGCCTCTCACTAAACTTCATATAACCTGAAAACACTGAATTACGACAGACGTAGACAATTCTAATTAGAAATCTACCCTAAAAATAGGTGAAAAGATGTTAACTGGCATTTTCTCTGCACAGCACAGGTCCTTTTAAGAAAGCAAAATAGATGAACCATGCAATTGCATGTTAAATAGTGGAAACCAGTCCGTTGGACGCAACCAAAGAATTTTAATATAAATGTCTGCATAGCTATATAGAAACTGAAATAGAAATAACTTGAAAAATTTTCCCCCTCACTTGGAAATATACATGGTAGAAGTCGTGAAAAAATTAAGTTTAGGAGAAACAGCACTTAACTGTTGAAGTTTCAAACGCCACTATGTAGGGCAAATATAATAAGGAGCTGTCTCTTGATAAGCCTTAACATTCAAAACAGAAACAGTTGTTTCCAATTTTTGAAAATCATTTCAAAAAGACACAAGAAGTTCTACCCTGGAGAGGAACCTCTTCTGTCTTCTGAAGAAATGCTTCATTAGGTCCATCTTACGCTAGTTAAGGTTGTTTCTTACGCCGCACATTAATAATTCAAAACGGTTCCTTTGAAGAAAAGTTCTATTCAAACATTACAATTTGTCTTCGCGTTGCCTGTAAGTGGCTTTGTTTCCAGCTTCGGGGACTATTCTGGGATGTCAAGAGTTACATTATTTACTGTTCCAAAAGAACCCTTGTTACGCTCTCAGCTAGGACGTGGGCAAAACTGATGTTTGGAGAGAACTGATGCCTAAAGATGTTTAAAGAGTAACACCTTTCAGCCCTCACTCTCTCTCTCTCCACCCCTGGTTGGTTGATAATCACATTTTACCTTGTACATTTGTTGTTGTTGCACTTAAAATTTTTTGAAAGACACCTGTATACACAACCTCTCTATTGCCGCCAGGAAGAAAAGATTTATCAAGCTTGATCTGCAGTAGCTCCAGGGAAGTAGACGTCGTAAAACCCACTCGGCCGAGGAAGGGGAGCGCTTAAGGGGAAGGGGAAGGGAGCAGCCCAGAGGTGCAGGGCGGCAGAGACCGCTCCCGTTTACAGACGCCTTCGCCTCCCCCACCCCCACTGACCGGGGGTCCAGAAAGCATTTCCCGTGCGCACCCTCCTCCCAGCCCAGGCCCTCGGACCAACAGAGCAGAGGCGCTGGGCAGCCGGGTGGCCCCCTCCCTCCGGCCGGAGCCTCCCTCGCCTTCCCCTCGTCCAGAGCGGCGTCTGCACCTCCCCACGGCCTACCCACCCCAGCAGGCCCTCCAGGCGGCACGCGGAGGCCTGAGGCCTAAAGGACGCTGGCCACTGACAAGTCCCTCGGCCGCGGGCGGGCCTGAGGCCGGCGGCCCTGAGGCAAGCGGACGCTACGGCCGAGGAGCCGAGGGCGACCGAGGACAGCCCCTTCCCCGCCGCGGCTGCCTATTGTTCCCGACGGAGGCCGGGCCGCGCGGCCACCCCGCTCCCCACGCCGCCGCCGCCGCCGCCGCCGCCGCCTGCAGCTCGCTCACCGCGCTGGTCCGAGCAGCAGCTCCTCTCAGCTCCGAGTCCCCGCGGCCGTCGCCACCGCCGCGGCAGCCACCGCCGCCGCCGCCGCCACCGCCGACTCTGACTCTGTCCCAGGCCTCCGGGCCACGGCCGCCGCCGCCACCGCCAGCGCCGCCTCCGGCCTCCCACCTGCTGCTGCTGAGGCTGCTCCTGCAGCAGGGGCCATCTTGTTGGTCGGCCTCCTCTTCCTCCTCCTCCTCCTCCTCCGCCCCGTCGCTCGCTCGTTGTCCTCGTCCCCTTCCTCTTCCTCGGGCTCCGGCCCGCCCCGGAGACTGGGGCGGAGACCAAGGCGAGGCTCCTCCTTCCGGGGGCGGGGCAAGCGGAGGGGCGGGGCGGGGCAAGCGGAGGGGCGGGGCGGGGCGGGCGCGGGAGCAAAGCTCTGAGTCACCCGCCACCAACGCCCCGGAGGGCGGGTGGCGACGCTGAGAGCGCGGACCCGGAGCGCACCCGTGCCAGAGCCGAAGAACTGGTCCACCAGGGCCTGGCGCCCAGCGGGCAAGTGGCCAGATGGCGAGCGTGAACTGGAAAATTTCTGACGTTTCCATTCAGTCCCACGCTTACTTCTACCCTCTTAGCTTTCTCAGCTCGTCCCTCTACTCCTGTTTCTTTTCCATATCTCCCCTCCTCACCGAGGAAGAGTTTGTTCTTATCTCATTTTATTCAGGTACTTGGGCACACAGCTTTGTCCTAGTGACTCCTCTGACAGAGTCCCAAAAGAGTTCAGTCTCCCATCAGGGAGAAACAGCCCAAAGGCCTGGGCACTCACTGCCTCCAAAACGTCTCTCCAGGCCCGTATGAACTATTAAAAGAGCTATCTGAGGGGAAGACAGGAAAAGATTCGGCCCAGAGAAAAGCTCTCGGATCTAAAAGGTAGCCTTGTGATTATTGAAAATTTCTTCTCCCTTGTGGAAAAGAATTTAGTTTTGGATAATGGGAGACCCCTTCAAGACAATTAAATTTAGCTAAACACTTGCGTTTCAGAAGGGAGACAAATAGAATTCTTCTCATGCCATATGGTACTAATTTCAAAATAAATCGTCTAGAATAGTGTAAAGAGATGGTTCTCAAATAAGCAACTGGTTAATATTCTTCTGTATTATCACCCCCCTTTTTTCTTCAGGTCTTGGTCAGGAGAGCAGAGATTTTGCTTTCTTGTCCTTTCTTTATTGCATACATCACCAATACCAAGAGAAATATATTTAGAGAAGTGTCTGCCTTTAATGTGACAAATTCAAACACTGTAACAGATAATGATTTTATATTATTTGTAAATAATGTATCACACACCTTCCTAAACTCTGAGCAGGGAAGAGTCCTTTTTTAGTTGCTAACACCCTCCTGCTACTTAGATTTCAGCTTCTTTTTAGAAGAGCTATTGATATCTTTCTATTGATTGGAATTTACTCTCTTTGAAGTGGGCTATGTCTGTAACCTTCTCTTCAACCTACTGAATAGTAAATCCCAGTCCTACAAAGAGCAAAATTCTAGCTACCACGGAGGGATTAGGTTAGTGTGTGCTAATCTAAAGGCTGTCTCTTGTATAGACTTTCCCTTCTCAGCCAGGTTTCAGTCCCCCGCTAGGAACAGATTAATCTGTTGTTCTCCTGCTTTTCCTCCTCCCTTCTCACTCCTAGGGAACCTTCCACAACAGAAGGTTTTAGTGGCTGTTGCTAGGCAAACATGCCAACTTCCCGGTTTAGGTGAAGCAAGTAACCCAACTTTCATTACAAGCAACCTAGATAATATAATTTATTTGAACTATTAATAGCTGTACCTCAATTGGTACAGCTTCAGGATTCCCTTTAAAAATATTATTTTTAAGTTAAATTTATTTTTATTTCATGAATATTTCAGTTGAAAATACAGTGGCATCCCGAAATTCGTTTTAATGATATAATTAAATGGAAACATTTGGCAGAAAAAGGAGAAGAGCAGCTTTGAAGAAAACACTTAAGTTTTTACAATAAAAACTGATCTGCAAGAAGTCGTTTATATGCTAAACTCCACTGTTAGGCTAGATGTATAAAATACAGAGAATAATTTATTCCTTGTGACTGAGTATTTAGAAGGAAGATAAAATTCAGTGAGAAAAAAAAAAACTTTTTATTCTGGATTTTATTTCCCAATTTAACTCTAAGAATTTTAGCTAGTGAATTAAGCTTTCTTCCTAATTTTGCTATTTAAAATGTTTTGCTATGTTATTGTTATATAATAATAACATTTTTTTAGAGTGATGAGAGTGAATATGAATAAGATTAGACACTGTTGAAATTTAAACTCTATTTGAACTTCTAAACTTTAAAAATTGTATAATTTGTTTTAATCCAGTGAAATTTGTATTAATACAATGAAATAGTGCTTGAGAAGTATGTTGAGCTAAGATAACCCATTAAGAATGAATTACTGAAGACAAACAGCTTATATGTCTTATGTTCATTTGTGCTTAGAAATCAATATTTTGTAGCTTTAAAACAACTTAAACAATTTAGTTTCATTTTATATTTTAATATCTAATTCTAGAAATTTAGACTCTGCCTCGGCTTCCATCACTGATATATTATGAAAATTAAATGCATCATTTCATGTAAAGGACTTAGAACAGTAGATGGCACAGAGTAAGAACTCAAATTTTTTTTTTGAATCTACTTTATGCATATGCCATTATAGCCTTTAGTTTTTTGACTGGTCAAATAAAAATGACAAGTAATCAAATACGGTCTTGCTCTTAGCATGAACCCTAAAAAAAATGCTTTTTTTTAGATCATACACAAATCAGTTAGAATGAGGCCTTATGAATTTTTCAATGTATTTTCTGACATGCTTGTACTATATTGTTCTTCCTTTGATTATTTGTTCGTTTATTTATTTAGAATAACCTATGCTTTCTAAGTGATTTTTTAAACTACCACATGCTTAAAAATTGCTCTGGAATGTGTAATTGTCAATGTAAAGCATTGGTGGTTGTATAAAGGCTAGAAAACACCTTAGATACAACCCCAATTACTTCAAGAGACGAAACAGAGACTATGAAAAGTTAGATAGATCACATATCTACCCAACAACTGTTGGTTACAGTTAAACACCATATTTTTGAGGACGGGTTAGGGAGTGGGAAGGACTGGAACAGGAGAAGAAAATTCAAAGATGAATGAGTCATGTGTCCCTGCCTTAAAGAAACTTAATCTAGTAGGAGGAATACAGTGAGAAGCACACGTCAACAACTAGAGTGTAGTTTGGTGATTACTGCATAGAAAAAATAAAGTTCTGTGAAAGTTAAAAGGAAAAAATAGTAGGGATCTTTATTCTAATGTCATAGAACCTACTTTTTGACAGGCTTCAACACTGTTTATGATATTAGGTATAGACCCAGAGGCATTGACAATCAGCTTTCAATACAGGAGGGTGGAGAGAATAGAAAAATAGAAATAAAAAAACCTGGTTAAACCACAACAAGGACCTGAGACTTCTCCAGTGTCAATCATCTCTGTATGGGGGAGAATGACATCCTTGAACACAAATAAATGCACAAAATAGGGAGTACTGGAGCTGAGTCATTTGGATTTTCTCAATTGCTTGAGGTAAAGTATGAGTGGGAGGCCAATTCAGTCCTCTCCATCCTCCTCACCCTCCTCTTCACCTATACATAGATTCTCTGTAATCTACTTTCTCCCCCAAGTCCACACTCCTATGTTCATTAAGATAAATCTATAGAATAAGAAATAGAAGAAGATGTTTCAAACAATTATACTAAGGAAATACGAGGAAACCAATAGTTTCTGACCTACCCTTAATCTTTAGAGTCCAGTTCCAAAACAGGCCCAAGTCAGTAACTGCAAACTAAACCTAAGGGGTTGCCTTAGATTCTGGTAACAATCCAAAGTGATTTCTGAGTCCTGCCTGAAATTGCCTCTAAACTGGCCTACCTTCCATAAATTGAGAATATCTGAGTTTCAGCTGATCTCCTGAGACTTATCCCAGGGTGATTGTAAACAGCACCCCTTTATGTAAGATTTATTCCTAGGTATTTTATTACTGTAGGTGCTATTTTAAAGGGGATTGTTTCTTTACTTTCTTTTTCTGTTGATTCATCATTAGTGTAAAGAAATGCAACTGATTTTTGAACGTTAATCTTGTAGCCTGCTACCATGCTGAATTCTTTGATTATTCCTAGTAGTTTTTGTGTGGACCTTTTAGGGTTTTCTATATATAGTAACATGTCGGTGGCACATAGTGACACTTTTACCTCTTCTTTTCCAATCTGGATCCCTTTTATTTCTCTCTCTTGCCTGATTGCCATGGCTAGGGCTTCTAAGACTATGTTGAATAGGAGTGGTGATAGTGGGCATCCTTGTCTTGTCCCAGATTTTAGTGGGAAGCTTTTGAGTTTTTCACCGTTGAGTACTATGCTGGCTATAGGTTTGTCACATATAGCTTTTATTATGTTGAGATATGTTCCCTTTATACCCACTTTGGTGAGAGTTTTTATCATAAATCAGTGTTGAATTTTATCAAATGCTTTTTCTGCATCTATTGAGATGATCATGTGGTTTTGTCCTTTCTCTTTTGATGTGATGTATTACATTGATTGATTTGCATATGTTGAACCATCCTTGTGTCCCTGGGATGAACCCCACTTGATCATGATGTATAATCTTTTTTATGTGCTGTTATATTCTATTTGCTAATATTTTGGTAAGGATCTTTGCATCTATGTTCATCAGTGATATTGGTCTGTAATTCTCTTTTTTGATGGTACCCTTTATGAAAGAGACATTAGACAACTTATGGCAAAGAGGCACATTCTGGGCACTAATTTGAACAGTGTCATAGCAGAGAGCAACTCCACTTTTCACTTGGGCAAAACTCACCGGAATATTGTTGGTTTTCATTATTGTATTAGTTTGAATATACAACAAATATGTAACAAATACCACAGACTGGATAGCTTAAACAACAGAAATTTTCTCAAAATTCTGGAGGCTGGAAGTCCAAAATCAAGGTGTAGTCAGGTTTGGTTTATTCCAAGGCCTCTCTCCTTGGCTTGTAAATGACCATCTTCTGCCTCTGTCTTCACACCGTCTTCACTGTGTGTCTGGGTGCTAATCTCCTCTTCTTATAGGAATACCAGGCATGTTGGATTAGGGCCTACCCATATGACCTTATCTTGATTATCTCCTTAAAGGGCCTATCTCCAAATCCACTCACATTCTGAGGTACTGGGGGTTAGGATTATTATAACATGAGCTTGGTGGTGGGAGTGGAGTAGGGGAGGGAACACAGATGGATGGACACAACACAGCCTATAACAATTATAAATGCTCATTTTTAGAATATCACACATAGAAATAAAAGGCACCCTTGTGAAGGTACAATTTTAAATCTACCCAGTTAAATCTGAAGCTTTTCTTTTTCTAATTACTCCTTGTATTATAAAATAGTAATGCTTTGGGGGGGGTTATAAATTAGCAACAATAAATAGGGTACTAGAATTTTTATTATTATAAAAATTATTATCTGATTATCAAAAACTGATTATCAAAAGTCTGAGTCACACCGCACCGAGAGTTATCAGAAAACAGACACCAGGAATTTAATAGGCTCATGATTAGAATGAAAGGGTTTTGTTTCTTTGTTTATAGGGCTATTGATTTGAACATCATTTAGAGCTCTGCCTAATTATGCAATTATAGATATATTGAGGTCAAATACATTTTGTAACCAAATGCTATCCTCTAGCACAAATGCAATATTTCTTGGGCATTATTAGTATTTATCATGTCGTGGGTAATCAGTTAAGAAAAAGTTGAACTTTGATGGGTAAATTGTTCAGGAAACCAGAATTTGAAAGGTATGCTTTGAGCAAGATGGAGCAGAAACTTCCTTTTGCCCCAAACTTTACGTTGTAGGATCTGGACTTGGGGGAGTCGTTAGAGTTCTTTATGATGTTCCAAGAGGTGAGGGATTATAGATGAGCTTTGCCAGTTGGAGGCAGGTTATGAACTAGACAGGAAGATGTCTCCATGGTACACTCCTCGTTGAAGGTGCATGTTCAGCTTGATGTTACTCCGTGAGTTTATTTAGTTTATTTCCCTTTTGTTACCCTCTAGGTTTGAATAACATCTTGTTTGAATGTTCCAGTCTTCTCTCAGCTGTGCTACTGTCTATCAACAAGAGAATTTGCAGCCACCATACCTAGGCCAATCATTCTTATGCAGGTCAGAGTAGCATCAGTAATGGGAAATTCCTACAGCTTCCCTGGA
This sequence comes from Camelus dromedarius, assembly GCF_036321535.1. NCBI lineage: Eukaryota > Metazoa > Chordata > Mammalia > Artiodactyla > Camelidae > Camelus > Camelus dromedarius. The sequence goes on from NC_087458.1 coordinate 20,208,564, forward strand.
GGAAAAGCAAACTTCAGGGGATAAGAGTCAGAAGAGCCCCTCACCACTTGGATATTTTTCTTCTGTTGTCAATCTTGGACGGGTTCAAACACCTAGTGCAAACCCTTGTTGCACTGCTTACTAGCTATGTTAGCTTGTACAAGTTAACCTCAGAATGCTTCAGTTTCCTTTACTGTAAAATAAGGATTGTAAAACGTATCTAAGATAGTTTTTATGGAGATTAAAATGAGAAAATACATGTGGAGCCTCTAGTATAAAGCCTGACATCTAGTAGATACTCAGTGGATGAAGATGGTTAAAATTATTCTAGGTACTGTGTATTGCATTAGGCTGGTGGTTCTCAATTTTGCTTTAAACTTTAAAAAGCTATATATCTCCAGCTCTGACCCTAGAGATTTTGATTTGGGGTTTTGGATGGGGGGCAGGGATTTTTTTCTTTTCTTTTCTTTCTTTTTTTTTTTTTTTTTTTTTTTTTTTGATTTTATAGGGGAATCCCATTCTATTATCTGAGGTGAGAGCCACTGATGTAGATTAATGGTCAGCAGGCTTTTTTGGTAAAAGGTCAGATAGTAAATATTTTAGACTTTACATGCTATGTGGTCTTTGTCACAACTACTCAACTCTGTCATTATAGCAGGAGAGTAGCTACAGGCAATATGTAAACAAATGAGCATGGCTGCATTCCAATACAGCTTTACTTACAAAAACAGACAAAAAGAGATGGTGGTGGGCTGGATTTGGCCCCCACACTTTGTTTATCAATCCTGTCTTAACATGAGGGGAGATTTTATTTACTATAGCCAGGGAAAATATTTTATTACTATTATGTTCAACAACAGCTTTAAAAACCTTATAATAACCAATATTTGGTGTTAAACACAATTAATTAAATAGACAGACCTTCTGCCTTCCAAGGAATTAGTAACCTAAAGCAACAACAGCACAGACATAATATTTGTCAGTAACCCAGTCTGAGTAATTGTCATATAAACAGATGACTATCCAAGCAAGACTAAACGTGAAGCTGAGTTCAGAGGTGGGCTGATTTTCCTAATGTTTTGATTTACAAATATCAGATAAAATAAAAGGAGCACAAGGGCTCATTCAGGAACCCATGTGAAAAGGAGAACCATGCCCCACGTTTGCTCCCCCTTTTCAGCAAGAAGCTATATAAGGGAGCATCTTTTAAAAGGACTCCTCTAAATGGGACTTCATGGCTCTACACATGGCTGATTTTGCTGCATTTCAATTGTAATTTCACCAAAATATATTATCGTCAGATTTAGGGGCTATGTTACACATGTAGTTTAAGGACACCTTTATTTAATCCGGAACAAAGAAAATGTTTCCCTTTCTCAACAGGTAGTAAACTTAGAAGAAAAGTCAGTGGATCAATTTGTGTGTTTGCATGTGCATGTATGTATGGATATGTTTAAATCAAGTTATTGGTAATTTAGTAACCCACTGCCTACAGTTGTAGAAATCATGCAATAGTAGTATCTGTTGGTTAGAGCAAGATTCTCTTATATCTCCTCATATTCCTGAAAGATGAACTTATATAATATATATTTACAATTTTTTGGCTGCTCAGTATCTTACCCTCCCCTTCTTATACTGTTTGGGAATTTTCCATTTGGGAATTTTTGCAAGTGGCAGGATCTTTTCTCCCACCACGGAGGCCAGATACTTACCTACCTTCTGCCCTCTGCCTCTCGCCCCCTGGCTCCCCACCTGCTGCTCCCACAACAATCCTAGGGTGAGGGAACGTGATCTAAGTTTGGTAGACTGGATGCTCTTACTTGGGACTTTGAATCTGGACTGAGTTACGCAGAGGTAAGTAGAAATCATCTCACTCACATCTGTGATACCCAGAGTCTGGTGGGACAGTGGCAGCAGTCCCTGGGGGTGGTGTCCAGCATCCACTGGCCATGGCAGTAGTACCCTTACCAGGTCATTTCAGGACTGACTTTAGCTCTGGTTCTGGCCATCTAGCTTCCCTCAGTTCCCTTCCTTACCATCAAAACTGTGAGCCATTCAGTGTTCTTCCAAAATATTCCCTCTCTGCTTAAGTTAGCCACTGAGATAGTTCAGTGTACAAGGGGAAGGGTGGAGAAATCAAATGTTTGCAGAAATAATCCATTTTCCCGTTTCTCATATTGTTGCCTTTTACTCAGTTTAATGGAGTTATCCATGTCTTTTCTTTCTTTGGGCCCTGATTTCATGAACCTAGTCATTAGAGTCTCAAAACTTAAGAGTACATCTGTATCCATTTCACTTAAATTGAAGTGGAGGTATCCTAAATTATATGTTTCTTTCTGTTACTCAGTTCATTGATTATAGTCAAATAATAAGTGCTCCTCTCAAGCTTTTGATTTGATTTTTTTCCTCATTCTGCCAAGAATGTTTAGAGTCAATATGAAAAGCTAACATTGCACAGATTTCTCTAGGGGAAAATCTCCATATAAATATCTCTCTTAACTAAAAATTATTACAAGTGCAAAGTGCTTTTTATTTTTTCTTGAATTCCTTTTGCTAACAGGAATCTTCCTAATCAACATTTCATCTGGGGCAAGGTCCTGTTTGCTAAAATTACATGGAAAAAGAATTGTTTTTAAAATTTTGGCCAAAATATTTCAACTAAGACAATGGAAGTGTTCACTTCTGGTTCTTTTCTGCAGAGATTTGTTTTGTTTCTGCGACATCTAATCGAGCATCACATGTTCTAGGATGGTGATATAAAAGTCATAGAAAAAAATTAATTTGCATCTATGTTATCACAAGCGATCAAGCAAGCCAGTGACAATGCTATGGTGATACAGCAGTGAGCAAGATAGGCAGAGTCTCTTCCTTGGGAGCTTATAGTTTAGCACGAAAGATAGAATACAGATAAATAATCAAACAACCACAAGTTGTAAGGCCAAAGTACATGGCATATTTAATAGTGAGAATTGACCTAGCCTAAGATGAACAGAGAAGGCTTCCTCAAGAAAGTAGCATTTAAGTTGAAAGCTGCAGGATGGGTAGAAATAAGCTAGATCAATGTGTGTCCGCCAAAGAAAACAGTATATGCAAATACACTGAGGCAGAAGAAGTGTGGTATGTTTAAGGAACTAACAGAAATTTCGTTTGGCTGGAGAAAGTGTAGAGATTCAGAGAGAGCTTTGCCAAAAAGATGCTGCAGAGTTAGGCAGGTAGACGTTGGGAGCCAAAGAAGGAATTTTGAACTTTATTTTGATAGTTTTTCCAGATAAAAGTTCAGGATATTGAATTAAATCTATATTTCAGATATATACCTAAAATTTATGTTTCAGATAAACAACAATAAAATATTATTTACACTAAAAATAGTATAAGTATATCCCAAATATTGCACAGCACAGACACTGAAAAATTATTAAAAAGTTATATGAAATTTAAATTTAACTGGGCATCCTGTATTTTTATTTGCTAAACCTGGCAACCCCACTCTAATAGCATTGTGAGGTCTGAAAGGCAGAGGGACATGATAAAATGTGCTTGCTGAAAAATTACTCATTAATTATAGAGTGGAAGATGTATTGGAGGTAGAGCAAAAGTACACAAGAAGATCTTGATCAGTCACTCTTTCTTGAAATCTCTTCCTTTGCCTTCTTATAAAATCACACCTGGTTTTTCTCCTATCTGTCTGACTGTTACTTCACAATCTCCTTTAATAGATCCATGTCTTTTATTAGACATGTAAATGTTAGTGTTCTGAGACTGACCACACAAAGTTGGCAAGAATATGGAGCACCAGTTCTCTCATGTATAGTTAGTGATACTGTAAAAAGGTTTTGGCAGTTTCTTATAAAAACAGAACATCTATGGCCTAGCCATCCCACTTGGGGGAATATGTTCAAAAGAATTGAAAGGAGGATCTCAGAGAGACATTTGCACACCCATGTTCACTGCAGCCTTATTCACCAAAGACAATAGGTAGAAGTAACCCAATATCCATCTATTGATGATTGGATAAAGAAAATGTGATATATGCACAGGATGGAATGTTATTCAGCCTTTAAAAAAAAAGGAAATCCTGTCACATGTTGCAACATGGATGAACCTTGAGGATATTATGCTAAGTCACAAAAAGACAAATACTGTATGATTCTATGGTGTCTAAGTAGTCAAATTCTTGGAAACAGAGAGGAGTGGTCATTGCTGGAGAGGGGAGAGCGGACAGGGGAGAGGGGAAATTTGAGAGTTGTTTAATGGGTACAGAGTTTCAGTTTTGCAAGATGAAAAAGTTTAACAGACATGTTAGACACCACTGGACACTTAAACATGGTTAAGATGGTAAATTAATTTGTGTTATTTACTGCAATTTAAAAATTACTTTAAAAACACTATTATAGAAGGATCCAAAAATCCTCTCCATGCAAGAGAGTTTCTTGACTCCTTGAGTGGCCTTTGCAGATTTTAAATTGGATTTGCCTAGTCAGGTCATTGAGTTGAAAAGATGTCAGACATATTTAATCCAGAAATAAATTTGATTTAGGGGAAGGCTTACAAGTCTATAAACATCATTTTGCTTCTCAAATTAGATTGGTCTGCAGAAGAAGTTTTCTATGTTTATTTATATTTAACACAAATGATCATGAAAGAGTATTTATGTAAACATATTGAGTAGGGATTCAGATCAGGATGACATAAAGGATGGATTCTCTTGCTATGATGCTAATGTGTAAAATAAAGACTCTATCACAGAAAAATAAACAAAACAAACCATCTACCAACCCTCTGACCTTATGAGCAGTTCCATTTCTAGATATTTACTCAATGAATGAAAACATGTCCACAAAGACTTACACAGAATTGTTCATAGCAGCTTCATGCATGATGACCCCATGCTGGAAACAGCGTTTAAGTGTCCATCAATAGGAGGAAAGCTAAATAAACCATGGTATAGCCATAAAATAAAACAACACTCATCGATAAACAAGAACAAACTAATTATACATGCAGCAACATGGGTGAATCTCAAAAACATTATGCCAAATGAAAGAAGCCTTACACACAAGAAAAGAATGTATACTGTATGATTTTGTTCATATGAAATTCTAAAACAGACAATCTTTGCTGGAAAAATGTCAGAACTATAACTTGCCTTTGGGGTAGTGGGGGTAGAGTTTGGGAAGAGACTTGAGGAACTTTTCTGGGTTAATGATGATGTCTATATATTGATAGAAATTTGTGTTAAATAGGCAACTATGCATTTGTTAAAATTTACCAAACAGTACATTTAGGATCGGCACATTTCATTTTACAGAAATTTCAATTTTAAAAAGAGTTATAAATAAATATTGAACTCTAGTTAATGATGTGCATGCTGCAGTGTTTAGCAGTGAGATGTACTAATATGGGCAATTCACTTTGAAATGCAACAAACAATAAGATGGCTTGATAGATGGTTAGAGGAATAGACAGATAAATAGATATGAGATAAAGCAACTACAGTAAAATATTAATTGTGGAATCTTGGTGGTAGGTATATGGATAATCACGGTGTGATTCTTTATGTTAATTTTTTTTCATAATATAAAATATTTTCATGTTATTATTTCATAATAAAATGTTGTGAGGAAAGTATGTTTTTCAAAGCTTAGTTTTAGGCCACTTTTTTTTTTCCTGTATTCTGTTCTGTCTTCCTGTCAAATCTCATCCACTCCTATGATTTCAAAAACCAGCTGATGATGCCCACATGTATATCTTTATCCTAGATCTATCTGCCAAACTTCTGATCTGTATATATCTCACTGAGACGTATAGTAGGCATCTCAAACTCAGCATTTCATAACAGACTTAGGGTTATCTTCTTCCTGCTCCAAACTTGCAATTCCTGTGTTTCTGCCACCATCCACTTGTGTGCCCACGCCATAAACCTAAAAACATCCTGAAAACACTTAGATCTTCCTCACATCCAATCACTAAATAGTGCCAATGATAATTCCTAAATTTGTTTAAGAATGCGTTGAATTCTTTCTATTTATCATTAGCACCGAAGAAGTCCCAGCTACCATATTTTTTTCTTCTCAGCTATTGCAATAGCCTCCTAGCTGGTCTTTCCTCTTCTCTCTTCCATATGAGAATCATACTGATTCTTTCAAAACATAAACTGTTCATGACATTTCCCATTACAAAGCTCTCCAACGGCTTCTCATCACACTTAAAAGGAAATAAAAATCCGTGGCATATGCTATGGGTTAAATTGTGTCCTCACCAAAATTTGTATGTTAAAGATCTAACCTCCCATGGATGGTACTGGAGATAGCGCTCTTAAGGAGGTAATTAAGGTTAATGGTGGAGCCCTGATCTGACGGAACTGGTGCCCTTATAAGAAGAGGAAGAGATACCAGAGCTCTCCCCCCACCATGTGAGGACATAGCAAGAAGGTGGCCATGTGCCAGCCAGTGAGACAGCCCACACCAGAACCTGCCCATGCTGGCCTCATCTTGGACTTTCACCCTCCAGAAACGTGAGAAAATTAATTTCTGTTGTTTACACCACCTAGTCTATGGTATTTTTCTTTTGTGGCAACCAAAGCTGACTAATGCAGAATAGTAGGCCACGTATGATGTGGCCCCAGCCTATTTCTCCAGCTCATGCCTCAATATTTCCGCTTTGATCTCTGCTTCAGCCTCTCTTGGTTTATTTCATTTGCAAAATATGACATGCTCCCTCTTGTCTGAAGGCCTTCCTCCGTATTAATCCCTCTGCGTGGAAGCTCTTCTCATTCTGCATCTGGCTAATTCCTGTCCATCCTTTAGTTTCTTTCCTTTCTTTTCTTTTCTTTTCTTTTCTTTTCTTTAAGTATAGTCAGTTACAATGTATCAATTTCTGGTGTACAGCATAATGTCCCAGTCATGCATATATATACATATATTTGTTTTCATATTCTTTTTTGTTAAATGTTACTATAAGATATTGAACATAGTTCCCTGTGCTATACAGAAGAAATTTGTTTTTTTAACTGTTTTTATGAATAGTGGTTATCATTTGCAAATCTCATACTCCCGAATTTATCCCTTCCCACCCGTTCCCCCCAGTAACCATAAGATTATTTACTATGTCTGCGAGTCTGTTTCTGTTTTGTAGATGAGTTCATTAGTGTCCTCTTTTTTCTTTCTTTCTTTCTTTTTTTTCAGATTCCACATATGAATAATTTTCTTTCTCTTTCTTGCTTGCCTCACCTAGATTGATGATCTCCAGGTCCATCCATGTTGCTGCAAATGGCATTATTTTATTCTTTTTATGGTTGAGTAGTATTCCATTGTATAAATATACCACAACTTCTTTATCCAGTCATCTGTTGATGGACATTTAGGTTGCTTGCATGTCTTGGCTATTGTACATAGTGCTTCTATGAACATTGGGGTGTGTGTATCTTTTCAAATTAGAGTTCCCTCCAGCTATGTGCCCAAGAGTGGGATTGCTGGATCATATGGTAAGTCTATTTTTAGTTTTTTGAGGAATCTCCATACTGTTTTCCATAACAGCTGTACCAAACTACATTCCCACCAACAATGTAGGAGGGTTCCCTTTTCTCCCCACCCTTTCCAGCATTTATTGTTCATGAACTTTTGAATGATGGCCATTCTGACTGGTGTGAGGTGATAACTCATTGTATTTTTGATTTGCATTTCTCTGATAATTAGTGATGTTGAGCATTTTTTTCATGTGCCTGTTGGCCATTTGTATGTCTTCATTGGAGAATTGCTTGTTTAGGTCTTCTGTCCATTTTTGGATTGGGTTGTTTGTTTTTTTCTTATTAAGTTGTATGAGCTGTTTATATATTCTGGAAATTAAGTCTTTGTCAGTTGCACCATTTGCAAATACTTTCTCCCATTCTGTAGGTTGTTTTGTTTTACTTATGGTTTCCTTTGCTGTGTAAAAGCTTATACATTTAATTAGGTCTCATTTGTTTATTTTTGCTTTTATTTCTATTGCCTAGGTAGACTGCCCTAGGAGAACACTGCTAAGATTTATGTCAGAGAATGTTTTGCCTATGTTTTCTTCTAGGAGGTTTATCCTGTCTTGACTTATATTTAAGCCCTTAAGCTGTTTTGAGTTTATTTTTGTGTATGGTGTGAGGGAGTGTTCTAACTTCATTGATTTATATGCTGCTGTCCAGTTTTCCCAATACCACTTGCTGAAGAGACTGTCTTTTCTCCATTGTATATTCTTGCCTCCTTTGTCGAAGATTAATTAACTATAGGTGTGTGAGTTTATTTCTGGTCTCTCTATTCTGTTCCATTGAGCCATATATCTGTTTTTGTGCCAATACCACACTGTTTTGATTACTGTAGTTCTGTGGTATTGTCTGAAGCCTGGGAGTTATTCCTCCAGGTTTGTTCTTTTTCTTCAGTATTGCTTTGGCAATTCTGGGTCTTTTGTGATTCCATATAAATTTTAGGATTATTTGTTCTAGTTCTGTGAAAAATGTCATGGGTAATTTGACAGGGATTGGATTAAAACTGTAGATTGCCTTGGCCATTTTAACAGTATTGATTCTTCCAATCCAAGAGCATGAGATATCTTTCCATTTTTTCAAGTCATCTTTAATTTCCCTAATCAATGCTTTGTAGTTTTCCACATATAAGTCTTTCCCTTCCTTGGTCAGATTTATTCCTAAGTGTTTTATTGTTTTATTGTTTAAAAGGGATTATTTCTTTACTTTCTTTTTCTGATATTTCATTGTTAGTGTAAAGAAATGCAAGTGATTACTGTATGTTAATCTTTTATCCCATCCTTTAGTTTCTAATGTCTTTTGTTCAGAGTGCTCTTCCCTGACTTCTCAGTCTAGGTTGAGTGCCTCTTTCAAAGTACCCCCTAATTTTTCTTGATAATAAGAGTTTATAATGATATAGTTAATTGCATAAGTTTAATATTTCCCCTCTCCTAGAATTTAAGTTTTGTACACATAGGAACTGTGTGTCTTATTTATTGTTGTATCCTTAGGACAAAAAATGTCTCAGATATTATGGCCTCAGGTAGTATCTGTTGAGTGAATAAATAATGATTGCAGACACATATTCCTTAAGTGTACAGGTATTTTTTATACATTATGAGCATAAAAAAACAGGTTGTGAAACCATGTGTAATATAATCCTTTTTAATAATATAAACACAGAACAAAACTATCAGTGGCCTAAATAGACTCTCCTGCTGAAAGCAATGAAAAATGCTGGTTAAAATATTTTCTTAAAAATGATTTTATATACATACATGAGCTGGCAAGAAAGTGAGGAATATTCAGGCTAAGTTTTGAATAAAATCAGGAGCTCTGAGCTATGAAAGGAATGCTGAGAGTTTTCTCCTTGAGAACATTTACTGAATTTGCCTCTTTTAGTAAACTCAGTTTCCATGGCCCTGAAGGGCTAGCAGCACAAAAGACAAAGTGAGATTCAGGATATAAAGTCTAACATGAGATTTTCCCCTCCTACAGCCAGGACCCAGAGGGCTGTACCCTCATTATTAGGGTGAACTAGAAATGAGTATCTCTCCTCTTCTTCGGACTACAAAAAATTATCTATTTTAAAGTTTGGTGATGAATAGATGGGAAAAAATTTCCCCTGAGAGTTTATTATCACCAGTCAACCCTTTTGCAGGTTTACAGTTTGAATTCCCACTTCTTGAGTAGGCCAGAAATATCTCAAGCCAATCTTTTCATTTAAAGTGGCTCTTGATTAGTATGCCCACTCACCTGAAAGAAGTAAAAGCAATTTTTTTTCCCCTGGAGGAACCCACTTGTATCTCAAGCCTCAGGAATTTCCTTTGAATGTTCAAAGGGAGAAGCCTAATTATTCACAGTAGAACAACCATGATAATAATGTCAATAAGTAATCATCACTCAAGATAATAAGGCATCCTGAGCCATCATGGCAGAGTCAGAGCCACAGAATCTTCAGATGTTAAAATTATGCAACACCAAACATCAATAAGTAAGTTTAATGGTTCTAGGAATAAATAAAGCTTTAAAGCATGAATCAAGAGTGGGCAGATTAAAAATGAATCAAACATCTATTTATAATAGTGATGGGCTGGGGAGCTCACAGCAACCCTATTTTGAGAACAACTAGAAAAGCTCGTCAAAATATTTTTGATATCTTGATGACGTAAGAGTGCTTACAAGCCAGTAAAAAAATTACAACATTCATGTAATAAATTTGAAAATCTAGATATAATACAAAGTTTCTAAAAATATATAAAATTTCAAAATTGACATGAGAAGAACTTGAGTAAACCTGAAGTTTAAAGATTAAGATGGTAGTTAAGACCTCTCCCTGCAAAAAACAAAAAAACAGGTCAAAATGTTCTTATGGGTGAATTTACTAAACATTTGAGGAGCAACTAATTCTTGTTTTATAGATGTTTTTCCAGGAAGTAGAGAAAGAACAGAAAATTCCCAGCTCATTTTAAAAGAAAGCTATAGTCTTGATTTCAAAACACAATAAAGATAACAAAATGAAAGAACATTATAGGCCAATTTATGAATATAGATGCAGAATCAAACTATACACACATGAATGACTCGCACAAATAATACCAAGTGAAAGGGCAAATCATAGAAGAATATAATCACTATGATTCCATTTAAATAATATTCAAAACCATTCAAAACTAAATAATATGCTATTTAAGGATTTATATACAAGTGATCAAGAATATAAAGAAAACAGGAACAGTTGATAAATTAATCAGGAATAAGGCAGTTCCTGGGCAGAAATATTCTGTTTCTTGGCCTAGGTAGTGAATATATACATGTCATTTTAGCATTATTTTTAACTGTACAATTTCACACATTCTTTTATATACACACAATTTGAAAATTTTGAAAAATTTAAAAGTCATAGCATCATCAGAATAGAGAGCCAAAAGCACTGTCTTCTCCTCTCAGGGAATTTACTAATAAAAGAAAAGGATATTTAACTTGAAAAAAATGACAACAACCTTATGATATTTTGAACTTGACACTCCAGATATTGACAAAGAAATTAGTGTGAGTGATTTCCCAAAATTTGGTTAAATCACCACGTCTATTAGACTATCCACTAACTTCCTTTCTATCACAATTTGCATGTTCAAAATCACAGTCACATAGTTCCCCTAAGATTACTCACTTGGTCTACTCAAATATATTTGCAATTTGAAAGACACAGTCTCTCTGCTTTGGACTCTTTCTTAAATGGTTAATACTGTGGTATGACTGTTACCATGTACACAGGCAAGCATTTATATGTGCAAAGCATCTCATAATTTTTTGATGAGATGCAGAAACCTCCATGACATTTTTTCCAATTTAGACTCTAACCTCAGGTAACCTTGATAAGGTTACTCAGAGACTCAGTGATACTTACGTTTTTAACCAACTTAAAAACATCCAAGACAAGCTGTTAGAGATGTAAAACGGAAACATAGCCTGGGGGCAGGGACAGCCACCCTTACCACCACCATCACCATGATCATTGATTAATGGGAGGAGTTTGGAGAGCAAGAGGAAAAAGAAGCCTGGTTATTTCTCATCAAAACCCCTTCCAACTGCTTCAGTGGCCTCTTGGGCATCAGCCATTTCTTCCATTCTTCCAGCTGCTGCTGGGCAGGCTTCCACCAAGTAACCCTCGTTCCTAGGCTCCTTTAACACTCCTTTCTCCCTTCGTCCCTTTAGTCTAGTGGCATTCTACTGTGGCTAATCTAAAGCAAGAGCCTTGGTACATAAATAAGTGGATGTGTTTGTTCCTCTTGGCTCTGTCACCATGGGTACCACTAACTGGACCTGGGGAGTGCCTCTGACCCAAGAACAGCCAACTATTGGCTGACTGACTTCTTAGGAGAGAACCTGGAGCTGAGGGCTTTGCCATGAGGTCCTTAGCAACAATCTGTCTGGTATTTGATCTATGAATTTAGTGGGTCAGTTATTTGGTAGTAAGAGAAAGGCAGAAAGTCACCCTGAGAGAAACAGAGACAGAGAGAAAAGACATCATGTGGTTTGCAGAGCACTCGGAGAGATTAGCAAGCTCCTGCTTTATCTGTATTGGACTCTGAAGAAACTTGCAGTTCAGAAACCACATTACAGTCTCTGTCCACTTCAGCTGTCTTCAGACTCCCATTACTCTTGTGTGACCCATGATTGGGCCACTTCCTGCTTCCCTGGTTGGCTGAAATCTGTGGCTGAGATTTCTGCTTTTATTTTGTTTTTTAAAATTTCCTCAGTGGGGAAGGGTATAGCTCAAGTGGTAGAGCACATGCTTAGCATGCATGAGGTCCTGGGTTTAATCCCTAGTACTTCCTCTAAAAAAAAAAAAAAAGAACCTAATTACCTCCCTTTAAAAATTAAAAAAAAAAAAAGAAATAATACAATAATAAGTTTAAAAAAATTGAAAAAAATAAAATTTCCTCAAATGTTTTTTCTTTTTAAATTTTTAAAAATTTCTTTTTTAATGGGGGGAGGTAGTTTTAAGTTCATTCATTTGTTTACTTTTTAAAACAGAGGTACTGGGGATTGAACCCAAGACCTTGTGCATGTTAAGCATGCACTCTACCTCTGAGCTATACCCTCCCCCTCCTTGGGTATATTTTCAGTAAACCATCCACTACTTGACATAATCTTAGTGTGTTTATGTTTTTTGCAACCAATGTAACAACCTAAAACAGTTTTTAAAGCATCTTCATATTTCTTCCATCTTATCTACACATCAGCACTGTGAGATAGGCAGCCTAGAGACTTTTATAATAAAAAAAAATTCAAGCTTCAGATTATCTAAACTTGCCCAAGATCACCAGACTAAGTGATAGAGCCAGGACTGGCAAATAGGTGTTTTGATTTTTGTGCCAGATACTGCAGGCCTACTTTTGTCTAATTCCCTATAGACCCACAAGCACACACGCATCACCAGTGATTTATTTAGCAGGAAAATAAATATTCAGACATACTAGGTACCAATGCTTACTACTGGGTATCCAAGTGTCCTTTGACTTAGTGGGTAATTTATATCTCTGGGCATCCTTTATAATGTCTCTCCTGTTTTACAGACTCATAATTGACAGATATTCCACAATTGAAAATCAGGCAAGTCCGTTCATTCATTCAGTAACATTTACTGAGAACATACTCTGTGGTGAAAATGTGCTAAATGCTGGGGTACATGGATGAATAAAACATCATCCCTTGTAGGAATTTTCAACCCAAACCAGGAGAGAGATAAGTAGCAAATAAATAATGATAGAGCACACGAGGGGCAACGGAAGTGGAGGAAAATTACAGATACAGACCAGATGAAGTTTTGGTGAACTCTGTGGGGTAGATGACAGGAAAGGCTTTTTGGAGGAAATAACACTGACCTGAGTTTAAAAAGCTGAGCTGGATTATCAATATTTAATGATAAAAAGGTAAAGGACGTTATGAAGAGGTTGAAAAGGATAGTCAGCAAGGAAGAAAAGAATGAGGAGAGGTGGTGGCCCAAACAGCAAGAGGGATGATGCCAAGGAAGGCTAGATAAACAGTGAAAAAAAATCCAGAAGTATCTGCCAAGCAATATATCTACCAGGACATGCTCAATGGACGTGGCAAGTAGGAAGTTCTTGGCAACTTTTTCCAGGGCTGTTTCAGAAGGAAGAGGTATGGCAATTAAGCCAGTATGCAGTGGGATTGAGAGTAAAAGGGAAGCAAAACAGTAGAAGTATCAAGCGTTTCAGGAATCCCAGAAATGAAAGAAAATTGTGCCAGACTTTGCTAAAATTGGAAAAGGGTTACAGAACGTAAAATGGCATGGGAAATGAATGGAATTTGGGGAGAAGAGTATCTAAGGAAATAATCTAAACTAGAGAATCCTTGATTACTCTAATTTCCTGGCACGCTTTCCATTTAGTAGATAAAGCAGTATAATTGACCTGTTTTTCCTTCACTCTTTCCCATTCTCAAATTACCACACATGTATTATTATATGTGCCACCTCCCATCCTCTTCTGAGGGTGTACTACATAGAGTTTAATTCCTACCAATATCTATGATCAGTGCCCATCTGACACATAGTGAGGCACAGGAAGTGTGGACTCTGGATTCAGACTACCTTGATCTGAATCCTGTCTCCACTTTTTATCTATGTGGTCTTGTGCAAATTACTTAATCTCTTTGTTTCTCATTTTCCTCATCTGTAAGGTAAGGGTAATAATATTAACCTACTTCATAGCATAGTTGGGAAGTTGAAATAAGTTACAACATGTAATATGTTTAGAACCGTGCTTGGCGCACAAAGTATACATGGTAACTTGATTATTAGTCATTTTACTTGTGGAAACGATAAAAAAGAAAGTTTGAAATTGAAATTATCCTGGAAAATAACATTTTTGTGTGTGTGTGAATGACAGAAGTCTAACTCAAACTGTTTCACTAAAAGGGTGAAAGTATAGGCTCATGTAGTTGTGTTGGATTATTTAGGCAGGGAGAGATTTGTTCTCTCTGCATCTCTTGGGACTATCTATCGCTCTTTGTCTCACGGCATCATTCTCTTCTGTAGCAGAAAGGAGATGGAGGATATGGCTAGTATTCCAGTGCTGTATTCTGATAGTTCATAATGCAAAAGCAAGAGAGATTCCCTACTCTCAACCCCATCCTCAGCACAACACACAGGAATGTCCAGGACTGAAATGGATTGGCCCAACCTGTGACATGTTCCCACCATTGTGGTTGGGAAAATAGGAAACTTGATTAATCATTCCAGACCACACAAACTAGAAGAGGGGGTCTAGGCAGATAAATCTATGTTACAGTATCTTTTAAGGTTGTACACTCACCATACTTTGGCTTTTAGGGAAGATGTATGAAAACTCACTTTTAGATAATTCAGTAAATGATAACAATAAAGGTTACAATAGCAACTAATTTTATTTGAGTGTTTACTATGTGTCAGGCATTGTTCTAAATGTACTGACATTGAATTCTTACAATAGACTTATAAATCAGTATTACTATTATTATTATCATCATCATCATCATCTCCATTTTACAAATGAGGAGATGACTGAAAGAGAAAGATTAAATTGCTTGCCCCAAGGTCACTCATCAAAAAACTGGTAGAGCTGGGAATTGAGCCCTGAGAGTCCAGTACAAAATCTGGACTCTTAGGCTCTGCTGTCAAAGAGTAGGTGGGAAAAAAAACACCCAGTATAGTTGGATAAGAGAAACCAGCCATTTTAAAGTATCCTTAGTGGAGATTTTGGAATCAAACCAAAAGATCAATTTGGTTTCGAACCTTCGCAAGATGTTGAAGACCCAGAAATGTTTGTTGCAGTTTGGGATGAATTTTTTTTAAAATTCCATCTGTGTTCTAAATCCTCCAAAGAATATATTAGATGCAATGCATTTCAATCTCCTAGGATAATATCCATGAAAAAGCATGTCTTGCACATTCTTGGGTAGTTAACTAAGAGCTTGCTTGTATTACAAACAACTTTATCTACTGAAGGATTGAAGACTGTCTCTTTGTAGAGCTGAGAGCAATCATTAAGCCAATCTTTAGTTAAGTCAGAAACTGGTTCCAGGAGAGCATGGAGCATGTCTTGATATCCAGTGACATCTCTGAACACCTTTCTTCCCTCAGGTTTATGGAATTCTTCCTGTATTCCTTTCTTCTTCACAGTTGCCATCAACCCATCTATGTTTCTCCCTACAAGGCCATCTGAGAAACTACCTCTTCAGCTTTCTCTAACCATCCTTAATGACCTCAGGGAAAAAAAAGCCCAGAGGTCCTTTTTGTTTTTAAGGACTTACTGTTAATTGCTATGAGGAAACAAATTTGTGGCCCAAAAGAAACTGACAAAAATGGAGAAGTAAGAAATATTTACAAAATTTCAACAAATTCTTTAAATTATTTCTCATATTTTACCAGAATGAGTCAGTAAACTAGGACTAAACTAATTTTTATCATAGTCCTACCTGGAACTTGCTTTTTGCATAATTATTATTTATTGTGCACTTACATGCTGGGCACTGTTTGAAGTATTTTGGGTGTGTTAGCGTCTCATGACATCCTTGTGAGGTAGATGCAGTTAGCATCCTGTTTCATATGAGGAAACAGACACAGAAGCATTGGCTATTTAAAGTGATTTAGTAAATAGTAGAGTCTTGTTTCAAACTGAAGCCACGTAGCTCTAAAGTCTAATCCCTTGACCACTGCACTATATGACTCCTCTGTTGCAACCAAAATCGGGACAGGTGATTTGACAAGCAGATGTGTGTAACAGTGTAGGGACTGAGTGGAAGTATGGCTGACGAGCTAGCTGCTCTGGCAGGCCCTCTTTGGTAGAGTACTTGGCAGGATCACCATTGCCCAGTGACTGTTGTGAGTGTTTCTCAGCTTTTTTCATAAACTGGATTTTCTCAGTAATTGATGATGAATGCCCTAAAGACAGTTCACACTCACAGAACTCCTAGGACAGCCATGATGTCAAGTGGTATATTCCTTCCTAGTGTCTGGAAATGCTAACCTTCTATCTGGGAGTCACTCTTCCTGTATCAAGGCACTTGGAAAACCAAAGAGTTTATTAGTGAGAGTAGAACTGTAGCAAGGGAAGTAAAAAAAAATTTCCTTTAGACTCTGGACATGGCCTATGAAATACTCCTTCCCCCATGCTGGAGGACACAACCTGATGGCTCTCGTAGCCAGATCTGATGTCCTTCTCCACGGGGCAGCGGCTGGATGAACACGTGTAGTATTTGTCTTGGTCACTCCTTAGATGTTAGAAAAAAAAAATCTTCCCCACATTCATGCAACAGAAGTGGAATATAAGCGGCAGAGGTGGAATTCTCATTTCAGCTCTGACTCCAAAGCCAGTGTTCTTCACAGCAGCACCCGCCCCCTTCCTGTTTTGAAAGGGAGACAACACTGGACCACAGTTAGGATCAGACAATCAGGCAGACGTTTACTGTGCTCCTTGTAAGTGCTTCAGTCTGTGGACGTGCAGAATGGATATCCACAACAGCCTTCCCTCAGGGAGGTTACAGTCTCATCCAGTAGGTAAGAGTGACAAACACAAAAGGCTGTGGCACAAAATCTAGATGCCCAGATGTGAAAAAGGTCAGAAAAGAGAAAGTATTTTTGAGAGCTGGAATGGTTAGGGAAGACTTCAAAGTTGATCAGAAATGTCAAGAATGAGTTTAATTCAGATCGGTGGAGGGGAAAGATAGTACATCTTGGTGGTTTAAAGATTATGAAGGAGGGGATAACTTCCCAGGAAAACAGTGTGGCTGAACAGAGAGTTATTCAGGATAGGTGGAGTGGGAACTGATGCTAACATGCCCTGAAAGGCAGGGAGGGGGTTTACACACGATGAGTTTGGTGCAGAGGGTGAGAGTGTTCAGGGATGCCAGCCAGGCAGCCACCGCGGCAGCCCAGATATGAGATGCTGAGGGATCCAACTGGGGTGAGGCAGGTGGAGGAATTGCTATTTAGGAGGAAATGTTATTAGGATTTCATTATCAAGAGGAGTGAAATAAAGGATGGGTTCAAAATAACCCTCAGGTTTCTCCTGTGTTCACTGATGTTTACGCAGTTTTTCCTCCCTCCTCTCTTTCTTTAAACTGTCTTCTGCCAACTACGGTAAAACTATTCAGAGTAAAATAAGATCAGGTATTTCAGATAGCCCTCTTTGGGCCAGTTTATAGTTGTTTATCTCTATTATGATTTTTAGGCTGCTGTCTTTGAACATTGAGTATGTGCTTTTTTCTTTTCTTTTTTTCTTTTCTCTTTCTCTTTCTTTCTTTCTTTCTTCCTTCCTTCCTTCCTTCCTTCCTTTTTTTGTTTTTTTTTTTTTTTTGGATGTTTAGGTATTCAAAACCAAATTGTTGTATTTCCTCAGTCTACAACAGAAATATATTGACTATCTGCCTTTGTCAGTTACATGTTCACCTGAAAACCTCTTGAGTTTCATTATATTCCACCAAATACTGTTTGATTCTCCTGCAAACACTAATAAAAATAACCTGAAGTTAATACTTCACCTTTCAGTCAGAAAGATCCCAACGTTCTTTACAATGTGTACTGATGTTATTATTTTATGTAGACACACTGCACTTCCTTAGTGCCTTTCATCTGAGAACCATAAAGTATTCAGCAAACATTAATTAATTCTAACAACAACCTTGTGAGCTATAATTTTTATGTGTGTGTAGCAGATGAATCACCTGAAGGATCGGCAAAAACAAACAGCCTTTGTGGGGAAGATCAGGTTTGGCACAACTGAATGTGTAAACAACCCAGTCAAACAGTTTAGAGCAAGAAAGGCAGCCATCATTTTTGATTGAACTAAAACCACCCAGTAGAGTTTCAGTGAGAGAACAACTACACAAATAACGACTCATCTAGGTTCCACAATCAACACTTGGGCTTTCGTCACAAACAAGGCCAGAAAAAAGAAGGGAGCGTTAGAGTCTATTAATAGCATACCCTCAATCTTATTGTCACTCGCAAGACAAGTGCTTCAGCAGCAAAGCAGTCCTGCTCATTAACTGGGGCTTTGATTTAGTATCAATGCCCAGAAAGTGTGCCACGGCTTCCAGCTGAGGTTTCCCTGGCAGGTCTCTCCTTCAGGTGTGCAGCAGGCCGAGGCCTATTTTGCTGAAGAGCGATGTCACTTCGGCTGCTCTTTATATTAAAAACAAAAACAAAACTGGAACTTATGTTGGAGAAGGTTGAAAAGAAAATGGACTCTTGCCTTGCTAAATTGACTCACTGAACAATAAGGGATAGATATGAACAAATTCTTTCTTTTAATGGGAGCCCACCTTTATTCTAGCTTTTTAGTATAGAAATTTTCAAATACAAACAAAAGTAGATAGAATGATATAAAAGAGACCCTAGGTACCCATCACTTAACTAGCAATTTATCATACGCTTTGTTCTACAAACTATAATCAAAGATTAACTAAAAGCTCAATTCAAAAGACATATGTCACTAATGTTAGAAGGGGGGAAAAAAGAAAGAAAGAAAGTGGTAAACATTGTAATTTGAGGGGAGGGTGGGAAAAGAAAGCCATAAGAATTGTTAAGGTTTATGTAACACCAAAGCTAAGGCAAGGGAATTAGTTAAATCTACCTTGTATTTGCTCCATTTGAAAGAACCCTAGATTTTTTTTTAACAGGACCAAATGCATAAACATATCATTTGCTCAGCAGTAGAATAATTTTAAATAGCCATAGCTGCATAGTAAAACATAATTTAACCTTGCCTACTGTCATAATGCTAAGTTAAATCGGAAGCCATACAAAATAAATCACCATTAATGCATTCTCTAAATCCATTATAAGCTCATGCCATTCAAGAGCAGTGCACTAAAACTTGAATTTTATTTGCCCAGCTTTCCTTACCTTTTCTAGCAAACTGATTGTCAAGGTGCCCAAAGAGCAAGTGGGGTTCCGTTTGGCATATCTTTTGTAATAAAGGGCCAGTGATCACTTTGTGTTCAGCTTCTATTGTTCAGCACTTTCCTTTAAAAAAAAAATTTTATAAGAAAAGTGTTTTATTTTAACCTTTATCAACTTTATTTCATTAAAAGTTTAATCAAAATATTTATTACATACACATAATTTTTAAAAAATCAAATAGCAACAAATAAGTTATAAAGACAAGTTTCTTGCCCCAACTCTTCAGACTACCTCCCAGTGACTGCCTCAGAAGTAATCTTTTTCTTTTAAATCATAGGAGCTGTTTCTGTGTGTGTGTGTGATTTATACATATCTCCATATGCCTAGAAGTTATCTTTATAAAGCTGCTTCTTGATTTGCCACTTTAAAGCAGCGTCTATTGACTTCCTGGTATGGTAGGTGATAACAAATCAACGAATATTGATCACCTGTATATCCCAGACTCTGCTCTTTGTGCTGGGAAAACAGACAAGTCCCTGATCTTATGGAATTTATAACTATGTGGATTAAATCCTTTGACAGTCTCTCCACCCACTGCTCACACTTCTAATATAATCTATTGTAATTTTTATTTCAATGTAAATATTTAGTTCTATGTAAATATTGCTTACTTTAGTTCTCTAAACTGTGGCTATTTTTCCTTTTTTTTTTTTTTGGAACTTTTAAAGAACATTAATTTTAAAATAAAAATTTTAAATAACTTTTAAAATAAAAATAAAAAGTAGAAGAATTTTTAAATTGTTATAACTACTCAAACAGATATACAATCTACCTGTCACTAGTTTTCGCCAAATGCTCACAGATGACAGAAAAACTGTCAGTCTTCTTGTTGTCCTGACTCACATACATGGAAGGCTCTGTCTTGTTTCAGTCAGTATCGAAGCCCTCGGCCTGCTTTTCCCGTGTGGCATTGCACTCCTTCCCAGTTTCCCTGTCCTTCTGTCTTGACCTGTAGTCCTCTTTTGTTTGAGAACATCCTTAGTAAAAGCCAGAGGAAGACAGACAGAAAATGAATTTTCTGGCTCCTTAAATCAATGACAATATCTTTAGTTTATCTTATAGTTTGAAAGGTATTTTTTCCTCAGAATTTGAAAGCATTGCTTCATTATCTGCCAGCATTCATACTGATAACAGAATTTTTATGCCATTCTCTTTCTTGCTCCTTTGAATAGAAACTGTTTTTCCTCTATGGACGCCTTTAGAGTCTTCTCTTTATCTCTGGCATTTTAAAATTTCACAATGACAAACTTTTCTGTGAATGTTTCTTTCAGCCATTGCTCAGGGTCCCTGGGATTTTTTGATTTGTAGAATCCTCTTCATTTGGGTCTGGGGAATTTTCTAGTATTACTTCCTTTGATAATTTGCTCATCTCTATTTACTCTCTCCCTCTGCAGAAATTCTATCACTTGGTTTTTGGCCTTGCTGGATTGATCCTCTATATCTCTTTTATTTCCTCTTTTCTATCTTTCTCTGCTTTCTGGGAGATTTATTAACTTTCTCTTCCAACACGTCTAATCACAGTGTTATTTTGGCTATTCTATTTTTAATTTGTAAGATGGCTTTTGTATTCTCTGCTTATTTTTTATGGAATTCTGTTTCTGTTTTTAAAATGGGTGTCATATAATCTCTCACATCACTGAAAGTTTTAGAGTTTTTAAAAGAATTTTCTTTTTCTTAAGTCATCTCTGCCTTCTCTGAGTCCCTTTGTTCTATTTACTTAGTTTAGGATGACGAGAGTCAGCCGCTTCACTGGAGGGTCACAGAATGTTTTGTTGTTGTTTTTCAGGTCTATTCAGTTTCTGCTCTGCAGAATCAGTTACTACTACTTCATATGATTTCAGTTTTTCAAAATTTAGTTGACATTTTTTATCTGCTGCTGTTTCTTCTCCCATTCTCTTAATTTTAGCGGGGTTCTTAGGCAGGAGAGAAGATAATTCATATGATCAATCTGCCATCTTCAACTAGAATCTATTGGAGAAATGTAAAAGCTCTCAAAAATATGATTTTTAGGTTACTTTTCTTTTCTATATATATTTTTTAAAATTTTGACCAAAGTATAGTCGATTGACAATGTTGTGTTAGTTTCTGGTATACAGCATAGTGATTCAGTTATACACATATATATATATTCCTTTTCATATTCTTCTTCATTATAGATTATCACAAGATATTGAATATAGTTCCCTGTGCTAGACAGTAGGACCTTGTTGTGTATCTATGTTATATATAATAGTGTCTGCAAATCCCAAACTCCCAGTTTATCCTTCCCCACCTCTTTCCCCCCTGGTTTGTTACCTCTTGTTACAAACAAGCATAAGTTTGTTTTCTATGTCTGTGAGCAATTTTTACACTACTCTTGACAGTTTTCACTAACAGGGATGGCAAGATTTATAGAAGGAGTCTTTAAATCTCACTTTCAAGCTTTCTGTCTGAACTCATTAGCTTAGTTGGGCAGAGCTTGGTAAAATAATGCCAAGAGTATGCGTTTGATTTCCATGAAAGTAGCTTTACTTAGTTTCATGGACTCCATCTTCTCCCCTAACTCACAAAGAAAGTCAAGAATGTTGTTTTGGGTAGCTATAAAATAGGCAAGGAATAACCCAGCTTTCATTTTACCACTATTGTTAACATTCTGTGTCATAGAGTAGTTTTGCAATATGCTGTTACAGGAACTTAAAGGGAACAAAAAACACTGTCAAATTGAAAGGGAATGGTGAAAAAAATAGTACAGACATATTACTAGAATTTACTTCTGAATTAAAGCAATTCAGTTCCAGTGGGGTAAAATCAACCCATATGCCTTAGATTGTTTCCCCAAAAGCAGACTCTCAGATGGTGATTTGTGGAGAAAGGTTTATCGAGAAGTACTCTCAAGGACAACACCTGTCAGGGAGTGAGGGCAATGGGAAAAGTCGATCTTTGATGCAGTCACAACAGGGGCCTCAGCTGATCGCACAAGAAGTTTTGGAGCTGGGTCCCTTCAGAGTTGTCCCACCTTGAGGCCAGACCTTTATACTTCATAACCTCATATTGACCAGTTATTGGGTAAGCACTATTCCCAGGAAGGGAGCAAGAACTTCTCAGGACGTGGCTATCATCAGCTGAACAACAATTTCTAGAGAGTTTTAAAATTGTGGACCAGCAGTCAATATTTGTGGCAGTTGGGGTAGCAGATCACAGCATCCACTATCCTATATAAAGTACTGTGTAGTTCAAGAGCTTGAAAGTTCAAGAGCTAAAATATTGGTTCTCCCTTTCATTTCTCCTAGATTCTTATGTGGAGAAGAAAATGAGTGGTTCAGTGGCAGAAGTGCAACTATATTTGGAGTGAGAAGAAACAAAGGATCTGTTTAGAGCATAAACCAGATAATTAGCCTCCAAGAAACTGGATGCATGGAATAAGCTCCCCAGGGGGTTGAGTATTTTTATTCCACATTATTTTTTGCATTTGTGCATTTTGCATATATTTACTTTGGTTAACAATCATTCTTAGGTTTTAGGTGTGAAGACAAAACTGTTATGTTTAGATTTATGGTGTTAAATTTGGGGAAAATTCAAAGACAGTACCTTCAGGAGACAGAACACACTCAGAATGTATTTCAGCTTCGGTTAACAGAGCATAGAAAAGTAATAGTCAAAAATTCTCACTGACTTTTCACTCTTTATTTATGGAGAAAGAGGAAACTAGTGAGATCACTAAAATAGGTAAGTCTTAGGCATATGTGTGTGTATATATATATGTATATATATATATATATACACACGTACATACACACACACTATTTTATTAGTACATTATTTTAATATTTATAGCAGTGGTGTATAATACTGACTATACTATATGCTCTAAAATTGTATTTTGTTGTTGTCAGTAAAAATATTTTTAATGCTTAAAAAAAATAATTGGGGAAAATAAGATACCAGCTAAAGTACTCCCATCTCCAGCCTTCCTCCTCTACCACCATGCACCATCTCGCTCACTCTCCTCTCCTTGACTAGGGTTTATGTATGTTATTTTATCTCCAATAATTGCAATTTACTCCTTGGAAAAGGTAGAGAAATTTAGTAACATTTTTTGATGCAATTTGTTGTTGCTAAAAAGTCAGAAAGTCAGTATTTTCTAAGCAAAGATATATCAAAATCATTCAAAACATAGCTAAATAACATAATGATTTGAAACTTTAATTCTGTTCTCTCAAGTTTCAAGTCTGTGGAAAACCAAAGGTAACAAAAGAGAGGGAACGTCATAGCCTAAAAGCCTGTTTCTCATTGTTGCTGGGAAACTGAAGAACATTAGTCAACTAACCCAAAACTTTAAAAGAGGGAGGGAGTGAATCTCTGTTAGGTGGTGACTTGATGGCTTCAACATGACAAGATGCTTTGTGAAGACAAGGGGTGGCTGAGTCATGTGTAAGGAACAACCAAGCTTCAACAGGCAGCTGAATTCAGCATCACGTGGTAATTAAGAACAAAGTAAGTTCATTTCTCTGTGTCACAATAAAGGCTGGGAAGATGGTTTCAGCACCATCTCAGAGAATCTTCAGGAAACTCTGGAGGCTAGGCTCATTTGGTTGGAGTTTGTTCCTTATGTTCAGTGGTTTCTGCCTTTGTGTCAACAAAGTCTCCATCATCCACAGAATGTTAGAGCTGTAAAATTCAAAAGGTATTTCAGACAGACAATGAAAACTAAGTCTTCCCACCTCTTCTGTTCTCTGGTGTTCTCACTCCCTTCCCAGAGGCAAACATCGTTTCCATTCCATTGTGTATTTGCCCCTAAGATATTCTAAAATGTAGGTTTTGAGAGAGACGGGGGAGGGTATAGCTCAAGTAATGCATGAGTTCCTGAGTTCAATCCTCAGGACCTCCTCTAAAAATAAATAAATAAACCTAATTCCACTCCTCTACCAAAAAAATAAAAATAAAAGAAATAAAATGTAGGTTTTGAAAATGCACACTTTCTATTTTTGTGGACACCACCTCCTTGTCACTTAGAATCAATATAATAACTTTGAAAATGAATTTTGTCTTGTGGATTTATAATAAACCTCTGCTGGCTCTTAGTGATCAATTACTCTTTCTTTTAAAAGTGATCCTAAACAATGTGTATCCTCAAATTTCTCATGGGACAGATTTCTATGGTTTCCAGGGCTACATATTGAAATTTCTTTGGGGGCCAGCAGGAAATCAAAATATATGAAATGGCTGGGACAAGACAGCAGGAAGTGGAGGGTAGGGTACAAACCTAAATGCCTAGTCTAAAGGTATTTCAAATACCAAGACGGTTAAATACATAGTACAATGAAACTATCTAGTTTTGTGGTCCCTTATTATACAGTTTATTCTTCTTAAAAATCATACACACACACTTACCCACCACTAACCTTCTCACACCTAGCCCATTTTTCCTAATTCCTTCACAATTACAAAAAAGCAGTTCAATCATTTTAGGATCCTGATATATAATTAGTTGGGTCCCAAAGGATTTAAATATAGTATGGAAATGTTTTAATTTCATTAGGCAGTGTTACAGAGTGCTTAAGGACACAGGTTCTGAAGTCAAGAGAGACCTAGTTTTGAGCTTTGGCTTGGACATCGGCTGTACTGGGCAAATTCCTTAACCTTCTGGGCACTTAACTTCTTTATCTACAAAATAATAATATTTGTTTTGAAGATTATACTAGAGAAGGTAGGTTAAGTGTTTAGTATACAGTGCCTGGTATCTACTTGGTGCTCAATAAATCATTGCAATTATCATTACTTCAAAGACCTTGGTACAGACTTAAGCTGCTTTGGACTTGAATTCCCTCTTCACCAATTTTTCCTACTTGTTTGAATCCCAAGGTCATTTTTGACAAAAGGCAAAAACAAGCTAAGATTTAGTTCATTCAGTAATACATGTTTATTGAATACCTTTTACATGACAGGTGCAATTCCAGAGTATTGAAGACAGAAGTTCCTCTTCTCACAGAATTTACCTTTAACTAAGGGAAACAGACAACAAATTAATCAATATACAGTAGAATTTCAGGTATTGATAGGTGCTAGGATGTAAAGTAAAGCAGAATAAGAGCCTAGGGTGTGAAGGTGGTGGGGGCAGAATAGGGGTAGAGTATGGATGAATCACAGTTGATGGGCTCCTTGTGACACAAAGGCAGAAACTAATAAATGACATAGCCATTGAACTCCAGAAGTGGGTTAGTCCTTTTTTTTCTTTCACATCCTCCTTAGTATTTTTTCACAAGGCTTAGTTCATTTGGTTTCAGCTCTCCTGATAACTTCATGTTGGAGTCAATCTCTTACATTTGTTCTTGGCTAGCACCCTACTTTTTATCTTTTGTATTTTTTGTTAAGAATTGAGGTTATAGTATGTTGACCATCTGAAATTAATACAACGTTATATGTCAATTATATCTCAATTAAAAAATACAATTTTTAAAAAATGCAGTAATGGAGAAACAGAGGAACAACAACAAACCACTAAAAAAAGAATTGAGATTATCAGAGATCTCCCTATGTAACCACGGTGAGTTCTTTGGGTCTTGCTTGGTTTTAGTCTTCACCAGAGATTTGCAAATGCTTCCTCTGATACCTCGCTGATGATGCCTACAGTAATGTAGCCATCCTTCCATAGACCATGTCTGGCTTCTCCCTGTATAAACCTTGAGACACAGTTCACTTATTGTCATATCCTGCCAAAACAAATCTGCTCCACAAAATACTGAGGGGGAAAGCCGGTTTTCACTAAAGATTTCATGGAAAAGAAAAGGTGAAGGGTTATAAGGCATACCACACAACAAATAACTTTAAATTTCCAATTAAACATTTTTGTCTCCTTCTCAAAATGCCAGCCAGTCTTTCTCTTCTAACCCTTTGTACATCCTCTCCTTAGAGTAATTCAGCATTTTTCAGCTTCTCCAAGTTATAATTTTCAAACTTCCTATAGACTTTCTAAAAAATTGAAGTATAGTTGATGTACAGTGTTGTATTAGTGTCTGGTGTACAGCAAAGTGATTCAGATATATATATATTCTTCAGATTCTTTTCCATTATAGGTTATTGCAAGCTATTGGCTGTAGTTCCCTGTGCTGTAGAAAAGGACCTCGTTGTTTATCTATTTTATATATAGTAGTGTGTATCTGTTAATCCCCAACTCCTAATTTATCTCTCCATTTTTCCCCTTTGATACGTTTGTCTTCTATGTCTGTGAGTCTGTTTCTGTTTTGTAAATAAGTTCATTTGTATCATTTTTTTAGATACCAAATATAAGTGATACCATTCTATCTTCCCAAAGGCTTTTTTTTTCCTCCATGGAGGTACAGGGAATTGAACCCAGGACCTTGTGCTTGCTAAGCATGTGCCTACCACTGAGCTATCCCCACCCCCACCCTACCCCATCTCCATAGACTTTTGAAGCCTAGCCCCTCTAAATGGGTTTAGCAAAGTAGGGTTCTTCTGCTCCCTTCCCCCCAATCATCTTATTTATCTTGTTACATTCCCAATTCCCTTTTTTCCAGGCCAAATTTCTCTTGTGAACTCTTGTTCTCTGTATCTAGTTGCCACCTGTCTTCTCTGCCTGGATGTCTTTATTTGATCATGTCTCAATTCAAACTTGAATTATTTTCTGCCTTTCCAATTCTATTCCTCTTCTATGTTTTCTGTTTCCAAAAATGGTACCACCCTTTACCCAGGTACCCCAAGGCAGGAACCTGGGAACCATCCTTCACTCTTCCCTCCTTTCTCATACCTTCTGTGTTGTAACTGCTCCCAGCCATCTAGCAACCAGGTTCTGTTGAGTCTATTTCCTAAGATATTTTAAATCTACTTGTTATCCCCACTTGCCATAATGAACGGGTTTATTCTGCTCAAAAATTTACAGCAATACTCTTTATGATTTGACAAATTTTAAAAACGTTCTTTGCTTTTTAAAATGGATACGACATGAAAACACTTTATTATGATCAGAGGGGTGTCAGGAGTCTCTTTCTCAAGAAAACCTTTTACATCTGATTAACTTATAAAGATCCCTTTCACAGCTGCCTTCTTTTCTTGGTGTGTGTTTTCATGAAGGATACACATCCCTAAAGAGAAAAATACTTTTGTAAGGTTTGAGACAAAAATGAGCAGTTCCATCACATCTCACCCATTCTGTCTCTATAGGGGCAGAACTTTTCAGGCTTTTAATTAGTTCATTTGGTATTATAGACCTGTAAATGTGCTATCTTTCTATTTAATTTTTTTTAATTGAGGTGTAGTTGTTTTTACAATATTATATTAGTTTCAGGTGTACAACATACTGATTCATATTTTTTATAGATTATACTCCACTTAAAGTTATTGTAAAACATTGGCTATTTTCGCTGTGCTGTACAACATATCCTTGTAGCTTATTTATTTTATACATAGTAGTTTGTACTATCTTCATCCCCTACCCCTATCTTGCCCCTCTCCTTCGTTCCCTCTCCCCACTAGTAACCACTAGTTTATTCTCTGTATCTGTGAGTCTGTTTCCATTTTGTTTGTTTTGTTATATTCATTGGTTTGTTTTACTTTTTAGATTCCACAACTACTTCTTAATTTTGAGCCTAGGTCTTACTGCAAGCTCACTGTGGTAAGATGTTCTATTACAACCATGTAAAAACTATTTTTAGCTAAGTCAAGTAATAAACTATGACAACCATTCTTGTACTTTTTTTTTTCCCTCTGGAATTAATAGCTGTCTTTGTTGATGCTGTTGTTATGCAGTTAGTTTTCTAGATCCTTATCAATAATTCAACCCCAGTGCTCTGCCAGATATCTAAATCTCCTCTCCGTTTCTACAGCTATATTAGGTATTCTTTTAATTTAATCTTCATGGAGAAATGTGTCTAGAGCATTCTAACCTGCTCCATTGCGGACTATTGTCTAGTGCATGTCATCCTGGCATCTCCCTTCACCAATATCCCAGGAATTTTCACACCTCTTCCTATGTACCACATATTCCTCTTTCTTGTTTTATTTTCTCCCCTAGTTTTGGTGAAGCACACACCAGTAGCTTGCTTAGAAAGAATACAGGGGAGGTAAATTTTTGAGAACTTGTATGTCTGAAAATATCCTTAATTTACTCTAGCAGCTAATTGGTAGTTTGGTTAGGTATATAATTCTAGGTTACAAGTAACTTTTCTTCAGAGTGTTGAGGGTGTCTCCATTGTTGTCTAGCTTCCATTGTTGCTGAGAAGCTGTATTCATTGTCTACTGCTGTTAATAAATCACCACAAATCCAAGTGGGTTAAACAATGCCCATTTATTAGCTCACGATGCCGTAGGTCAGAAATCTGAGCACAGCAGGACAGGGTTCTCTGCTTAGGATACCGCAAGGCTGAAATCACCTTCAGCCTCATTCAGGGGGCTGGCAGAATTCAGTTCTTTGTGGTCGTAGGACTGAGACCCCCATATCCTTGCTAGTCTGCCACTATAGCCATGTGGCCTTCTTGTCTTTAAAGCCAACAGTGGAGAATCTCCTTTGTCAGGAAGAGCCCCATCATGTTTAAAGGTCCTTTTCATGCTAAGTCAAGCCTTACTTAAAGTTAACCGTGCCATATAACACATTCCAAATTATGGGAGTGAAATCCATCATGTTCAATATACACATACTCGTAGAACACATGTACACACCAGGGATGGGGAATCATGAGGTTAGAGTTCTGCCTACCACAGAAGTCCAAAATTATTCTAATTCATGATCCATATTATTACTATTTTTTAAAGAGGTCCTATTTTTACCTCTGTAAGCTTGTAGAATTTTTCCTTGTCTTTAGGTTTCATGATGTGCTGTTATATGGGTTAATTTTTATCTGTCATGTTGCATGCTATATGTCTTTTCAATCTGGAAACTCGCACATCTTTCAATCCGTTTTGAATATGTTCATTGATGTTCCCTCCTTTCCATTTTCTCTATTCTTGCTTTCTGGGACCCTCATTATTTGGACGTTGGTCCATCTGGATGAACCTTCTTATTCCTACTCCACCGCCACTTCCCTTCCTGGTTTCTCTGTCTGTTTTTTGTTCTTTGCTTTACTTATTTTTCTACAGCATCATCTTCCAGATGTTGAATTTTCCATCGGGGTTGTTTATGTCTTAATTTACAAGGGCTGATTTTTGTTTTGTCTGTTTGTTTGTATCATGAATTTTTTTATATGACATCATGTTCTTGTTTTATGGACACAATGTTTTATCTTATTTCTCTGAGATTAATGAGGATTTATTTTTAGAGGATTCTTCTCTCCACATGGTCTTTTTTTTTTTCCCTCCAGTTACTTTTACATATTTGTTAGAGGCTTTCCTGAGATAACTGTGATCTTTACTCAACTATTTTAAACCACTGAAGAGCTGATTGTAAGTTCTGAGCCCATGAGGAAGGCTTGCCAACTGTGAAATTTACAGTACAGATTTGGCCATTATGTTAAGGATATTTTAGGTCTTTCCTCTTGGACAGTTCAGACAGTCCTGGAAATACATTTCAAAGCCTTTCATATCTCCTGCCTGGAGGTCATTGGCCTACTTTTCAGCTTGTTGGAGCTGAATAGGGGGAAAGAACTGAGGGTGTATATTCCTGGCAGTGTGTCTGGAATTCAGAATTCTCTGCGTTGTGGTATCAACATTAATATATGCTGTGTTTTTCTATATTCATACCTGGTGGAGTGCTTATAATGCACTCTTTGCCCCTCATCTTTGTTTATTGAATTTCTATCATTCTTCAGAGCTCAGCTCAATTGACCTGCCTACAAGCAATTCTTCCCGCTTTTGTGATGATTTAAAATATGGTTCATATCACTCATAGCACTTTAAGCACATTTGCCTTGAATCATATATAATTGTTTACTTATCTCTTTACTAGAGACAAACTCTTTGAGGGCAGTGACTGTGTCTGTACAGTGGAGGTTCACATCACAATTATCCTGCCCTTACAGGCTTTTAACAAATACCTGTTGAATGACTAGTCAGAGATCACAAAATTACTTTGATATTCTCCGAGACATATTTCTACTGATTCTTTACTTTAGGGCTTTCTGGAGAGACATTTTTGATCTTATTCATTTGGCTTTAGAGACATCATTCAGGAGTGCATTATATGACTGGAAATGTAACAGGAATAGCGAAGTGTAACGGCCTGCCATCTTCTTGTGTCAGGTAACTCCCACATGGAACATTGTGTCAAATATATAGATATTAAGTTAAGACTATTTTTCCCTTTCCTTTTTTAAACCACTACCAAATTACTGTCAGACGTCCATGGCAGCAGGAAATACCAATTCTTGAATAACTGGAAACCAACTACTAGTATTAGCTACTTTATGAATGGTTGACAATGCGCATGATAAAATGTCTAGTCATTCTCATTCATTCTGCATTGATAAGGCTCTGCTCAAATATAATTCAGTCTGAACATCCGAATGTTACTCTCCATGCTCCATTTGGAGCATTTGGACATGCTCCAAAAAACTCATTTTTAATCCTAGAGAAACCTTTCCCCCAGTATTATTAGCAATGTAGACAAGTGCCTGGAGTCTCAGAAAAACTTTTTTTTCTTTCCAGCTCCATCAGTAATTTGTATGGACATGTAATCTTTCTTCTCTTGGTCTCAGTTTCATTTTGTAAAAATGACAGATGAAATGCCCTAAATGTCAATCATCAAATCTCTTTTTAAAAAATATCCTGGAAGAAGTAACTTCTAGAAACTAGATTTTCCCTGCTTTCTGATTCACCACAGGGATTATGGCAGCAAACCTAAACCTCCTCCCACTTACTTTTCTGCCAGTTTTTATTTAATTTCTCTTCATCTGTCAAGCCTCAGCACAAATTTTACCCCTTTACTAAGTAATCTCTGTTAAGTGAAAAACAGTTTTGGAAATACAAAGCAGATAAAAAAGAAAACAAAATAGTGTAATCCTACCATTCAGAGAGAATAGTTTTTTTATATTTTGGAATATCTCCTTCTAATTTTTTGGGGGGGCACAATTATACTATATACACAATTTAATTTAAAATTTAAATATCAAGTTAGATCAATATCTTGCATTTTTTAAACTTAAAAATTATAGAATGGGTATTTCCCCATATTGAAATGCTTTTCAGGAGATGGTGTAGTTAAGAGCACAGGTTCTAAAGTCAAATTTGTCTCTAGGTTCAAATCTCACTTTTCCCACTTATTCGCTGTATGACTTTGGGCATGTTGCTTAACCTCTCTGTGCCAGTTTCTTTATCTATAACATGGAGATGGTAACAAAATATCGACTTCAGAATTTCTGTGTTTATTAAGTAAATTACTATATATAAAACATTAGAGGAATACCTTGTGCATCGTAAGCATTAAGTGAACATTAGCAATTACTATTTTAAAATATTTTTGAATTGTAACATAATACTTTATTATTTGGATATACTATAATTCATGCAATCAATCCCTTAGTATTTGACATTTAGATTGTTTCTAGTTTTTTAACATTGTAAATAAACATTGTAATATGCCACAAGCCTTGTGCTCGCATCTATGTACATTTATTGAATTATTTACTTTGTTAAATTCTTAGAAATTATAAGCCATGTTATTTGTTTTTCCTTTCTCTGCTCTCTGCTCCTGGAAGAGTAAGTTCCAAGAAGGCAGAAAATTTGCCTTTTTTATTTAATACTTAATTTCTAGTATATGGAAGAGTCCCTGACACATAGTAAGGGCTTGATAAATTCTTTTTATTGAAAATCATATGTCCAGTTTAAGAATCTTACCAAATTAATCCCCAGAAATGAACACTTTCTCCTGAGTGTGAGAGTGCCTGACTCATGCCTCCCTTTCCTGTCCGACAATGTAGTTTACATTCTTTGCCTGAAGCATCTTTGATAGCATCCATGAAAGATCATCGCTCTTCTGGTATGCTGTTTATCATATTCTACTAGCTGTATGCTTGTTAAAGAGGGTGCCTAGCCTTAGACCTTTTCTTTCCTACTTAATGTTCTTTGTATGGAGTCACCTTCTGCTTTAGTCAGTCCTGCCTGTTCATCATGATCATTCCCATTTTCATGACTATACTGGGCTTGGATAAGGCATATTTGTTCTAAGTAACTAACCTTAGGCAATTTAAGCAAACAACGTACTTATTTTAAGGACATAATTCTTACATAATTCAAGGATAAGAATGCAGTGAGAGGCTCTGGAAGGGTGTAGTAGGCTCTAGAACCAAAAAATCAGGAGTTTTCTCTTGCTCCTTTTCTCTGCATTTCAGTTTTCCCCACTTCTCTGCCCATCTATAGCTCCTGATATTACAGGATCTTATAGTTTCAGCCATGGTTAAAGACTAACCTACTGTGCCTGCTTTGGCAGCACATAAACCAAAAAAAAAAAAAAAAAAAAAAAAGATTGGAACCATACAGAGATTAGCTTGGCCCCTGAACAAGAATGACATGCAAATTCATGAAGTGTTCCATTAAAAAAAAAAAAACATAAAACACCAACCTACCTACTGTGAATCCCAGTTCAGAATTTCTGAGATGGAGAGTTTGATCGGCCTGACTTGGTTTGGGTCAAGCATCCGGTGCAGTCTAGTCAGTCTTGTCACAAGAGCTGGAATCAGTAAAACATGGCTATCAGGGCTCATTCCTATAAAGGGAGGGTCAGTTCTGAGGGACAATTATTTTAAGCTGAGCAGAAATTCCCCAAAATATTTGCCACAGTGATCTTGTGCAAATCCTTTCCTTATCTGAAGTTTTTGGTTTACCTAGACTTTATGTATCTTTAAAACCCCAGAAAGACTCTCCAGTTTTAGACCCATAAAGATACCTTAATAGTCCGAATTATTTTTTAAATCTCTGTCCTTCTTTTGAGAATTTGTTTTCTACCCTTAGTATTTAGTATTATTTTAAGCAATAGGTTATTGTTTAATTCAGGGAACTTTTGATTTCCAAAGCGGTACACATATTGAGGAGGAACAAAACCTCTCAAATTTCATTTCTATACACTTAGAAGGTGTTCAATTAATATTTAGTGAATTGAATTCTTCAAAAGAGTTAAAAGAACTTCATCCTGTCAAGTAGAAAGCTTGTATCTTGTGTATTATGCATAGAAACACTTTACTAATAACCAGTAGAACTATGAGTATCTATGATACACCTCAGGTTTAGGAACAACTTTTCATCTCCATCATCACCTTTGTTGAGTGCTTTGTCCTCTATCTGAGACTATTATTGTATGACGTTCTCATTCCTTCTCCCTGTTGCCCCTCTTGCTCCTTTGCAACCCATTCTTCTCACAATAGCAAAAAGAATCTTCTTAAAATACAAATCCAGTCATGTCATTACTCTCGTTAAAATCCTTCAGTGACTTCATATTGCACTTAGAATAAAATCCAAACTCTTCCCTGGCCGCTGAAACTCAGCGAGATCTGACCCCCACCTTATCTCTTAAACCTCACTTTTCAAGTCACTCTGCCCTTGCTCACTATCCTCTGACTATCCGGTTTTCTTTGAGTTCCTCAGGCACACAGAGACCTTTCTCCCCTCGGGACCTTTGCACGTACTATTTATTGCCTCTGTCAAGTGAGCAGCAACCCTCATGACACTGTCGCTCTTTCAGGCCTCAGCCTAAATGTCACCGTCTTTTCCTGACCTGATTCTTCCTCAGCTCTCTCTCTAAGATCGTTTTCCTCTGTCCACTTCTATTTTAACCTCATGTTTATCTCCTTTCTTCATGGAGTGTTCACAACTCACAGCTATTTTATGTTCCTCCTCACATTTTTTTTGGTCTGTTTCCCCCTCTAGATTATAAACTTCATGAGTGTTTAGGGACTGTGCTGGGTTTTTTTTGTTTTTTTTTTTTTTTTTTTCCCTCCCTATTGTAGCTCCAGTACCTTCCACAGGGCCTGGCATAGAGTAGCTGTTCAGAATACACTTGTTAATTTTATAAACAAATGAGTAACAAGGTACATGGAATGGAAACTAGAATGTTAATTTTTCAGTAGTTGTGTGTGATAGAACTAGTTTGGAAGTAGTTTCCAGTGGTTCTAGGATGATTTAAAAAAGATGAGTGTCCGTGGTTGATACTGTGTCATTTTAAGCAAATCATTTGATCTTTCTGTTCTTCAGTTTTCCCATACATCAGTAAAATATAATCATACCCTGTTAATTTGTTTATGGAAACGTTACTCATCGAGGCAATTTGGAAGTGGTGGTGAGTGACCACACTGCTAATTAGGCATGCAAATAGGGTATGTGAGTGTATGTGTGTGTTTAATGAAAAATGTACCAGCTCGATGTTTTTTCTCCCTGAAAACTGGGAAATTTGTTTATGCAAATTAATGGGAGTTCATCTTTTGTTAGAAATGAGTGCATGATTAAAAGATCTTTTAGCAAATCTTCATCAGTCAATTTGTGTTTCTTCTTCAATATTGGGGTGGAAAACGGACTTGCAAAATCTTAAGAGGGGCTAGAGAAAGTATCTTGAAGTTGTGACTGTAGAGTTCTGCCTTTTATTGCTGTCTACACTAGCAGGATATACACTATGGTCGAAAGTTCCAAAGCCAATCTCCATAGGCCTGGAATCAAAAGGATATATTGCATTAAGTTTCTGGAATTATTTTTTTCTAACAGCTTGACTTTTTATATGTTAATGATACCTTACATATTTATAATGCCTTAGAACACATTTTCACGTTCATAAACAGTTGAGAAATTATCAATATTTTAAGGGTATGGAATCTGAAATTACATAATTTGCCCCCAGGCCACATAATTAGTAAAAGCCAATGGCAGAAGGGGGATGGAGGTGAGTAACTGCTCTCAAACTCTAGCCTTTTGACATCTGGCCCATAGTTAGTCCACTACCCTAAGCCATCTCTCTCATAAGAGCTCAGTGCTAAACTGACATTTCCTGGTGGCCCTAATAGAGATTTGCAAATAAGTAGTGAAAATCATTGTATAAATAGAATCACTCTTAAAAAAATCTGTAATTGTGCAAGCATCTAGAATATTAACCTTAGTGATCTCATCTATTCATATATCAAACCTCTTTTCTTTGGTTCATGGCTTACTCCAATTTGGGAACACTTGATATGCTTTTTCAAATCATGACTACACAGTTCTAAAAAGATGCTTCTATTAACTATTTGGGGACCCGACGTACAAAACTATCTTGATCACCTAGTGCCCTCTACTGAAACAGCCGCAGTATAACAATTAGTTTCTTCTAAGAAATTGATTATTGAATGTTCTCAGAATAGAAAAGAATCTCCAATTTGTAGCAACTCTTCAATAAATTCTTTATTTCTAAGAATATTATGTTATATATATGAAGAAATTATATTCCCATCATCCAACTCAGTGACCAACTCAGAGGTCCTTCAATAAGTGTTGAAATAATCTACATGTATTTTGGTTTTTCTAGTGGTGCTCACATGGCATTCTGCTGTGGCATTCTTTTGTAAAGTAACATCATTGTTTTGTGGTTTTAATTGGTCCTCAGTAAATTTCTCTTCCACTCCTATAGCCCTGCCTCGAGATTTGGCAGCCAGAGCGATTTCTAATTTTCCTCCACACCCATTCCTCCAGACTGTCAGTTTTAGTTTTGCTCAAAATACATTTACAAGATTTATAAGAGCTTGGGATTTTGAGTAAGGCAGATCTGAGTTTAAATTCGGACTGCCACTTCCTTGAACAAATTACTCATCCTTTAAAAGGATTTTCCCATATGTAGAATGGGGAAACAGTCAACTTTGACTCCTAGGATGATTGTGAAGATTCAAGTGATAAAGTGCAAATAAAGGGCTCAGCACAATGCTTGTCACTTAGCAACTGCTCAGTTATTGTTAGCTTTTACTATTATTTTATTAGTTTTTGTTACATTTTGGCTTAAGCATTAGCTTTGTTTGAATATTGAATTCACTGGCTGAGGGAATGCATCAAAGGACTGGTTGTTGCGATACTGGACAGCATTTGCAGAACGTATTTATTAAAAATCTCTCAAGGAAGGAAATTTCTGAAGAAGATCCCCACATTCTATAATTCTTTTTTCATATCTCATGTTCTAACAATTTTCAGCCAGAAAGACTTGCCCTAGATTCCCATCCTTTCAGGCCTCTTTATACTTACCATTTTTTATTAGTTCTTCTCCATTCTTTGTGAAGATGGTAAATAATCTTCATTTAGTAAAATGTGAGGGCCTAGAGCACAAAGAAAGGGGAATTTGGAAATCATGGAACTGGAAGAAGTTGGGACAAACAAGGTTTTGTGTATGTTACTATTCTGGAGTAAAGGAGTTGGCCACATTTTAATTCTGCTTTAAACGAAAGAAAAATCTTCAGTATGTTGGGGTTTCTATTTAGTGTCAATTTTCATCACATCGATGCATATACATAGTCTAAAAAGCCAAATGGTATTATAAGGCTTGTAATGAAAAATGCACTCTCTGGACCCATCTCTCCCCCCAAACTGACCCCCTCCCTCCATTTCCAACAAGTCACTGCTTTCAGGTCTTTTAGCCAGCTGCTCTGGTATTTATGCTCATATTTCTAAAAAACATGCCTATACTACTGTTCCTTAATATTTCAGTTTCAAATATTAACTATTTGTTACTATTTACCAGCCCCACATTCACAGACACAAATATATTTCCCTCTTTCCATCCCCTCATCTGGTCGTATTGTTAGATGAATACTCAGTATTTGTTATTATGACTTTTATTATGACTCATGGTTGAACAAAGTATGAAGACTAAATTTTCCTTCTTGGTACTACTTTTTATTTTTCCTCAGTTAATAGTTGCCTAGTTCCCTTGCTTATTTTGCTGTACAGCTATGACAAATTACTCTCCCAACTCTTAAGAAAAATTGTTAAGTATCCTTTCAGAATATTAAACATACCAGGTAACCCACTGGTTTCTTTTTCACTTTCTTCCTTTCTTTAAATTTCAAGATATTCATCCTAGAATTCTCCAATGTCTTGTTCCAATCTAGGTTCTGGTACATAGTAGTCATCCAGGTCTTTGCTTCATCTTCAATTTGAGAAATCCCTTTGCCTTGGTGCTTTATTGGATTCCATTTCCTGGATCCTATATCTCCTACTGTACTGGATATAGTCCAAAATTCCAGTTGACCTACTCTCCCCTACAACTCCTCTCCTCCCTTTGCCACTCTGCTATGTACAGGTATGTCTTGTTTTATTGTGCTTTACTTTATTGCACTTGGCAGATAATGTGTTTTTACAAATCAAAGGTTTGTGGCAACCCTGCATTGAGCGCTTCTATCAGCACCATTTTTTCCAACAGCACTTGCTCACTTTGTAACTCTAATGTCGCATTTTTGGTAATTCTTGGGATATTTCAAACCCTTCACTAGCAAAGAGGTTGTGTATGATTCAGTGAAGGCTTAGATGTTAATTATTGCAGTGGTCTGGAACCAAACCTGCAATAACTCTGAGATATGCCCTTCTCTTTGGCCTTCGATTAGATTTGGCCTGTGGGAGGCTCAGCAGTCCATCTGAGGGAGGAAAATGAAGGTGGAGTGTTTGCTTTCCCAACTTCTTCCCTCTGTCTAAAGCCACAGATCCCATCAGGTGGCCCTCTTCAAACAGCATTGTCTCTGGGTTCCAGTAACCACTCCCTTCCCGCGCACCTTCAGGCCTAGGGTGTTGCTGGCCCAGAGTGCTACGCTGCTCCTCATTGCTTTCCCTAAACCCTGTCCACACCTTTCTAAACAGCCTCCTCGGTGACCCAGTTTGAGAGCGCCATCTGGTTTGTTCCTTCTTTTTGGTGACACGTTCTCCAGCACACGTTCTCAGTTCCTGAGAAAGGGTGCATGGGCAGTCATTTTTTTTTCAAAAACCTTGTTTGCCAGAAAATATCTTGATTCTACCCTTGCACATGACCAGCAGTTTGGCAGGGATGGACATCTAGGTTAGAAATAATATTGCCTCATACTGTTCTTGCTTCATTGTTTTCTAGCTTCAACTATTGCTGTTGAAAAGCCTCAAGATATTCTGGTTATTAACCCTTTGCATGTGAGTTGGTTTTTTGGGTTTTTTTGTTTTTAAACCTCTCAGAGCACTTACGATCTTTTCTTAACCTGAGGTCTGAAATTCAGCAACGATGTGCCTTGATGTGGGTCTTTTTCATTTGTTGTGCTTTTTCCTGTGTTATGTATACTCAGTCTTGAAAACTTGTCCTTAAACTATAGGAAATTTTGTTATATTATTCTTTTTCTAATTTTTTATATGCTATTTTCTTTTTCATTTCTTTCCAAATTTGGTGTTGGAGCTCAACTGACTCCTTTAATTTTCTCTCTTTTTTAAAAAAATTTCTCATTTTAGTTCAGTTTATGTTTTTATTTTACTTTTTTGGTAGATTTTATCTTCTAACTTTCCTACTTAATTTAAAATTTTTGTTGTATTTTCCATTTCCTAAGTATTTTGCTGTTGTTATTCTCTAAATGTCATCCTTTAAAAAATAGCTTTATCCTCTTATTTCATGGATGCTGTCTCTTTTATCTCTTTGAGGATAAGTTATTTTTTTATGGCAATTTTTTTTTCTGTTACCTACTTTTTTCAGTTTTCTCCAAGTTTTTTTTGACTATTTTTATTGGGTCTCTTCCATGTTAGAGATGTTCCTCGAGTGTCTGATGATTCTTGCTGTACATTTATATTTAAAGTTAAATCTCCTTCCGGGATTCCAATTATATGTGTCTTAGGCTGCTTAAAATTGTCTCACTGATGATTCTTGTTTATTTTTTTCAGCATTTAAAAAAATCTGGAAAGATACACAGAAAAACTATATTGGATAGTTTCTATTACTATCCCTCCAAGTTCACCAAAATTTTTCTTCTGCAGTGTATAATCTGCTGTTATTTCCAACCCTCTTTTTAGAGGTTCAGTTTGTGTCTTTTTACTATTTTCCATGTTTCTGCTTATTATTCAATCTTTCCTCTACCCTGTAGAACATAGGGAATATAGTTATAATGACCTTTAATGTTCTTGTCTATAACTGTATCATCTGTCTCATTTCTCAGTATGTTTTTATTTATTATTTTTTTCCTACTTATTATGGATTGTGTTTTCCTGCTTTCTTTGTGTCTGGTAATTTTTTATTAGATGCTGTACATTGCTATTTTACCTTGTTGGATGCTGGATATTTTTGCATTCTTATAATTATTCTTAAGCTTCGTTCTGGACCTAGTTAAGTTACTTAGAAATAGTTTGATCCTTTTGAAGCTCGCTTTTAACTTTATTAGGTGAGACCAGAGTAACCTTCAATCCAGGGCTAATTTTTGCTCCACTACTAAGGTGATACCCATGACTTACAATTTTCCACATTTGTAATTCCACTGTTTTCTATCCTCACAATTTTTCATTATTCCCAGCAAATGAAGCACATGTTTCAAGGAAAAAACAGATTAATGAACTGAGAATTGACCATTGGATTTAGCAACATACAGGCTATTGGTGATGCTGGTAGGCAGTTGAGTTGAATGTTGATGGCAAAACTCTGATTGGAGTAGGTTTAAGAGAATATAGGCAAAGAACTTATAAACCGAGAATACAGTCAACACTTTTGAAGAGTTTTATTATAACAAGAGTAGAGAGATGGAGTGGGAGCTGGAGGAAGATGTGAAGTCAATAGAGGACTTCTCTCTCACTCTCAGGATGGGATGTTTTATAGCATGTTCCTATGCTCCTGTGAATGATCCAGTAGAGACAGAAGAGCTGTTGTGCAGGAGTGTGAGGGTAGAATTTTTAGAGTTATGTCCTTTATGAGGTAAGATGAGAATGAACGGGATCTAGTGCTCAAATGGAGGCATTGGCTTTAGAAGCACAGAGAGAATTTTAAGACAACTGTATACCCCCATGTAACAAACACCCAAGTCAAGACAAACAGAGAACATTTCCATCAACACAGCAAGTTCCCTCCAGCCCCTTTCTGTTCAGGTCCCTCCTCCTCATCCTTCTACTTCCTGATGTCCAGCAATGCCAGGCAACTACTCTTTTGATGTTTATCACTATAGATACATTTTTCATCTTTTTAATCTTCACTTAGATGGATTAAATCAATAAAGTACAGTGTTTTGTGTCTGGCTTCTTTTTCTAAACACAATGTTTTTGAAACTATCTATTATGTGTATCAATAGTTTGTTATTTGTTATTGCTGAATAGTATTCTATTGCATGAGTATACCATAATGTGTGTATTCATTCTCCTATTGATGAACATTTGGGTTGTTTCCA
Organism: Camelus dromedarius; assembly: GCF_036321535.1. Taxonomy (NCBI): domain Eukaryota; kingdom Metazoa; phylum Chordata; class Mammalia; order Artiodactyla; family Camelidae; genus Camelus; species Camelus dromedarius. The sequence goes on from NC_087458.1 coordinate 20,249,230, forward strand.
GTCTGGGGCTATTATGAATAAATCTGCTATGAACATTTTTGTGCTAGTCTTTTTGACAACTTTTTTTTTTTAACTCAAAAATCTGTACATTGAGACAGATACATTTCCTTAGCTGCAGTTTCATATACCCAGTTGCCTACTTGAATCACCACTTGAATGATTCCTAGGTTCCTCAAAGTCAAGATGTCCCAAACTGAACTCTCACCCTAACCTGATCTGCCTCTAGTATCTCCCCTCTTAGTAACAGCGCAACTATCCACCCTGCAGCCCCTGCTAGAAACTAGTAGTTATCCTTAACTCCTCCTCTCTCTTTTCTGCAGTGTCTAAACATTCACCATATCGTATTGATTCTGTCTCCTAAATGTTTTTTTTTTGGGGGGTGGAATATCTTTTGAATCTACCCACTTATCTACACTAGATTCCAATCCATTATCTACATGGAAAAAAATTTTTTCCTGAATTTTCTCAAATCTGATCATCTCTCTCCTGTTAAATTTTCCCATAATATCTCATGACTCACCTTTAGGATAAAAACCAAACCCCTTAGCATGGCTTATAGTCATTATCCAGGCCCGGATTACCCCTCTAGCCTGGTCTCTAAGCTCCAGCCACAGTGAGCGTGTTTCTGTTCTTCAGATGTCCTCTACTGCTTCTCAGGCTTAGAAGAGCTCTTCACTCTGTCTAGAACACTCTCTCCCCTCCTCTTGTTTGTCTGGCTAATTCTTAGCAATCCTTTAGATCGCAGTTAAAATTTCACTTCTTCTAATTTGTCCTCTTTGACCCCTAAAATAGGCCAGTTCTCTCTATTGTATGTTTCATAGCACACATCTGATTATAACCATTTGTTGGATTTTCTTTATTTCCCACTAGCTACTAGACGACAGTCTTGTTCACTGTTGTATTTCCAATGCTTATCACATAATAATGGCTCAATACATGTTTGTTAATTGAATGACTGAATGATGTTTAATGGACTTTAAAGTCCGCTGCCCATATTTTGTAGTGTAACTTCCTCATTTGGAACTCATTTTGATTTATTTCTTAGTTAGGTTAAAATATACTCAAGATTTCTTTAAAGAAGAGAACATGAATAATATTTTTATTCTAAAACCTCTCATGTTTTTCTCTTGCCATCACACATAAACACATTGGTTCACACTTAAACAATAGCTTGAATTTCAAATTTTATCCCTCTAAACTTTGTTACAAGCTTTGTTAAAGTGGAAGCTCTAAATGAGGACTACCTGATTTTTGATCATTTATAAGCAATCTTTTTTAATCTGCCTGAGTGCTTATAAAATCCTTGTGATCTGACTTTTTTCCTCCAGGATATGTCTACGTGTGAATCTTTTTCCATTAATTTTACATCACATTTTTCTTTATTTTTAAATCTTCTTTTAGGTCCAGACATTGTTATTCAGTTTGTCTTTGACTTACTATTGCTTCTGTCCTAATTCCTTTGGGCCACTCCTCAGACATACTCATAATTCTGTTTGGGTTTTGTATCATATCCTTTTCTTTTGTCCTTCTGAATCTGTTTTGTACAGGTCATAACTTCTTGTTTTCTTATTAAGGATGTCAAGCTGTTTTCTAAGGGAAAATCACTTTCAGAGATAAGTAAAACTTCTGAATCTTCAGGGCTATGTTCATTTCCCTTTTTTCTATACTATTTTTTTGTATCACTCTTGGGTGAGAAAAAGGCTTGGCTGTCTGTCATGGACCAGAATTCTCAGGATTTGGGGCAAGTTGTATGCCAATAGGCAGGGCTGGCCACCTGCTGTGGGTAGGGAGCAAAGGGCAGCCCAAGTCTAAGAGCTTTGCCAAGCAGTCTTGAGAAGCAAACAATAATCTGAAACATGAAGTCTGTAGGAGAGGGTGAATTCAAGAACTGGATCATCTTCAAAGATTGAACTTAGCTAGAAGGTTCTGGAAACAAAGCCAGGAATGCTAACCTGAGGAAGTAGAACACACAAGCACGTGATAGCTTTTCATGATGCTAGATTTGGTTGTTTTTTTTTTTTTTTTTAATATTTGATTCTGTCCTGGGAAGGCACTGCAGGATGTTGGGATATATAGATGATTCCTGCAACTCAGGGAGCTTACATTCTAACAGATACCTTGGAAAGCTGTCATTTTCTTTCCTTTTCTTTTTCTTTCTTTCTTTGTTTTGTTTTGTTTTGTTTAGTGGGGAGGTAATAAGATTTATTTATTTACTTTTTTTTAGTGGAGGCACTGGGGATTGAATCCAGGACGTCATACATGCTAAGTGTTCCCTCTACCACTGAGTTACGCCCGCCCCCTCTTTGGGGGGAGTTATTAAGACCTTAAGTCAGTTAGGAGAGTTTTCCCCACTCTTTGTAGTCTCATCTGTACCCAGTATACCATCATATTCCCAGACAGGAAGTGTGGGTTTCCTTTGGCTCTACTTTCAGACCTTTAACTAGAGGCCAGGTTGATATACCCGCATCCAGACTGATTCCCAGTATTTTTTTCTTACCTGGCTCTCCTGTACCACTATGGGACACTGTGGTCCTAATGTTACAGCCTGACGGATAGGAACTAACTGATTCTCTGACAAACAAAACCGAACCAGTAGCATTCATGATCTGCTATCAGCTCAACAAACACTGTGACCAACAATTTGCCTGTGGACTTTGTTCATGGGGACAAATCTGCCAGGGCGCAAAGGACCACTACCTGCTTCTCCATTCCTATCCCATCCTTCCCCACTGAATTTTGGAAGTGGCAGCCTTCGGATGCACACAGGAAGATGCCAGCCTCTAATGGTACCATAACTAAAAAGCATAATTTGGGATTTTGGAGACAAAAGAGGACTGGCTACTCAGTTTGTAACTCTCTGTGGATCCTGGCTTCCTAAATCAGCGGGCTGACAATGGGGGAGGGGTGCTCAGACATCCTATCTTTTTTCAAATGGTTGGATCATGAAGCAGAGTACGGGCAGGCCACCAATTGTTTTCCTGAATCCAACTCCATTGGCCTCATAAATTGGAGTCATTCCTCCTGGCAATAAGCAGCCTGTCATTCTTTACGCTCTGTGTTGTTATGAATTTTATCATTTTTCTTTACCTCTTTATGTGTTTTAGGCAGCATTTGGGAGAGGCTGAGTCAGGGGCTGCCAAATACCACTTAAAACTAGAAATGCCCCATTGCTTTTTACAACTGCATCAACCTGTCCTCATTTCATCGAGCTTCTTACTGCGGGGTTTCCCTGGGCACAGATTTCCCGGGACACAGCCAATCTACAGCTGGTCTTCGCAGCCAATCTACAGCTGGTCTTCGTCGGGCTACTCAGTCTGTTATCTCCTTCAGAGGATTAATCCACTCTCACACCTTCATGTCTGATGCCTGATGATTCTCAAATTGCTGGTTCTAGCCCTGTCTTCTCACTTGAATTGGGGTTCTTTATTTTCTGATTAAAAGGTGATTCTACTTGTCCACTTCACAAAATTCTTGTGTCTCTGCTGGATATACTTCAGCCTTAATTATTAAAACTGCTAACTAGCAGAGCCAAAAGTCACGGGGACAGGAAAGAAACACTTTGTGCAAGGACCAGTGGTTACACTGTGGGAGGCATAACCCCCATTTCCACTCTTTTCATTCCCAGAAAGCAGAAAGTGCACCATAAATTAGTCAAAGGTTTAGAGTTTACCTTATCCTGCAGGATCACCCTAGCTTCACTCAATATAGCATAGTCCCTGCCATTGGCAATGTAAATAACACTTTTCAATGGCCACGTCACTGATGTGTAAGAACAGTATCAACTGCTTCTGGGTGATGGGGTGCAAGACAAGACCTGTGAGTCCAATGGGTGTCATACTATTGACTCACAGAGCTCTTTTGTCTGAAGCAATGTTATATGGAAAGTTCATCTCATCTAGATGTTTTCAGTTGCAAGGCACAGAATATCCACCGAGTTATAGTTCTTGAAGGTTTCCCCACAGGAAGGATATTTCATTCCCACTGTCCTTCAGAGTTCACCTAAATGGAGCTGAATATCACAGAAATCCTTCTAGGGCAAGAGCTACCATAGTGTACAGAGCTTTCTATAAACTTGGTTAGATTTTTTTTTTCCCCTCCTCAGGCAAATGATCTAAGGAAATAACCACAAGGTCACAAAAGTGGGATGTTGTAGGTGTGGCAGTGAACTCAAAAAAACATGGTGGGAGTGTGAGCCACCTATACATGTAACTTCCTTGTGACTTAGTGTAGTACTGTTTACGTTGTTTTGACTTGATGATGGGGTGTTGATGCTTGACTTTATGTCTAGTTAGTTAATATTGAGTTTATGGTGGATACAGGTACCTCAGGGCATGCATTCAGTATCCACAGGGATCAATATAGCAAGCCGCACGCTGTTTCTAAAAGAATGACACATATATGTGTATGTATTTTATTATGTACACATTACATATAATATATTACATAATTTTAAGTAAGAGAGCATAGATTAGTTTAGCTTTAAATTCATGGTATGATTCTCCTAACAAACCTTAGCACAGCCTCTATGTAACATTATAATTAAATACGCTTTCAGCATCATGGGCTTGCACTTCAGCCTGGATAAGTTGGAATACTTCCTCTAAAATGAAGACCAGGTTGTGGTCTAAAAAAAAGAAAAACATAAATACAAAACAGAAACAGACTTATAGACATAGAATACAAACTTGTGGTTGCCAAGGGGGTGGGAAGGGACAGACTGGGATTTCAAAATGTAGAATAGATAAACAAGATTATACTGTATAGCACAGGGAAATATATACAAGATCCTGTGGTAGCTCACAGTGAAAAAAAAATGTGACAATGAATACATGTATGTTCATGTATAACTGAAAATTTGTACTCTACACTGGAATTTGATACAAAATTGTAAAATGACTATAAAAAGGGTTTTAAAAAAAAGATCATCACCCTTTAAAAAAAGTACACGAAACTCTAAACAAACAAACAAATAAATATTTGATGAATGAAAAAAAAAAAAAGACCAGGTTGCTTCTCTACCTATCACTAAGAAAGAGACCCAATGTTTGGTGAGCCTCCTTGGATTTTAGAGGCAACATATATCACATGAGTATGCTGCTCTGATCCATTTTCAGGTTAACACATTTTCAGCTTTGAGAGGGCGCCAGAGCAAAAGAATTTTCTCCAGCTAATCAGGGCAGGTCTGGGAGCTGTAGGGAGATGATGGAAAATTCTAATAGGAGAATCAAAATTCTAATAGGAGAATCAACAGAAAAACTATACTGTTTTGGCAAGTAACTAGTCTATTTTTGTTAAGCAACTCTTGTTTTGATACAAGTCTCTTGTAGAGACTGAACACATGACCATAAGATGCCAGGGGGCCATGAATTCTGAGGGGCTCTCCCTGGACCAGGTGTTACACGATCTACCTAGCCATAAAGTCTGATGTTTTTAGCAGCAGCCCATCATCAAGTGTAAGTGGTCTATTTTGGGCCACGAACAGGGAAAGTACAAGTAAGTGACATGTACAAATGACTCACATTTACAGCATATCTTCTGCTGCTTCTTCCTCAGCCCATACCTAGGGCTTCATGTGAAATCCTCCATGATCATTTACCAAGGAGAAAAAAAAAATTCCATTCTGGCTTACATATATTCAGGTTTTACTGGCACCAACCAGAAGGCTCACGGTTCTATTTAGCCAGAAGGACAGATCAGAGGTTTACTTTCAGAAAAATTAAGTTTGAGACATCCATTACTCATCCAAGTGGCAATGTCTTCACTTGGATAAGTGAGTCTGGATTTTAGGGAGGTGGACCAGGCTACAGGTACATTCAGAGGTGATCCTGAAGAACAATGCAGGAGAAAAACCCTCCCACCCCCATCAGTTACATTTCAAGCAGGACATTACATTATTCATTTTCAATATACATTATTCTATTGCCTAGAATAAGAGGTAACATAAGGTAATTATGTACACTGATTCATGGGCAATAACTAGTACTTTGATGAATGGTCAGAGACTTGAAAGTAAAATAATTGAAGTGCTTACAAGGACTTTTCGAAAAGCAATATTAGGACATATTTCTCCGAATGGGCCCTGAATGTTAGAATATTTGTGTCCTATGAGAATGCTCACGAAAGATACCCGCTTCAGAGGAGGATCTCAACAACAAGGCAAAGTGTCTGGTGCTATAGGTGTCACTTAGCCTCTTTCCCCATCCACCCAAGTATTTGTTGAGTGAGTTCATAAACACTTAGATTCAATGACTGTTAACATTTTGCTACATTTGCTTCACTTCTCTTTCAACTGCACTATTTATACACATGCACACACATTTTTTTTTTAATGATTTCTTTGAGGGTAAGTCGCAGGAATCATAAAACTTCATTCTTAAATAATTCAGCATGCATTAGCTATGGTACATGCAATACATAAGTACAATGCAGTTATTACACTCGGGATAATTCACATTGGTGTATATATACAGTCTGTATTCAGATTTCCTCAGTTGTCCCAGTACTGTTTTTATAGCAGTTTTTAAAAATTTGACACAGCCTCCGATCGAGGATTAAGTGCGTTGCACTTAGTTATCATGTCTTTTTAATGTTTTGAAATCTGGTACAGTTCCCAGCTTGTTTTTATTTTATGACATTGGTGGTTTTAAAGAGTCCATGCCAGTTGCTGATAGTTTCTAAATAAATGCATATTCGTCTCCTCAAAATGTTTTTGCTTCCTGTACCTGCAGCTCCCAGCTCTGGTTACTCATTATTCTGAGAAATCAAAAGAAGAATGCTTCTACCAGGGAATACAACAGCAGTTGCCTCAGATTTGTAACTCAGACTCCTGTCTGATTTTTTCCAGTTACTTTTACCACTGGTCCAATTGACAGGAAAGGGAATTATGATGATTTATTGAGGTAACTGATGTTGAATATTGGGGGGAAATAGGATTGTTGCTACATAATGGTGGCAGGAGTAGTATAGATGGAAACCAGGTGATCATTTGGGGCTCCTTCTGTTATTGACACATTCTGAGGTAGAAGTTAATGGAAGACTACAGCAAATTATACAGGTGGGACCATCAAAGGTTCAGATCTTTCGAGAATGAAGGATGAGTATCTGGTAAGTATCTAGCTGAACGCAAAGAGAATATGGAGTCTTCCTTTAAGAATGAGGTTCATAAATATCTCCTGTGCTCTCATGATCAGTTTCAGGAAGAACTGTAGCATAGACCTGTACTTTCTCCCCTGCTGTGTTGCATTGGAGTAAGGGTCAACATCTTTGTAATGACTTTATGACTCCATATCATTTGGCCCCTTCTCACCCTTCTGACCTCATATTTTACTACTCTCACCATCACTGGTTTCCTTCCTCAGGGCTTCAGTGCTTGTTGTTCACCTTGTCTCAGTGGTTGTTCCCTGGATACCTGCCTATCTCATTTTGTCTCATCATCTCATCCCATCCCATCCCATCCCATCTCATCTCATCCCATCCCATCTCATCCCATCTCATCCCATCTCATCTCATCCCATCTCATCCCATCTCATTCCATCTCATCCCATCCCATCTCATCTCATTCCATCTCATCCCATCCCATCTCATCCCATCCCATCCCATCTCATCCCATCTCATCCCATCTCATGTCATCTCATCCCATCTCATCCCATCTCATGTCATCTCATCCCATCTCATCCCATCTCATGTCATCTCATCCCATCTCATCCCATCTCATCTCATCTCATCCCATCTCATCTCATCTCAACATCTTTTTTAGGTCTTTATTCAATGTCAACTTCTCACCGAGGCCTTCTCTGGTTACTCTGTCTAAAATTGCAACTCTTCCATATATTTCCTTCCCCCACACATTTTCTTTTTTCTCATCACTGTCTAAACAATGTTTATTGCTTGTCACTCCTAATAGAACATTTGTTCATGGCCATAACTCCAGTGAATAGCTGCATGTACATGGCAAGTATTCAATAAACAGTTGTTGAATTAATTAATAAAGTATAGATTTATATATTAAGATTATTTAAAATATTTTCTATTTCCCCCACTGTTATATATTGGATGTGTAGTTGGTGCGTGTTTGTATGAGTTAGTTTAGAGGTTAGAGAATATTGTGATGGGATAATGATAAGATTAAAGGAATAATAGACATTATTCAGGAATTGTGCACTTGAAGTTGGATGAACTAATTCAATGGTTGATAAACTTTCTCTGTAAGGGATCAGATAGTAAATATTTTAGGCTTTGTGAGACATAGTCTCTGTTCCAACTATTCAGCTTTGCCACTGTAGAACAAAAGTAGGTGATATGTAAACAAATGGGTATGGCTGTGTTCCATTACAACTTTGGTTACAAAACTAGCTTACAGAAAATAGTTTACCACCCCCCGCACCAACTGATAGTGTCCCCATTTTGGGGAGATGGAGAACATGCTTTCAGTTATTGAAGGCTATGTTGCAGTGTAATGAGCAGAGGCATTTACTGGTAAAAGAATGAGAAGAAGTATGTTTGCTTCTGTTGGGCAGTTACGAGAGTGAATTGCAGTGACGTTTGCCTTTTTCTTTTTGGTTTGCTAGTATTTGAAGCTCTTTTTGTATGTATACAGGGTTTCTGCCTTCTGTTAGAGAAGCTGGCCATTCCAGACACTTGCTCTTCCAGCATCCTTTGTATTTATGACACATATAACTTTTGGGAGGTACTAGTGGAAATGAAACTGCGAGGAACTCAGGGGAGATTGCTGAAAGATTGACTCCACGGAACAGAGTGGTAGAATTATCATTTGGTGACACTGTGTCTGGTGTTAGTGATACTGGTGGTGCAAGATGTTGCAAATAGTGCTTTGTGTCAGTAGGAATGGTGCTCTCACTGTACCAATCCCAAAGAGTTATTATGAGCATCTTTTTTTTATGGTTAGGTAGCTCAGAGTCTGGTTCTCCAGTTCTCCAGTAAATTCTGTAAGTTATCCAGTATCCTTTCAATAAATTCCTTTTCTGAGTCAGCCAGAGTTGATTTCTGTTGCCTACAACCAAAACCTCAGATTAAAATGCATTATGTTTACAATGACCAAACAATCCTGCAACACAGTCATACAGCTCTTTTATAAATGAGTGTCAGCTAGATTAAGTAATTTTTCCACTGGGGTTTTCATTTCAGTTATGATATTTTTAATTTCTAAAAGATCTAACCGATTTTTCTTAATCTTCCTTAAAAAATAAGGCATCTCCTACTATGTTTCCTTCCTGCATTTCTTTAGGTAGTGCCAGATTTATGGTAGCTAGAGTTTATAATACTATGACTCTACTTCTCATCATTGATTTTTTTCAGAATATCAACGTGATAGCTCCATTTAACTTGAGAATTGCTATTTTAATTTGAATACTTCAGATATATTCTCATTACTTCACTGCCAACACACACACACACACACACACACACACACACACAATCTGTTCTCTTAACTAAATCTCTTCCAAATGTTATTTTAAAAATTCAGTTCCCTTTTCTCTAATTCTTTTTGTGCTTAATTTCCAGATTACATAATTATCAGGTTATTTTGTACTTCCACAACACTATTTGTGTAATATATTTTCCAGCAATTATTTAATATATTTATTGTTTGACCATATTGCTAGCTTTTGTACCCAAGGACAATATTCCCAAGGACCTACAAAGAGGTTGCTTGAAAATTATTTGTTGATTGACTTTTTCTGCCATCAGCTCAGTATTTCCTCCCACTGAGGACTCCATTTAATATTCAAAATAGTAACAGGAAGAAGGCCCTGAGTGGAAAAAAAATGTTATGTTTAGTTCTAAACATAAACTATTAGATCATGTAAATATCTAGGGGTCTTCCTGTGGTCTGAAGCAGGTTATTGCTACATTTGGCTCCTTACAGCATGGAAAATTTCTCAAAGACCAGAGAAGGACTTTTAAATTCAGAGGGACTTTCCAATCAGGCTGAAAGTGAGCTGGGAGATATGAGCTAATCTAGCTTAAAAGCCATTTGATAGCTTAAAGTGCCTCTGACAGCTTTTTGAACAAAAATGGCTCTAACACCTCTGATTTCAGGAAGCCCTGTTATTAATGCATATATGAATGTTTAACCAAACTGTATGGTTTCTTTTCTTCTTTCATTTTTAAGAATGAGGAATCTTGTAGCCTACATGAGTAAGCAGAGAGTTTTCTGGAGAACTCCCTAAGCATATGGGGTCTTTCCCCACTGTTCCCACTTCCCCTATAAATAGAGTGATCATGTAATTTATGTCTCAAATTGAGACAATTTTGAAAATGAAAGGGACACCATTAATAATTACACTCAGAAGACAAGCAACAACTACATCAGGCAAACTGGTTTGTATGGTCAGCTTATCTATATATAAGCCACGTCCTGCCAGTTTCATGCTATTCTAACTCACAGTTCACTAAATGGGATATTTTTTTTTAACTTGTCTCTATTTGGAAAAACCTCCTCCCACCCATGGAGATTTTATTTCCTGGATAAATCTTCCATGACCCCTCTTCCTTATAAAATGCCCCAAGTTTGAGCCATTTATTTTGTAGTAACATGCTTGAGATCTCACCTAGATATTGAATGTTTCTTGATGCCACATGAGTCATGTTGGGAAGTTTGGGTATGGTGGTGAAAGGGAATGAGATGCTCCTGTTTTCCATGCCAATGGTGCACATGGAGTCTACTGCTCAGATTGTCTTGTTTGTATTTTTGCAATATGAGTTGTAGGCATGCTGGTTTCATAGTTTGGGGACTGATTAAATTACTCGTGGAACCTCTCCCCAAACGAGATTTCCTCTTCCCATTCTTATTCTTCAATTCATCATAATGGACACTCTAGCAAATGCAACAAGACAAGAAAAAGAAACAAAAGGTATGCAGATTAAGAAGGAAAAATCAAAACCAGCTTTGTCCACAGATGACATGATCGTTTATGTACAAAATTTCAAAGAATCAACAATTAAAAAACACTCCTGAAACTAATAAGCAATTATAGCAAGGTTACAGGATACAAGGTTAACATACAAAAGCCAATTGCTTTCCTATGTATTTTCAAGAAATATTTGGATCTCGAACCTAAAAGCAAAACATCATTTATTTTGACACAAACTGAGAGGGGGATGGAGAGACAGAGAAATACAGAGCCAGAAACTGAGAGATGGAGGGAGGGAGAAGGAGAGAGGGGGAGAGAGAGAAATACTTTGATATAAATGTAATTAAATATGTATAAGATCTATAGGAGGAAAACTTCACAAAACTCTGATGAAAGAAATCAAAGATCTAAATAAGAACTGAGATAGCCCATGTTCATGAATAGGAACACTCAATATTTTCAAGATGTCAGTTCTTCCCAAATTGATCTATAGATTTAATGCAGTCCCAATCAAAATCCTAGAAAGTTGCTCTGTGGATATTGACAAACTGCATGTAAAGCTTATAGGGAGAGGCCAAAGACTCAGGAGCCAGCATAATACAGAAGAAGAACAAGAGGGAGAAGAAGAAGAAGGAGGAGGAGGAGGGGGAGAAGGAGAGGAAGAAGGAGAAGAAGGAGAAGAAGGAGAGGAAGGGGGAGAGGAAGAAGAAGGAGAAGGAAGGAGGAGGAGGACAACAACAACAACAAACTTTGAGGACTGACACTACCTGACGTTAAGACTTACTATAAAGCTGCAGTGATCAAGACAGTGTGGTATTGCAGAAGACACAGACAAATAGATCAGTGGAAAAATATGGAGATCCCAGAAATACACCCACATGTGGCTAATATTTGACAAAGGAGCAAAAGCAATTCAATAGAAAAAAGATAGTCTGTTCAACGAATGATACAGGAACAACTAGACATTTACATGCAAAATTTGAATCTAGACACAGATGTTACACCTTCCACAGAAATTAACTCAAAATGGGTCACAGACTTAAATGTAAAATTTTAAACTATAAAACTCCTAGAAGAAGAAAACATAGGAGAAAATCTAGAGGACCTTGGGTTTGGTGATGACTATTTAGCTATCACACCTAAAGCACAATCCATAAAAGAAAACAGTGATAAGTTGGACTTCACTGCAATTCAAGACTACTCTGTGAAAGACACTGTTAAGAAAATAAAAAGACAAGCCATTTGTCTGGAGAAAATATTTTCAAAACATGTCTGATAAAGGACTCGTAGCCACAATATATAAAGAACACTTGGGATTCAGTAATAAGACAACAAATAATCCATTTTAAAAATGGGCAAAAAATCAGAACAGACACCCCACCAAAGAAGATACATAAATGATAAGCATGTGTGAAGAGATGCTCAGCATCATATGTCACTAGGGAATTGCAAATTAAAACGAGTTCCTACTCCATACCTTTTGGAGTGGCTAAAATTCCAAACACTGACAACACCAAATGTGGGGAGTGCTGAGGAACAACAGGGACTCTTGTTCATTTCTGGTGGGAATGCAGACAGCCACTTTGGAAAACAGATCAGCAGTTTGTTAAAAAGCTAGATATAATATTATCATCTAATCCAGCAACAGTGCCCTAGGTATTTACCCAAATGAGTTGAAAACTTATGTCCACATAAGAACATATACATAAATGTTTACAGTGGTTCTGTGCATAATTGCTAAAATTTGGAAGCAACCAAGATGTTCTTTGGTAGGTGAGTGGATGAACAAACTGATACATCCATACAATGGATTATTTTGCAGCGATGAGAAGAAATAAGCTCTCAAGACACAAAAAGATATGAAAAACCTTAAATGCACACTGCTAAGTGAAAGAAGCCAGGGTAAAAAGGCTCCACACTGTACAGTATCAACAAATGACATTCTAAAAAGGGCAAAAACTGTATAGACAATAAAAAGATCCGTAGTTTCCAGTGATTTAGAAAGAGGAATAAAGGAAGGATTGAATAGGTGGCACAAAGGGGATTTTTATGGTGCTCAAACTATCTTGTAAGATGCTGTGGTGCTGGATATGTAACATTACACACTATTAAAAAAAATAACTGTACAACACCAAGACAGAACCCTAAAGGAAAACATGAACTTTAATAGTGCATCAATATTAGTCCATCAATTGTAATAATGTACTCCACTAATGCTAGATGTCAGTAATAGGAGAAAGTATGTAGGGTTAAGGAGAGGGTATTTGGGAACTCTCTGTATTTTCTATACAATTTTTCTGTAAGCTTAAAACTGCTCTAAAAATAAAGTATATTAATAAAAAAGCAGGTATGAATTTTTACTAACGGTACAGTCTATTTGAAAAGAAATATTTCATTGATTAGTAGTGCTTTACCTTACCCATATTTTAACAGGCCTTCATTTTTTTATGTGGAGCAACATGCAACTTTTTTCTCTTCATAAGGGCCTGCTGGAACAAGAGGAGAGCTATGTTAGCCTTTGATGGTGTCTCTCCAATGGTTCTGGTTTTGATTAAATTCCTTTAATTCACTGGTCTCCAGGTTAAAAAAAAAAAGGGGGGGGGGGTTCCTCAGTAAAAGAGAACACATGTATCTAATTTTGCTCCTGCCTAAAATTTCACAAAAACTTAGTAAAAAAAAAAAAAAAAAAAAAAGAAAGAAAAAGAAATTAAGGCCATATGCTGACAAGCTAGAAAACAGGAGAATAAACAAAATTAATGACATTTTGCATGCCAAGAAGCAAATAGATTGGTGGTTGCTGTCTCAGGAGTCCAGTGAAAGCAGACTCCTAAAGTAGCAGGGAAAGCCAAGAACTAAACTGACTTGCATTGCAGAAATGCTTAAAATGCCAAGAATTAGCAGGACCAGGTACCTCTGGAAATGGAAATAAAAGTGGAGGGAAGGTTAAAGGAAGATTAGTTGAAAGATAATGAAGAAGCAGAGAGCTAAATTTTATCACTTGCTCCATGCTGCTGATTATCTACTCCATGCCCCCACAAAAAACTAGAGACTTTTTTTTTGGAGAGGGCAAAATAAAGTCTCTGATCTGAGGGTCATCAGTCACAGCTGAATGTGCAGTACTGTACCAAACAAGGGGGAATGTGAGTGTATGCTGAGCACTGAGTCCCAAGTCCTCTCACCACAGTTGGTTCCAAGTTACTGGCAGTCAGGCCTAGACCTTCTAGGCAGGAGATTGGAAGATCCTTCTCTGGGGAATCAGACCAGTCCATGAATAAAGCTAAAGATAACAATTCAGGGGTTCCTCAACAACCAACTCAGCCATATCATTTCACCCTAAAACTCAGAGTTGACATATGCTTAAGGTTTTCAATCGGCTTTTGGTGTCCTACTCTTAAACATGAGCATATGAGCAACTGAGTCCTGGAAAGTTGAAGCAATGATATAACAGAAAGATAAAAACTAAAATGAAAAAATACAAGAAAGAAAATTGAGGAAATAGCAATTACACAAGGAGGGAAAAAACTTAAATACAGGAGAAGATATTATGTTCATGAAACAAGATGCTACATAAAAACAATATTCAGATAGCAAAAATAATTCCTTGGAATGAAAATTATGGTAACATGAATGAAAAATTCAACAGAAAACTTGGAAGATCTAGTTGAAGAAATCTTTCACAGAGTAGATCAAAAAGAGCAAGAGCTAGAAAATAAGAGAAGAAGAAAAAAAAAAAAAAAACCCAGAGAACAAGTCTAAGAGGCCCAACAATTGAATAATAGGAGTTCCGACAGAAAGAAGTAAGAAAACACCTGGGAAGGCATTGGCAAGGTAATTTACAAAAATGTCCCAGAACTGAAGCTCATGAGTTTTCACATTGAAATATCTCACTGAGTATATACAACCAGGAATGAAAAAAAGACCCATACCCAGGCACATTACCATGATATTACACTGCAGACAAAAAGAAGATCCTATAAACTTCCAAAAAAGTGGGGGCAGGGGATGTCTCATACAAAACATCAAGAATCAGAATGTCTTTTGATTCCTCAGACGCAATACTAGAAGACAAAAATCAATGGTGAAATGGCCTCAAAATCATGAAGGAAAATTATTTCTAATCTAGAATTCTATACTCAGTAAATATGTAGAGGGGGGAAAAAGACATTTGCAGACATGCAAAATCTCAAAAAAGTTTACTTCCATATACATATCCTTTCTCATGGAGTTACTGAAGGTTGTGTTCCCTCAAAACAGGACGTTTATCCTCAGAGAGAAGTGAAAGAAATCTCCAAGATGTTTGCCAAGGGAGATCCTAGGATGATAGCTATGCAGCCAGTCCAAGTTGGTGCAGGTCAGAGGCTCTGGCACAGAAATATTTAGGAAGATGAAATTGACCGAATACATTAATAAATTTAAACAATGGACAGAAATTTTGATTGAATTAGTGCATAGAAAATTAACTAAACATACATGGAAATTATTAACTCCAGTGAAAGCAAAACATTTTGCAAAAGTGATCATAGTTGACTACTCTGCTCTGAAAGCATCTATACTCATAATAATACAAACACTATACATTTATCTAATCCCTATATTATGATGATGAGGAATGAGAACTGATTGCGTGTGTATGTGTTTAATTGTGGTGGAGTGAGGGAAGACAACAGAGAACGCCCACACCTAAAAGAATGTGATATAACAACACAAGCATGTTGTTTAGAGTATGGAGGTACATACAGAGAAGTCATCTACAGTTGAATGTTCTTTGTTTTAATATATCTTATAAAATTTGTTGACTTTTAAAAGATGAAGACAAAAAGTTAATTGATAACCACAATATTTCAGAGATACTATTTAGGACACTGCAATAGAGATACTATTATTATTAATTATTAATTATTATTTTTTTTTATTTTTATCATGCCTTGTACACGGAGTACTCTCAACTGTTTTTTGAACTGCATCTTTTAAAAGAAGGTTGTAGCAAGTAATTACTGGGCTATAAGATCCTTGCAATCAGGAATTATTTCTTATACATCTTTATAGTTCCTTTGGGACATAGCGTGGCATCATTTGCATTTTACTTGTATTAATGTGTAGGATTTTGCACATTTTAGTCTCATGAAAAACTAAGTCAAATTCCTTTATATTCTTAGTTATAAACAATCCTGTGTTGAATATTTAACTTTACAAATAAGAACTGCTCTTTTTAGTACTTTGAATCTAAGGTCTGCCTGACAATCAAGAAATCAACCAACAACAAAAAAAATTATTTTGGATAAGATAGATCACGTAGATCTTTATTAACTATATCACATTCTCTAGGAAAAGAATCTGAGAGATTGCTCAAGGTCACCCAGAGAAACAGGCAGTACCATCTCTGCAAACTAGATCATTTGCCTAAGCTAAACTTTTGTGATAAACACACTCAGAGTAGGTGTGAGGGAAAAGTCAGAAGGGTTTATCCCACTTGAGATTAACAGGCAGTGTAGTTTGCCTTCAACTGGAGTGTTGATGGACAAAAGACAAAATCTGGTGTGTATATTCAGCTTTCACTTTGTTGAAAGGGGATTGAAAATAGAAAGGAATTCTATTTAGGTTTAGATAGTGAAGGCTGAGATATAGAAAGAACTTTTGTAAAGGGGTAGGGTTGAGATATTTTTTCCTATTGAAGAGCCCCATTTACAAAGCTGCCAGAATAAGCATTTTGCCAGCTTGCTTGTATTTCTGGTGTCTCGATTAATCACATGGCTGTCCTACATCAGCAGTTTTTAATCTATAAAAAGTTCATACCTTCAGAGAGTTAATATGAGAATATCCAGACACTATTTAAGGGCCAGAGATCAAGGAAAACAAAGGAGCCTCTTCATAGGGGGTATGTGAGTACTTTTCTAGTCCTTAGGCACTTGGTAATTTCACAAAGCAGATATGGTATATTTGTCAAGCAAATCTCTTTCGACAGATTCTCCTCCTCTCCATTTGTTCCCTCTCATTATAAATGGAGTTTGTATTCTATGTCTCCATTAGGGGGCAATTATTTTAAGTAGAGCAACTCCACTACTTTCTATTTCCTGTATTAATAGTTGTCTCCCGTATGAAATCTTATCTTGGACATTTTAGATTTAAAAAATAAAAAACTCAGAAGAGCATCCCCAGGACTTCAGGGAGACTACAAATACAACTTTAGAAAACTTTTGAAAGAATGGAATTTAGGAAACAGTACAAGAAAACTGCATTAATAATTTTCTTCTTTTTTTTTTTCCTTTTTTTTGAGAAGAGGTAATTGAGTTTATTTTTTTAATGGAGGTACTGGGGATTGAACCCAGGAACCTCGTGCGTGCTAAGAATGCGTTCTACCACTGAGCTATACCCTCCCCGCAAAATGCATTAATAATTACCACTTAAAAATCTGCCATGCAGAACATAACCACAAACTTAAAAGGACTTATCTCTTAGCTTCTATAATTTTAATTTGATTTTCAGAGATATTTTTCCTAGATAAAATCAAAGGAAGCATTCTGCATTTTTAGCACTAAACGCTGGAAGTGTAATTCAATAATAACGTTTTGCATTTACCGTTCTATAGTTTTATAAATGCTTTCTTATATATTTTTTTGAACTAGACAGTGCAGATATTATTATCATTTTTAGATTGAGGACACTGACATGTGAGAATTTAAGTATTACAGTCAAGACCTTACAATTACACCATGAAAGTCAGGACCAGAATTCTTGATCCATTGTTTTGTTCTTTGCTATCTATCAGTAAAAACTGTATTTTTGATTAATTATAGGCATTCTCATTATAGAGTTCAGTATATGAAGAGAAGACAAAAAAAACTTAATGGGTTTGTTCAACATGATTTTGTAAGAGAAATGAATAGCTAAGAAAAATACGTGATCACTGACTTGAAACCCTTTGCTCAAATGACTTGATCACAATAAATGTAAGAGTGAAGGCTAAAAGGTTATGTAGAACACATTGTCCATTACTGCTCTAAAGGTTTGTCTTAGGCTAAATGTTTCCATTAAAATCCATTCTTGGCAAACACCATAGCCTTTGTATAAGTACTTGTCTCCTCTAGAAATACTAAAAGCAAAAGAGAAAAAAATTTTTCCTGGGTAAATAATGGAAAGAGAACAACCCACTATGAGAGAGAAAAGACAGAACAATTAAGTTTTTGCAACTTAAACATAGGATTATGTTCATCATATACTTGAAAGTTTACAGCAGGCATAAACTATTGTGTGGCCAAGTAATTAAGATAGTATTACAATAACATGCTGTTAATCTGACTTTTTTGTTTATTTGTTTTTTGGGGTTTTGGGGGGGGGTGGTTGGCTTATTTATTTATTTATTTATTTAATGGAAGTACTGGGGCTTGAACACAGGACCTCGTGCATGCTAAGCACCTTTCTTATTTTGTTTATTTGTATCTTCTCTCTTTTCTTCTTGGTGAGCCTGGCTAGAGGTTTGTCAATTTTGTTTACTCTTTCAAAAAACCAGCCCTTGGATTGATTTTTTTTTTCTATTTTTTAATCTTTATTTTATTTATATCCTGCCTAATTTTTATTATTTCTTTCCTTCTGCTGAGTTTAGATTTTGTTAAAAATTAATTTTAAATCAAAGAAACCACTGTATGCTAGGCAAATGGTTGCCTTAGTGTTCTTAAATAAATATTAGAGAATTAAAAATAATTTGGATACTGTAGTGGAAATTGGTCATTATTTGGGCCACCTGAACTGCTTTCCCGTATTTAGAGAATTTCTCACCTTGTACATTTTGGTGGTAAGGAAAGATGTCTCCCATAATGGAGGCCAAAGATGTCAGATAATCATTGTCTCTGCATCCTTTGCACCTAGCATGCAGGCTTGTGACTGAGGCTTTTCAATCAGACGTATCTGCTGGACTTTTGACTCAGACCTGAGGATACAAGCAACACTCGCCCTCCCTCTCTCTCTCTCTCCTACTGGGAGGAGAGATTACTGCAATCTACAATTTCCAATGTAGAGGAGGCTAAAAGGCAGACTGTGTGGTCTACTGCTTGACCAACTGTAGGGGGACCACCTTCTCATGGTTACCCCAGCACTTGCGCCAGTTTCAGCATGGAAATCTCTGAATTCCTGGAAACCATTCAGCCCCAGGAAAACCAGGATGGTTGGTTATTCAAGCCAACTCCCCCATCAGATTAGTTCTGTGGGTGATTTATCTCTCCTGCTTCAAGGCTAGCTTTTCTGCCCTCCCAGCAATTCTGTGAGCCACTTAATATCATTTAAAAAATTATAGAAGAATACCCTTATACCCTTTTAATCTACTATTGATCTGCTTAAATCAGTGAGAGTTGTTCTCTGTTACTGCTACCAAGAACCTTGACTGAAACAGATACTTTTGTGTGTAAGCAATTTGGAAACCTGCGTTTCATGATGACCCTATGAATCATATTGATTTGATTCGGCTCATAGGCTTATTACAGACCCCATTTGATGTTAGTGAAACCTTTTTAATATTTTGAAAGGTGCTACAAAAGCATCAATAATGATTATTCTTACTGTATTTTTTAAATCCTGAGATATTTCTGGTGGTTGAGACTATCATGAACCATCTTCCCTTGATAATAAGATAAACATAGACAGAAGTAAAGTTGCTCACAGAAAATATTTGAGTTTCCCCACTCTACCCATCCTATGCCCCCCAATTTATGAATGCTCTATCTCCAGATAATTTTTTTTCAAATGGAGGTACTGGAGGTTGAACCCAGGTCCTTGTGCATTGCTAAGCATGCACTCTACCACTGAACTATACCCACCCCCTTCCAGATGAATAATTTTTACAGTGAAAAAAAAAAAGAAGGAAGTAGTGACCTAAAAAGTCTTTGCTCAGTTATTCATTTTTGGAGCATATGTAAAAGTTCTTTGTTTTTTTCTCCTAATAGTTAGTCATCCCTCTTGAACATATGTACCTCTCATTCAACTTGACCTTCAGGACATCTTCATACTCCTGCACTATGATTTTTCATCCTCTGGAGAGAAGATGCTCAGTGAGGATACTCCTGTTCATAAAATGGTTATTAAAGTGATTTTATAGTGCTTGCTTTAGCAGCATATATACTAAAGTTAGAATGATACAGAGGAGATTTTCATGGTCCCTATGTGAGGATGACATACAAATTTGTGAAACATTTCATATTTTTTAGAGTTAGTCTAGTGACTATTTCAATATATATGAATATATGTAATTACTCTGATGTACACCTAAAACAAATATGATATTGTGTATCAATTATACTTCAATAAAAATGTTATTACATAAAAAGTACATCTTTATCAAAGGAAAATAGAAGACACAAGAAATTAAATAGAAATAAGCACCCATAATTCTGCCACTGATAACGTTTTGGTATTCTTTTTGGTAAGCATTCATGTCTGTAGCTATGGAATTTTTAAAAATTTGAGGTCAGACTACACATACTATTTCAGAACCTACTTTATTTTTAGTATTGTGAATTTCTTTCCACATATATGCATATAGATGTCATTTTAAATGATTGCACAATTTATAATGTATTGAAGTATCATCCCATTTCATCAGTGAACTCTTGGACATTTTTTGCTCTATAAATAATACTATAAAATTATGTGTCTACCTTTGAACATCTTTTTGATTATTTCCCAAAAGTAAATATAAGAAGTAAAATTTTTACATCAGAAGCTATGCTCATTTTTGAGACTTTTCTTATATTTTGCCAAAGTGCTTCCCTGTAAAGTCATACCCTTTATGCTCCCACTAGTCACCTATGAAACTGTATTCTTCCACCCTCAACAACACTGAGCATTACTGTTCTTTTAAATTTTTATTTATTTGATAAACAAAAAGGTAGCTCATTATTTTATTGGTCGCTAGTGAGGCTAAACATTTTAATATATTTTTTTGCCTTGTGTTTTTTCTTTTTTATATTATCTGCTCCTATAAAGGTGTACGTTTTCTTCAGCGTGAATGCATGAGATTAACCACTTCATTCTGTCATGAAACGCAGAGAAGTAAATTCAAATTTAAAAAATTTATCACTCCCTCCAAGAACTGTCATTATTTGCTTTGTCATCATCACCTAGCTATTTGGTTTGTACAGATTACTTCCTCACTTAAATAGGTTTCTAGTTCATTTTTACTCTTTTATTCCCTTCTCAAGAAGTCCTTAGATTTTCAAAATCTGTTTTTTCTTATCCCATGAACTACCATAGTAATAATATTATACTATTTATTTTAAATAGAGACACTTAGGAGTTTAGATCTTATATAGGCAGAAGTCAAGTGGGTAGTACTAAAATGCAATTATTCTAATCCGTTTTCTCTTTAAAAAAGATTGTCACTCTTAGAAAGTACATCTTTTCTCTTTTTCTTCTATTTGATGAACATAAAAACTATCAAATAAAATAGTTACAATGGTGGTATTTGTCACAAGGTGGGAGTTGAGAGAAAATGTGGTATCTTTGCAGCAGTATTTGCTGCCTGTTTCCCAAGTACTTCACTGTATTTTGCTGACACTCATGTCCACTAGTGTCTCAAAATCTATCATCACCCACTTCTAAAGCCTACCTGGTGGGCGCTGCTGAAGGCTGTTAATATCTATCACACCAGAGAGAGGAGAGTGGGTGAGAAACTCTTCAGGGGATCTTGGTTGGCTTCTATATCTTAGCTCTATTTTTAACTCTCTGCAGTCAATGTTGATGACATTAGACATTTGCTTAATCTCAGTGTGTTCAGTCACCCTTTCTTTGGCTCATTCCTCTCACACTTTAGTTACAGCCTTCTCCAAAGCTACACCCTAGGCTTAGAGTGACCATATGCTCTCTTCTTCTGGAGAGTCCCAATTTCATTTATACTGTCCTGTTGCCAAATCAGATGTCAGACCATATGCTTTATATTTTCTTTGGGGAAATATATTCACCTATTTATGCTTCAGTTCCCTAAACTCTACTCATCAAGATTTCTATTGGTTTTGCTAGACAGTTTATGAAAAATGTTATTAATCCAAAATGCAGTTCAGATGTCTTCTCCTATGGAAGCATTCCATCAGAGCCTTTCTTCCTTAGATGCTGTTCCTATGCACTTCCAGAACTCTCTATTCTTCCCTCTGCAGGGCACAACCCAAGCCTCCGATTTCCATTGCCCACTCGTTGGAATCGCTTTCCTTGATATATTTTGGAAAATGAAGGGTAAGAGGGGTGGCTCCACATCTATTATGGATTCACCCAACTGCACTCTGCTACTCAGAAAGGCATTCTCTGTTCAGTAAGAAAACACCCTTCATTTTTCTGCTGCTAATGGTTTGTTTCAATCATAGATTATAGTCCACAATCTCCTTCCCCCTCCTGATAGTCTGTGGATCTGAGTATCCCAGGGCAGCACATTTCCCCATGTCACATGTTTCAGTCTATTATAATACCACAGGAAAGGGATGGGGTTCCAGGTGCCCTTTCTACACTAAGTTCAGTTACAAAGTCTAGAGTCTACAAAGAGCTTTGGTATTCTGAGGACTTAGGAGACAATCATCAGATCAGGCATACATACACACATTGATCTCCTAAGGACAAACATCAATTTCCAGAGCAGTATCAATAAGAAAGAAAAGAAACATTTTCTTAATTTTTCTATATAACACAGCCCTCGCACACAATGGAGTTAGAATTTTACATTATAATGCAGAGTAGCTCTTTAATTATCTTTCCCTTCCCCTGCCTTTTTAAAAAAATTGATTTACAATATTGTGCTAGCTTTAAGTATACAGCAAAGTAGTTCAATTATATATATTTTATATGTATAATATATATTATAGAATAGAAATAACAAAATAATATATATATATATTCTTTTCCAGATTCTTTTCCATTATAGTTTATTACAAGATATTGAATATAGTATGGTGTATAGGAGTGTGTATCTATTAATTCCATACTGCTAATTTACCCCTCCCCTCCCTTTCGCATTTGGTAATCATAAGTTTAGTTTCTATGTCTGTGAGTCTGTTCCTGGTTTGGAAATGAGTTCACTTGTATTATTTTTTAGATTCCACTTATAAGTGATACCATATTTGTCTTCCTCTTTCTGACTTACTTCATATAGTATGGTAATCTCTAGGTCCACCCACATTGCTGCAAATGGCAATATTTCATTCTTTTTTATGTTTGAGTAATAGTCCATTGTATATATATGTATATGCACATCTTCTTTATCCACTCATCTATTGATGGATGATTAGGTTGCTTCCATGTCTTGACTACTGTAAATAGTGCTGCTATGAACATTGGGCTGCATATATTTTTTTGAATTAGAGTTTTCTCTTGAGTGACACTGCTGGATCATATGGCAACTCTATTTTTAGTTTTTAGAGGAGTCTCTATACAATTTTCCATAGTGTCTGAACCAACTTATGTTCCCACCATCAATGTAGCAGAGTTCACTTTCCTCCACAGCCTCTCCAGCTTTCACTATTTGTAGACTTTTAAATCATGGCCATTCTGACTGGTATGTCCCCTCTCCTGCTTTTAAATAGGGAGTTCCAAGTTGACCAGAAATAATAGACCAACTGCTATGTCTAATTTCCTCCTAATGGATGAAAATGTGATATAAACTGTGACCCTTCTCTGCAGAAAAAAAAATACACCTAGCCAAGGCTATGTAGAATGAAGAATTTTACATAGTTTTAGTGTATCTGTGAATCTTTAGAAGACTTCTACAACTCAGGATAGGATTTTGGTCATATTTATATGTGTGGTAGGCAGTGGGGAAGCAGACGTTAATTAAAGAATCACACAAATTACCACTGTAATTTTAGGTGCGTAACAGGTTGAGTTGCCTTAGGCAGAGAGGTCTCAGAAGGCTTCTCTGGTAAAGTGATGATTGAGAAAAAGTCAACCAGAAGGGTAGAGAGTCCATATAGAAGAAACAGCATCTACCAAAACCCTCTGGCTGGAAGGGGTTGGCATATTTGGGGAATGGAAAGGTCAGTGTGGCTGAAGTACAGAGAATGAGGGAGAGAACTAGTGAAAGTAAGCCTGGAGAGAGAGGAAGGTTATGAAGGGCCTTGTAGACCAGTTAGGGAATTTGGTCTTTATTCTAGGATTACTGGGAACAGTTCTTGGTAGAAAGTTGATATCTGGCTTTTGTTTTGAACACAGCACTCTGGGTATAGTGGGGAGAATGAATCAGAGGGAAGCAAAAGTGAATGGGGAGAGATCGGTTAGGATGTTATGAGTCTAGTCCAGGTAAAAGAGGATGGCAACTTGAAGTAGAGAGATGGCAGTGGAGTTTTCCATGGAAGTGTCTGGGTTCTAGAATAGTCCAGAAGTGAAATTGACAGAACTGAGAGAGGAGTTGGAAAATAGAACAGGTAAGGGAGAGGGAAATGTTAAGAAGAGCATCTAGCTTTAGGGTGTCCATAACAGGTTAAATGGTGGTACTGTTCAGAGAGATTATGTGTACTAATTAGGACCAAATTTTGGTGCGAGAAGCTCGTAGGTTCATTTTGCATCTGTTGAAATTGAGATGCCATTAATTCTTCCACTTGAAGTATGTATTAGTCTTCTTAGGCTGCCGTAACAAAACACCACAGACAGGCAGGGTGGCCTAACAACGGACATTTTCTTATAGTTCTGGAGGCTGGAAGTCCATGTTCAGAGTGCCAGCAGGGCTGATTTCTGGGGTGAGCTCTCTTCCTGGCTTACAGATAGCCACCTTCTCACTATTTTCACATTTTTTTCTATGCACACACAGAGAAAGAGAGACTGTGAGTAAGCTCTGGTGTCTCTTCCTCTTTTTATTAGGACACCAGTTGTAGAGGATTAAGGTCCCACATGTATAATCTTATTTAACTCATTTGCGTCCTTAAAGGCCCTATCTCCAACTATAGTCACATTGGGGGTTAGGGTTTCAACATAAGAATTTGGGGAGGTGGGTGCACAGTTCAATCCATGACAAAGTGTATTACATGATAAATAAAATCACAGATTTTCAAGTCAAACAAAACTGGGCTTAAAAATCTGGCTCCCACAACCCAAGAAGTCCATATTACACATAGCATGGGTAAATAAGTTGTGATATAGCCATACAATGGGCAATTACTGAGCCATGAGAAGGAGTGAAGTATTGACACATACAACAACATTGATGCATCTCACAATAATTATGCTGAATGAAAGAAGCCAGACAAAAATGAGAGATTATAATTCTATTTAAATAAAATTCTAGAAAATACAAACTAATCCTATATGACAGAAAGCAAATTAGTGGTTGCCTGGGGCAGAGGTGGAAAGGGAGAGGCAGGAGGGAGGGATTAAAAAGGAACATGAGAAAACTTGGGGTGATGGATATGTCCATTATTTTGATCATGGTAATGGTTTCACGGGTATATACATATATCAAGAGGTATCAATTGTACACTCTAAATATGCGCAATTCATTCTACATCATTTCAATCTTAATAAAGCTGTTAACTTTTGGAGGAAAAACGAGTAAAAGGAGACTTTCTTTATGCCGTTACAAAGGCCTAAAAGTCTTTCTTCATAAGTGAAGGGCACGTGGCTTGCAATTCAGGCCAGCTTTGGGCCGGGTACATGGCCTAGGTTTTTGATGATGCCTTGCCTCTCTTTAGAGGAGCTTTTTGGGGGCCAGCTAAGCTTCTTCACTGTGACTTCCAGTGGAGCTGCTTCTTACTCCACCTTTTTGGCCTCTCATTTGCTACTCTGAAACCAAAGATGGGATTGGATGCTTTAAAGCTTCTGGCCCCTTGCAGATGAGGAATAATGTTTACCAGTTGACTACACTGAATAGAGTCTGTATACTTTAGGACTGAAAGTTTTATTTCCATTTGTTTATTAAGCATTTACTGAGCACCTACTAAATGTAAGATGTTGTGAACATACTTATACAGCAAGTTCCCTATATCTCGAATGTGGGCCTTGTGATTTACTGTGACCAGTACAATGTGGTAGAGGTGATACTGAGTGCCAGTTCTTAACCTAGGCCTGAAGAGACCTTGCATGCTTCTACTTTCACTCTTATAACCCTGACAGTCCATGTGTTAAGCCCAGGCTAGCCTGCTAGAGGACGAGAGACATTCAGCTCAGCTACCCGTCTCCCTGCTGCTGACAGCTCGCTAAAACCCAGAAGCAGAACCTCTTTGCTGCAGACACATGAATGAGTCAAACTGAACCAGAAGAGTTTCCCGTGTAAGCTCAGCCCAAATTGCTGACCTGTAAAACCATAAGTTAAAGAAATGGTTGTTTTAAGTCTTACACACACACACACACACACAGAGAGAGAGACCAGGTTCCTACTCTTACTACTAGTGCTTGAATGACTTAGTCAAGTTATTTAACCTGACTGTGTCTCAGTCTCCTCACTTTAAAAATGATAATCAACTACACTTCAGTAAAAAACAAAATGTAAAAAAATGATTATAAAACATACCTGCCAAATAGGGTTGTTGTTATTATTCAATGAGAATAGCACTTGTAAAAGTGCTTTACACAGCCCTGGGCACATGGTATGGGTTCAGAATATGGTGGCAATTATTTTTCAAGGCAGGACCTGTATCTTACTCATCTTGGTTTCTCCAACAGCTAGCACAGCCTGTTCTTCACAAAAGGAACTCAGTAAATGTGACCATTTGGGCAACTTAGTAAACTCAATGAACAGTCTGACTATAATCTTCTTGAAGATAGTACCATATATTTACTTAAGAGGCAGTAAGGAATTATCATCTCTATCGTGATTTTAAAAGCAAACAGACAAACAAAAAAAAAATCTTTATCCTCATTTCCTTGAAACTCGGGACTGATACTGAAGTGCTCACTACTTGTCTTCTTAACCGTATAAGCAGCATTCAGTACCAGCGGATCATTCCTTTCTCCTTGAAACACTGTCTTCCTTTGGCTCCCTGTACACTGTACTTACCTGATTTCCCTACTATTCACCTGCCACTCAGCTGTGGTTTCCTTTGAGATTCATCCTTATCTCTTCAGCCTCTAAATGTTGAACTGCTCTAGGCATCGGTCCTTGGTCCTTTTCTCCTCTCCATTTCTATTTCTTCTCTTGGTGATCTCATTTAGTCTCATGGCTTTAAATATTGTCCCTATACACTGGCAATCCCAATTTTACATCTGTTTCAGGCTCCTTTCCTAAACTCTAGTCTCATCAATCCAACTTTATATATCTAACTACTTACTTGACATTTGCATTTGGTTATTTAATTGGAGCCTGGAGCTTTATGCATCCAAAAATTATCTCTGAGTTCTGTCCCCTTCCACCTACTCCTGAAATTTTCCCTATCTCAGTATATAAAAATGCATCTTTCTAGTTCCCTCTACTGTTAGAAGAACCTAAAATTCAGTGTGCAATTCTCCTGAGGTATTTCCCAGTGCTCTGCTTCATATTAAACATAGCAGCCAGGGGTGCAGAGCGGGGGATGAGTTGTGACAGTACAACAATTCTCAGAAGTCGTCAGTCTCAGCTTGAGACTGTTCGTGATCCCCCACCTCTGCAGCAAAATTCTCCTGTCCTACTTTGCTTTTCTTTCTGGTCATTTCAGGTGACAGGACAGATACTATGATAAACTGATTGGTTTTAAGGTGATATTTTCCAACAAAATTTGTGTCCTTAAAAATCTCCCTCTTAGTGGGGAAGGGGATAGATAGTTCAGTGGCAGAGTGTGTGCTTAGCATGTATGAGGTCCTGGGTTCGATCCCCAGTACTCCATTAAAAACAACACCAATAACAACTCCCTTTTTATTAGTGGGTTTCTCTGCTAGCATTTTATAACAAGCCACCTTTCTTTGCCGAATTACTCCTAGATAATACATATATATTTAACAGAAATCTTCAATGTCTTTAATTCAAAGCAGCAAACATTAGCCACCATTGCATAACCACTGGAGAATATATTAATAATAATAGATAATTTTTTGGTACCAGTCAAAAGTATTATACTTGACCACATACTTAACACTTCTCATTAAAAAATTCCCCCTCTCCACAGAGGCTAATTCTGGCTCAAAAGTATCATTTTAACATTTTTCTGTCTTTCCTTCAGAAGAGTTTCATATGCAAGGAGCCTAATTCTCTTTCCAGAAGAGTATTCCTTAATGAAATGTAGTCTCTTCCCTTTTTCATAGATTTATCTAGAGTCTGGAGGATTACTCAAAAGAGGAGTTAATCTGCCTGGGTTCGTTGGCTCATGTTGCATAAAGTTTTAAAATTATTTTCCATCTACTTTCTTATCTAAATCCATTACTGTCCTAATTCTAATACTATTCTATCTTAATTCTATTCCTATAATTAGTTAATTCTATTACTATTACTATTGTATTATTACCAGCACTGCCTTTCATCCCTGCCATGAGCTGGTACCACATCCTCACAAACTGATTATTTGTATAGCTTCCTAACAGATTCTCTGACTCCATATTCTTTGCTCTGATTCATTATGCATTCTGCTTTTTTAAAAAACCTGACTTATTGAATCTGGACTACTTTTTCTCCCTTTAAATCCTTTCACTTTTGCTTTGTATAAGGCTTTACAATTTTAAAGGTTTTCATATTTATTATATTGCTTAATTCTTACAATAGCCCTGTAAAGTATTACTAATTCTCCTTTAACAGACAAGGCAGCAACACATACAAAGAGTAACCATTACCTAAGAAAATCACATAAACAATGTTTATTAGACCCATAATTCAAACCCAGATCTTCTTTTTCAAAAAATTGAAGTATAGTTGATGTATAAATTATATAAGTTACAGGTATACAAATAGTGATTCATTTTTTAAAAAAATTTTTTGGGTAATTAGGTTTATTTTTACTTACTTATTTTTTAGAGGAGGTACTGGGGATTGAACCCAGGACCTCGTGCATGCTAAGCACATGCTCTACCACTGAGCTATACCCTCTCGCCGATTCACAATTTTTAAAGGTTATACTACATTTATATTTATTATAAAATATTGGCTATATTCCCTGTGTTGTACAGTATAAACCTAGACCTTCTTATTCCAACTTGAGCATTTTGAAAAGTAGAGATGCGATTTTATTTGACCTAGACTGAGCCATTCAAATTCTCCCTTCCAAGAAATTGAAATGGATCACAGAGACTCAGAGAGATTATTGGGAACCAGTGCTAGGAGATAGGGTGTTTTTTTTCTCCTATGTGTACATCCTGATGTTTACTTCTTGGAGGGCTCAAGCTGACACACCAGGGTGGAGAGAAAGAGAAAAGAAACAGACAATGAAAAATAGAAATGAAGGAAAGATTAACCTTGGTTCTTAACTTTCTGATTCCTGGTTCCACATGTTGTGCAGCCCAGATATACTTCCTACCCATTCTTGAATCTGTGAGAAATTATTTTAAAATGAATTCTACTTTAGACTTTATCGAGTGGGTTTTTGCTCTTGCTGCCAAATGATTTCTAAATATATTATTCTCTCTACCCATTCCCCCCACCCCTTTTCCTCCAATGTCTTTGCTCTTGCTACGCCTTCTGCCTGGAAAACGCTCTTATTCTACTCTCTCTTCTGTCTTTCAAAATTCTGCCATCCTCCGAGTCCCGGTTCCAGCCCGTGTCTTCCCTAATGCCGTCTTTGTTTACCGGAAATGAACGATCACTCAGTGTAACTATAGATTCAATTTATATCAACAATATAACACTCATCACAAACTGCTTTATATAATTATTTGTGTGTATGTCTCATCCGGCCTACTATTGAGAAAACCTCCTGAGGGTAGAAATCATAGCATGTTAATATTTATCTTCCCCCACTGAGACAACATAAGGCAGTTGTTCAAGTAATTGTGAGAGAATGAATGAGTATACAAAGACCTTGACTCACTCAGTTCTAAAAAGGACTGAGGCCTAAGACACATCTGGATGTCAAAAGCGAAGCCATTTTTATTATACGTGTAACTATCTCACTTAGTACCAATGGATTCCTTTCTTGGCTTAGTTACACTATCTTTAAAATAAGATAATAAAATTAATGAACTAATGGCTATTTAAACTGTTGGTGCCTCAGGACAGAACAGAGGTGAGATAAGTCAAAACAGTTAATACCCTTCTAAATGCAAAGGAAAAATTTAGTCCAGAATTTCCTAAACTGCATTCAGTTCAGAGATCAGAAACAATAGCCATTTATTGCAGAGCCCATGGTGCTATAGTGACAATATTGATGATGACACTGTTGACTTCTGAATTTATTTAGTGTCTGTAATTCCTGTACATGTGAACGATATTATCTCCAAATGTGATTGGCAATTATAGTTAAGAAGATCATATTTTATTCATGTATTTATATTATGTAGAATTATATACCTACACACATGCATATATCACTGTGGTGAAACTACTTTATAAGTATTTAAATTTTTTATTAAAATGCATTTTAAAACATTATATGGCTAATATTTTAAAAATTCTTTTAGGAGATGGTTTGTAGCCATAGCTCACGCCCTTAGTACTCTTGTCCTCTCCTTTGGTACTTGCTTGGCAAAACTCCAAGCCTGCTGTAATACAACTTCCCACCTACTCAGTGCCTGCAGTAGAGAGAAAAAAATCATCATGCTGACTGGACTCACTTTAAAATCATGACCTCAAGGTTCAAATGGGTTCTCAGTGTTGCCCAGCCTTTCTTTATGTTTCCCTAGTCATTTTTCTCTCCTACTCTTCTAGAGGATGCCACTCCCTTCAAACATCAGCCTCCCTTCTCCCTCTCATCTGATGACTTTGCTTTTTATTTATGAGACAAAAGAAGCAGAACCTTCACAGTCTCTCATCACAAATTCCACCCCCCTACTTACATCTCATGTACCCTCCTATTATGAAGGTTGAACTGGTCCTGTTTCTGTCTGAATCCAACCACTCCTCTCGTGCTCTGGGTCCTAGTCCTTTTTGCCCATCAAGAACTTTGCTCCTAAAATTATCCCATCTCTTTCCTGTATCAATTTTCTACTCCATGTGGGATCATTAACACTAACATAGAAATACATTTAATGTCTCTCATTTAATAAAAGAAATCCCTCTTTAGCCATTGGCTCATTTCTTTACTCCTCTTTACAGAAAAACTCAAAAAAAATTTCTATATGTGCTGTCCCATGTCATTAACCCTCATTCTATCTTGAATTCACTACAATAAGGCTTTTCACCCTCAGATTTTCACTAGTACTACACTCGTCAAGTATCCCTTTGCCCTCTATACCACTAAACCCAATGATAAATTCTTATTCATCATGCTTTACTTCTTAGTAGAATTCAATGCAGTTGATCTTCTTGGAACACATGCTACTTTGGCTTCCAAGAAACTTCTCTCTCCTGGTTTCCCCCCTATCTCTTGTTTATTCCTCCTCATTATTTTGACAAGTAAATGTCAAAGTTGGAGTTCCTCAAGGCTCAGTTCTCCTCTATCTATCCTCATTCCTCAGGAGATCTCACCAATTTCATGGCTTTGCAAACTACATATATATGACTCTTTCTCTTTCCTTTCTTTTCCTTCTTTTCCCTTCCCAAAGCCATTAGATAGGACAAAGGAAGGCTGGCACTGGACATGAGTTGGGGAGACTCAGGGAGGGGTTTTGGGGCCATCTGGGAATCGAGGATACTTACATAAGAGGTCTGCCTAGTATGGATAGTCATAGCCTGAGCAAAGGGAGGCAGGCATCCATGGGGGCAGCTCGACATGGGCTGTTAGAGTTCCACACAGAAAACTGGCCATGCATGAGGAGTCAAAGCATCAACAGTATGAGGAGGGCATTGACATGGTAGAGGTAGACAGGTATAGAGGTCAGAGCCTGAATGGGTAAGGAGGTATCTATGCAGGAAAGGGAGTGGTGGTGACTCTGGAAGATTGTTTACTCACAGGGGAGTTGATTATACAAGTAAATGTATTAAAAAGTTGGAACCAGTTTTCCCACTGTCAGATGGAAAAAAAGAAAACTAGAATAAATATTGTGGTGTTGGATTACTATTGGAGGTATTTGTGTGAATTCATGGTTATATATGCAGATAGATGATAGATAGAAAGATAGATAGATAGATAGATATAAAAAGATATAGAAATAAACATTGATCTAAGAGTGTACATGTGTTTTTGTATCTCTATCTATATTCCCTAGCTCTTTCCACTAAAAGGGCCTGGGTGTACAACACTCCAATACAATTGAGCACACCTATTCCCTCATTTTGGCTTCTAAATACCATTCTTCACAAAAATAACCAGGGTTCCTGGAGAAGTGGCTGATTCCAGTACTGGGGCAGCAAAAGTACAAGATAAGCTTGGAACATCTTGTTGAGCCAGAAAACAAAGTGCTCCAGGAATGATGGACATATGTCACAGAAGCCAGCCTGGAATCTCCATGGGCAAATCTGGGACATTTTGAGCATTAAATTAAATATTGATGGAAAGAGATTATAACCCATTAAATAAAATAAGAAACCATGAGTCAATAGAGATATAAATTAATAAATGAATACATTGAAAGTTTGATGAGTAGGATATTTACACAGTTTCAAAGTTCCTTTCCACAAAATACTCATTAATTACAAAGTGGAAAAGAATAAAGTGGAGAAAGCTGTAAGATACCAAATTAATAAAGCAATTCAAATGCACGTCAATAGTGAGAGAAATTGAAATTGTGTACCATCTGATAGAATACAACAGGAAGAATACAAGATAAGTTTTGTGATATTCCTAAGAAAGATACACAGTCTGAATCTAATTGAAATGAAACATCAAAGAAATCCAAATTGAGGGATATACTTCAAAACAATTGGCCTATAATCTTCAAAAGTGGCAAGGTCATAAATCAAGAGAAGGCTAAGGAACTGTTCTAAAACTGATCTAAAATCAGCACATAATTCTGAAATTAATCCTCTTGATATAAAAAATATTGAGGTCTGATTTGAATAAAGTCTGAGAATTAGATGGTAGTAATATGGCAGTCTTAATTTCTGGATTTCAGTGGGTTTATTCGGTTATTCAGGAAAATGTCCTTACTTGTAGGAAGAACACATTAAAGTATTAGGGGTGATGGGGTTAGCATTCTCACTGAGACATGGAGTCAACACTTACTCAATTGACTAAAGAAAGAAGTTTTGCTGTACTTGCAGTTTTCTTGTAAATTTGAGATTTAATAAAAGAAAGAAAGAAAACAATCTACATTCTCTAGCTTGTACCCAAGATCATGTATCTAATTTTCTAGTCAAAGTCTTGACTTGTACGTCTAACTGGTGTCAAACTTAAAATGTATAATTGAATTTTAGATTATGTGTCTGTCCACCAACTCCATTCGTACCTTCCCCAATGTTCCCATCATTCACCTAGTTGCTTAGACCAAAGCTCTTAAAAATCAGCCCTGACCCTTTAACTCGAGGGTTATTGGCAAATCCTGTTGGCACTATCTCCAAGATACATCCAGAATTCAACCACTTCTTTCCACCTCTTCTACTACCATTCTATTTCAAGCCACCAACATCTTTTATTTGGTTTTCTAAGCTAGTTTTCTAACTGGTATCCATGTTTTTCCTCTTGCTTCTCTACATCACTTCTCAACCCTGGGGCCAGATTGATATCTTTAAAGTACAGACTTGATCTTGTCACTTCTCCACTCAAAATGGCTTCCCATTAACACAGAACAAAATCTAAGTTGTACACAGTAAAGATGGGCCATAGTCTATAAGGCCTTCTGTCCTCTTGGCCACTAGCTACCCCTCCTCACCTTTCCCATCTCATCTCTTACCGTTTTTCTTTTAATCACTTGCCGCAACCATACTGCTTTCTCTGCTGTTCTCAGAGCATGCCAAGGACTCTGCCATCTCAGGCAATTTGTATTAACTGACCCTCACATCATGAGGTTTCCTGCTTACACTTCTCCATAGAGGCCTTCCCTGATGACCTATTCTACAATGGCACTTTCTATCCCTTTACACTGTTTTATTTTTCTTCATTCTGTTTGTCACCACCTGACATTCTATTGTAATATTTCTTTATTTATTTGTTAACAGCTGGTGTTTACCACATTTAACCATAAGGGCCTGGACTTTTTCTGTCATGTTTACTGTTATCTATCTATCTAGAATGGCACCCTCTACCTAAGAAGTGCTTAATAAATATTTATTCAGCTAATAAATGAAAATGTTTATTATTAAAATGACCATATGAGAATGATATGGAAAGCTTTGATCAAGAAGGAAGAGGAAGACTTTCAAGTAGTATCTCTCAAAACACAGAATTTTGGGGGTAAGTAAAGGTTATTATATTTTACTCTGGTTAGAGAAAAAAGTGATAAGGAATGATCTCAGGGACACAAGTCTTATTATATGCCTGCATGTTGTCTTTTCTTCTTTATGTTTACCCACTTAGAAGAAAAGGAAAGTCTTTGGATAAGAGAAAGTTAAAATATGTAGAAGCAACCATACATGTATCTAGAAAGGCGTTTGATTTTTAAAGAGATATTTGACTTTAAAAGGGCAGCCAAATACATATCCTGGAAGTTTATTTTTACTCTGAGATGACGAATGCAGGGTTTGAGCATGGAGATTTCTCAAAAAACTAATAATAGACTTGTCATATGATCCAGCAATCCCACTCCTAGGCGTATATCCAGAGGGAACTTTAATTTGAAAAGACACATGGACCCCAATGTTCATAGCAGCACTATTTACAATAGCCAAGACATGGAAACAACCTAAATGTCCATCGACAGATGACTGGATAAAGAACTTGTGGTACATTTATACAGTAGAATACTATTCAGCCATAAAAAATAAAATAATGCCATTTGCAGCAATATGATAGACCTGGAGATTGTCATTCTAAGTGAAGTGGGCCGGAAAGAGAAAGAAAAATACCACATGATATCACTTATATGTGAAATCTGAAAAAAAAAAAAAAAAAAGACAAATGAACTTATTTGTAAAACAGAAACAGACTCACAGACACAGAAAACAAACTTAGGTTAGCAGTGGGGGCAGTGGGTGGAGAGGGATAAACTGGGAGTTTGCAATTTGCAGATACTAACTACTATATATAAAATAGATAAACAAGTTTATACTGTATAGCACAGGGAACTATATTCAATATCTTGTAGTAACATAATGAATAATAATATGAAAATGAATATATGTATATATATGTATGACTGAGATATTATGCTGTACAGTAGAAATTGACACAACATTGTAAACTGACTATACATCAATTGAAAAAAAAAAGATTGAAGGGGTGGGTGGGGTAAATTAGGAATTTGGGATTAAACAAGAAAAAGAATTAATTCAGAGTTTTTTAGAGGAAGGTTTCTGGTTTTGTTTGTTTGTTTTTGTTATTGTTAATAGAGGTACTAGGGATGGAAACCAGGACCTCATGCATACTAAGCATGCACTGTAACACTGAATTATACCCTTCCCATTTTTTGTTTTTGTCTTTGTTTTATCCTTTTTTTTTTGTTAACGGAGGTATGAGGGATTGAACCCAGGGAGGAAGATTTCTTAGGTCTGAAAGTATTCATGGTGGAGTGGGGAAGAGGATGTAGGAATTCAAAGAAACTATTTATAAAAGTTACTAATCAGAGAGAGAAATACCAAATTTTACTCTCAATGTAAGTGACCACTTTGGGATTATTATTACCAACTTGCATTCCTATTGTTCTAATAAAGGATTTTATTTTTTAAAGTATAACTTTTTGAAAGTATGCTGATTTTCTCTTGGTTAATCATACCTCTGAAAAACCTGGCTATTTGAATCCTGAGGCTGTAACACATGTAACAGGAAGTTACATAGGAAATTGTTGACTGAAGTACTCCAATGCAACAGGTGTGATTTTCAGAGTGAAGTATCGGACCACCAACCAGAAATTTCAAACAAATTTCCACTGATTAGATGGTTCTTAAAAACCACAAGGGTCAGACAGCTGGAAAGTGAGATTGCATTGGTAGAGAGATTCTTTAGAGACAGCCATGCTGTGCATCCTGTGCCCCTCTCACTAAGGTAAAGGAGGGGGTATTTTTCCTTTCACCTCTGGCCTAGTGGAACCTTACAGGACTATTCAGAGAACTGTGGTGGGAAGGATGGGG
Source organism: Camelus dromedarius (assembly GCF_036321535.1). Classification (NCBI taxonomy): domain Eukaryota; kingdom Metazoa; phylum Chordata; class Mammalia; order Artiodactyla; family Camelidae; genus Camelus; species Camelus dromedarius. The sequence goes on from NC_087458.1 coordinate 20,285,215, forward strand.
TACAAAGGACTAAAGTCTGGCTCCCCCTGAGGAAAACCTAGACGGCCAGAAAGAGATGGCTTGGCGGGCTCTTTGTTACTGGAGAAGATATACCCAGTTGTACCGGGATCAGTAAGCTCTCTCAGAGTTTGTCAGGACAAAGGATGCATAAAGCTTCTTTCAGAGCAGCCATGGGCCACACAGGGGAGAGTCAGTCCGGAGATCTATTTGACTCCTGCCCAAGAGAACTGATTAAAATGTCAACTGGGCTCTAACAGAATTAAGTGTATAATGTGGGTATCCGAGAAATCTGAGGTTAAGGAGGAAGTGGCAGCAAGAGGAATAGAATATATGGCCCATATCAGGAGTTGTTGGAGGAGTTGCACCGAGCCTCTGAAGAACTCACAAAAGATCCCACAGGGCAAATAATCAGTTTTATACGTCTGCCAGTCCCAGAGAATACAAAGTCATCTCCCTGTAGTGCCAGCCAAATAAGACCTTTCTGCTCCCTTTTCCCTATTCCTTCCCTGTACTCCAACTCGGAGAATCCATAACAGTGGCTACTGAGTAAGGGAGGAAGTAAGCAGGAAAGAGAGAAGCAGCTGACCACATTCATTTGCTCTAAGCCTTTCCTTTCTAAATGTCAAGTTGAGGCTGAATTTTATGATCTAATGTGATTGTAAGATAAGGGAGCAGAAACGTCATGAGACTAGCTGGAATTTTCTTCTTAGTGGCAGAGGGAAAAACTCACCCCTCTGAATTAATTTCCAGAGAACAGTTATGTTTTGACTATACCTCACAAGTCACACTAGCTCAAGGTAACAAATACACAGATTTTCCACTGTTCAGTTAGTTGGAAACATTTCAGAATTTGTAGGTTTATGTCTTAGGAGAAAATAAGTATTGCAAGACCAAGTTTATAAAACAAAAAATTTATAATTCCTATATTAGTTTTATTCATCAATAGAATCCTGAAATAAATTAATACAGGATGTTCAAACCTTGTGGAAGAAATAAATGTAAAAAAAACAACGATCTTCCACAAGAGGTTGTTATTGTTGTCAAATCAGAGAATTAAAGAGTAGTGAGAATCTTCCTAAACTTAGAGAAGTGTTAGAGAAGATGTTAGAAATCTTTTCATATTTTCTAAAGCAACTGTGCTGCCATTTCATAATTCTCAATTACCTTAATATTAGATAGATTCTTGTAGAACTTTGACATAAATCTTTTTTTTTTTTTCTTCAAATTTGCAGTGTTCTGTATTTTTTTAAATGTGGCAAAGGGAAAAGGGACTAAAAGAATGTCTTGGGGGAGGGGTGGGAGGTGGTGGAGAGTGTGGATTTCCCTTGACTCAGAAGAGGAAAGTGGTAATTTTCCTCCCTTTACCATGAAAGTATTTGTAATTTTTGAAGCTGCTTTTCTGCAAAACATGTGTATTTAAGGAATATTTCTTATATATCCAAAATCTAAATTCTAGGCCTGTGGCAAGTACTTCAAGGGAATTTGGGGTCACTGCCAAAGCTGTGTCTGTGTGCCTGGTGTTGGGAATGCATCGGGGAGCAAGAATTCTGCTAAAATGGCTGACCCCGCGTCAGCACAGAGGCAGGCTCCCTCTTTGTACAGTTTCTTTACATTGTTAAAAAAAGAGTTCCTTTTCAATAGTTTCTATTGTTAAAAAGGAATTCCTTTCAATAGTTTTTTTTTAAAAAAAATACATTTAAAAATTAATCAAATTCAGGCTAAAATGGCAAAGTAGGCTGACAATGGAAGACTATCTTTCCAAAAATATAAAAATGCTAGAAGATAACCTTAAAATTGAAAAAAATGTAGCCAATTTCAATACTTTGAAAGCAAGAAAGGGGAGGTTCTCAGGTTCTAGAAAAAGGAAAACAGAAAAACGGAGTATTAGAGGGAGCTGAAGCCAAGTACATGCTGAAGCCCAGGGGCTCACGTGGGTACCGGAACTGGGAGCAAGCTGTGAGACTGGAAGCCTAAAAAGCAATGGCTATTGATACATGAACAAGGATAAATCTCAAAACAACACCACTGAAAGAAGCAACACCAAATACAGTACATATTGTGTGATTCTATTTATAGAAAACTCTAGAAAATGCAAGCTAGTCTGGAGTGATAGCAGATCAGGGGGTGCCTGAAAATGGGGGAGTAGGAGAGAGAAATTACAAAGAGGCACAGAAAAGTTTTTTGGGTGATAAATATGTTCGCCATTGTTGACTGCTGTGATGGTTTCACAAGTGTATACATATGTCAGAACTTGTCAAATTGTATGCTTTAAATATGTAGAGTTCATTGTGTGGCAATTATACCACATGAAGCTGTAAAAACAAACAAAATCAGGAGTCAAGCAATGTCAGCATATCCTCCTTCCTATTTTTTAAAATGCAGCTTATTTGTTGAAGGAACTTGGTTGTTTGTCCTGTAGAGTTTTCCACATTCTGGATTTTATTGGCTGAAAAAAAATCCTTATCTTTTAGAACTATGTAATGAAGTATATATATTTATATTTTTTATGGGTGAAATCCATGTGAAGGGTGTGGAAAAGGAGATTGGCCATATGGTAATACTTGTTCAAGCTGAGCGATTGGCACATGAAGACATTATACTATTCTACTTTTTATGTCGCTTAAACATTTTTGTAACAAAAAGTTAAAACTCTGAGTCCCATCCCAGAGTTACTGAATCTTACAGGGGTTGAGTATAGAAGTCTGCACTTTAAAACAGACTCACAGACATAGAAAACAAACTTACGGTTACTAGAGGGGAAAGGGGGGGTGGAGGGATAAATTGGGAGTTCAGAATTTGCGGATACTAACTACTATATACAAAAGAGACAAACAACAAGGTCCTACTGTGTAGCACAGGGAACTATATTCAATATCTTGTAATAGCCTATAATAAAAAAAATGAAAAGGAATATGTATATAAAACTGAAACAGTATGCTATACTCTAGAAATTAACATAATATTGTAAACTGACTATACTTAAATAAAAAAATTAATTGAGATCTGCACCTTAAAAATAAACTCCCAAGGTGATTTTGTTATATATTAAAGAGGATCACTGCCGCAGACTGAAGAAAAGGATTCTGATGGTGAGATGAATTTCAGACATCTGCCACAAGGTATGGGAAAAAGGTTTTGGAGGTGTCCTTTTTATTTCTTATCAAACTGCAAAAGTTTGCAGTACATTGCTATTCTTCAGAGAGACATTTATGAATCTGCCTGTCTCTTCTACTGCTGAGGAAATTTTACATAGTATTTGATTTGGTTCTTTTTTTTTTTTTTTTTGAGTGAAGGTAGATTTATTTAGAGAGATACATATTACATAGAGTGCAGGCTGTTTCAAAGGCCATGAGGTGTGGGGGTTGGGTGTTCAGGTTAGAGTAAAAGTAGATACACACTCCACAGAGTGTGGGCTGTTTCCAAAGATGAGGGAGTAAGACAGGCAGCCTCGAGGCAAGGTGTTGCATTTTTATAAGCTAGGTAGCTTCATATGCTAACAAAAGGAAGGACCATTCCAACTACCCCGGGGAAGGGGCTGGGATTCCCAGGAATTGGCCACTGCCCACTCTTTGACTTTTTACAGTTAGCCTTGGAGATTTGGTTCTTATTCAGTCTTATAAGAGTGATTGTAATATAGGTTTGATTTATCATATGGGCTTAGTATGATTAAATTAATTACTCTGAATTTTAGCCCTACATAGAACTATGATATATAAAAGTTTGTCTTCTGAATCTATAGTCTCTTCTGTTACATCTTTGCTCTCTGTGATTCCTTCCTTCCTCAGGCTCCCAGTGTTGCTTTTTCTACCTTCCCACTAGTAAAAAGCTGCTCAAAAACCATATGAAACTCATTTATACAAGATTACTGAGTAGAGTCATGAAGTACTCTTCTCAGGGTAAGTTGATTTGAATAGGGCACAGGATTTAACTCAAAGTTTTAAAAAACTGTAGTGATAGATTCTTAGGCATCAGGTAATCTGGTTAGGGAAGGATTTTTGGGGGGTAGTGGTCAAGTTCCTGTCAAGACCTTCTAAGATTTTACCAAGTTGGTTGTCACCTATTTATTCCATTGAAAGTGTATCCTTAGAAGGGTCATATAATGCAACTACAGCTTCTTCTTCTGTAATTGCATGGAAAATTTAGCTTTGGCTGCAAGTAATAAAGAGCCAAATTCAAACTTTTTTTTTTTTTTTTAAAGCTAAGAAAATTTACTGGCTCAGGGAATTTACTAATTCCAGAGGATGGCAGCAGGTTTCAATCTGGGTTTGAGCTCCTCCACCATGTGTCAGCTTTTCCCTCAGGCTGGCTTCCCTCGTGGTAGCAAAGTGGCTGCAGTAACTACAGGACTCACATATACCCATTACACCAGCTAGAGTAAGAGAGAGAACACTTTTCTTCTCCCAGCAAACACAAGATCTGACCTGGCTTATGATTGGACCAATTTAGACCTGTGTTAAGGTCTATCACTGACAGAGTAAGGTGAGGATCTGATTAGGCTGACTATGTACCTTAGTCAGAGTCTGCACTTGGAGGTGGAACTGGGCCTATTCCCATTCAAATTATTAGCAGCCTCACAATTGCAGAGGGGTGGAAATGGACATCTGCGAGTCAACCAGTAATGCTCATGATAAAAGCAATATAATATGCTATTCTGTTAAATGCCATAGTTTAAACGCTTCCATTTTTGTTCAACAGTTAACTTGTTTCCTGTTTTTTGATATTATGATATTTTAAATGGGGAACTGCAGACCCACATGAAGGAGACAGGGCAGTGTAAGGTACAATAGGGACTGTAGAGATTTTGGGAAAAGAGAGAATGCTTGTCCTGTAGTTTCCTGTCATTCTGTGAAAATATAAGCCGACTGCTACCAAATCTTTGACTTTTTAAAGAGAAGCCTGAAAAGCATATGAAATCTTCTGGCTTTTAACTTTGGCTTATTTTTTAAGCACTATGCCAACCAAGCAAAATGTGTTTGTGGGTTAGATCTGGACCTAGACCACCAGTTTCTGTCATGTTATGAATCATACTAGAATATTTTATAACATTTTCCCTCAAAATGAGAGCTTTAGTCCTTTCATGGACCAGGGCTGCTAGTGTAGGACTAATGCTAAGGAAGCCATAGTGGGGAGAGAAGTGAGCAGCACACAGTATATGAGGAAGGCGTTGTTGTGAGTTCTTCGGCATGTACCTAGAACTGTTTTCCTGGTGGTGAGGATGGGCTTGTACCAAATCACCTTCACTGCCTCTTACCTAGGTTCTGTTGTGACTTGTCCCTTATCTGGGTTCTCCTGTGACATCTCTTATCTAAGTTCTATTGTGAGGAACAGTTCAGTTTTACAGAATGACCCCTGGTGATTAGAGGTGTAACACGTGGCCACGGGACAGAGTTTTTCTTTGCTTTGTAGCAAGCTGGCACATCAGTAATCCTATAATAGGGACTTAGATGCTATGCTCTACTTTAATAGGAGAACTAACTGGAAACAGCCAATGGAGGACATTATTGTTGCTGCTAAAGGCATATGGAACTGAATTTGGGAACACTAAACCTATTTTAGATTTATGACTTAAATTTTTTTTCCTTTTTTGGGGGGCTGTTTCTTACTGAGTGCAGATAATTACCATAGTGCTACCCTTTTTGTCAAAACTCTTCAGTTAGCAGATATTAGAAGGCAGAAACTGCCTTTTTCACCCGCTGACTTTCATAGAGTGCCTTGTGTAACATTTATTTAGAGAGGCTTAGTACCTACTTGTTGGCTTATGTATTAATATAGATGATCTGAGTTATTCTAATAAATATAATGATTTGAGTTATTCTAATCTTTATTAAATATCTAATGTCCAGCATTTACTGAATCAGGCCCAGAGCTTGGTAGACTCTTGGGATACAGAGGTTAAAGGACCTTCTGGGAAGGAGCCCAGCAGGGAGGGGAAACGCAAAATAGTTGCAATACTCTTGATATGTCCCAGCATCTATAGACATTTAAATTAGGAAAAGGGGACGGTGGCGGGGGAAAGGTGGGAGAAAAACTTGAGACGTCTCTTTGGAAAAATGTATTTCTTAGGGTAGCTTTTGCATCTAGTGAGGAAATGAGTGCAGGGGAATCGAAGTGTGACAGAAGAGAGACTTAAACTAAAGAAGTCATTCTAGAGCTCAAATCACTGGACATACACTTAATTCTTACTGCAGTGTCTTAACTTATTCACACATTTACGGAGTACTTTCTATGAGACAGACACTATGCTAGACATGATGGAAGATAGAAATGAAGCAGGTCTTCAAAGATTCTCTGGTGAGGTAAAATATTGCACAGATTTAGCTAGATAAGGCTGAATATATTAGGTGCCACAAACCTATAGAAACAAAGCGCTAAGGAAATTCGGAAAATTTCCTGGTCACTTCTAGCTGCAGGATCTCCGAAGGATGTCTACAGTTCAAGGATCGGTACATTCTTAGCAGAGGAAAAAGAGTTGCCTTATTTTTACCTCTACTAGTAGTTTGTACCCCCAAGTTAATTTCCCCAAAGGATAAAAAGGTGCAAGTGAGGGGACGTTTTCTTCATAGAAATACGTTAGTCCTTAGCGTTTTCCTGTTAATTCCCCACAGGTTTTTTTCCCCTCTTCAATCCCCCGAGTCCCAGGGAACAATTCAGCAAAGGAGCGCTTCATAAGCACACGAGACACCTTGAAAGGGGAACAGAAAAGAGCAACTGGCGAGAAAAGTTAGTATTCTTTAAGGTGACTTCCCTGAGGATTACTGGGCATTAAGAATGAAAATATATTTCGGCTAGGTTTATGAGCAAGAACACAATCGCCCCTAACTCAGAATTAGCTAAAAGCTCGGTATCCGCTGGGCAGCGCAACTCGCCCGGGGCTCGCGGCCGCCCTCAGCGAGCCCGCGCGGGCTGCCTCCCCGGCGCGGCTAGCCCTCCGGGAAGTGCTGAAAAGCGGCGAGCGCCTCTTGCCCCTTCCTGGGTCCCTTCTCTTAACAACCCAGGTCTCTCAGGTCTTCGACTTCCCCGCCCCCAGCCCTACCGCGGCCAGGCGGGGACGTGTATGCGCGTGCGCGCCTCCGCCCACAAGAGCGCGCACGCCGCGCCGAGCCGCCTCCTCTGCCCGCCCCTCCCTCGCCTCTTCCTGCCGGGCGAGCCTCCTCCCCTCCTCTCTCCGCTCCCTCCGCCCTCCCAGGGCTCGGGCGGCCGCGGAGTGAACGGAACGGGACGGGCCCGGCCGCAGAGCGCGGGCCGGCGGGTGGGACGCGGGCGCCTGGCGGAGTTGTTCCGGCCCTGCCCGCGGAGACGTGAGGAGGTGAGGCGAGGGAGGCCTCCTAGGGGCCGGCAGGCGGACGGGCGGCTCGGAGCCGCGGGCAGGGCTGGGGGTTTTGGCGCCCGGGCTGAGCCGGGGGAGGGTTGTGGTGGGAGCCGGGCCCGGGACAGGATGCGAGAGGACCCCGAGAGGAGGGCTCGGGGCGGTTCGGGACTGTCGGTCGCTCCCCGGACGTCGCGGTTCTCCTGGGTGGCGGCTCCTCCCGGCCCGGGCGGGCAGGCAGGCGGGTGGGGTCGTCACCCCTCACCTGGGGGGGCGGGGTGTTGACTTGGGTGCTCGTCTCCAGCTGTGCCCTGTGACATTGCCGCCGCCTCCGTCGCCCGCTGCTGTGCCGTGTCTGCTGCCGCGTTCGCAGTCCCAGTGGCCCCACGTCCGGGGGGCGTGTGTTTAGGATATTTTCGTACCCACATTCAGGCAATCTGTTCGTGACCGCGTCTCGCCCTCGCGCTCCCCCTGTCTCCGCCCGGCACTTTGCTCTCTGCTCCTGCTGTCGATGCTTGTGGTTTTGCAGTCTGGGATGGGCTGCATCCTGGGCAGATCTCTACCTGCAAGGAATGCCCCGCTTTAAAGTTGACCGCCTGGCCATGCCAGACAACTCCTGTCCAGGTAGTGGGTGCTCAGTGTCCTGATAACTGAGTCAAAGTTTCTGAGACTCGGCTAGTACTTTGCACTGGTCGCCAACGGTGCAGGGCTGGGCAGTGCGTCAGCATGTGGAAAGGGGCCACCGGCCAGCGGGAGGTGGCCGGGTGCTAGGAAACTGGGCTGACAGGGTTTGTTTCTGATCCCAGGGCAGTTCGTGCATTCTCCTTGTACCTCTCAGGTAGGATCATAGAAAATGTACCAAAATTTTGGTGGTCACTTGCAGAATTGAGAGTTTCATGTAAATGTTGAGAAATGTCAACCTCATTATTCTAATGGTGGGGAAAACTTTTGCTTGCCTGACAGATTATAGCGCTGTTTGGAAACTGATTTCAATGTCTGCATTTTTGGTACTGGCAGGTTTAGGGATTAAAAAAAATATTTAAATTTTCTTGTACATGGTGGGGGTAGATAGTTGCTTGTTACGATTCCGAAAACACGGCATCATGAAAACCTTCTGACTTTTCTCATAATAGTTTATGGCTTCTGCCGCACGTTTGTAGACTATTGGAAGAGGATTTTGTTCATGGAAAATATTGGTCCACAAGTTGCTAGTACTGGAAAACTGGCCTGTGATTCATTATCTCAACAGAGTCCCATGTGAAACTGATAATGAAATTACAGAGGAGAAAGACCAGATGAATTTAATTTATTCATTATCATCAAATTGTATTAAATGCTTACCTGGTTGGGGAGTTAGTTGAGACTGAGCTAGCCTGGTGTCTCTATTAAATCAAGTCAAAACTTGCCCTGATATTAGGTATTAACAAGTCATCTGGGGAGACGTGGATGTAGTGGGACAGTGTTTATATGTATATATACTGTATATTGTGTTCTAGAAAGCTAGAAACAAGGTGGTAGGTCCAGTGCTATTGGGACGTGTAGTGAATGTAGTTATTTGATGGGAATTTTTATATATTATAATTCCTAGAATTTTTGTTCCTTTGCTGATTGTTTCATGATTCAGATCATTTTCTTTTCACTCTAGTAGTTACTATGATGCTTTTAATTTGAATAACAGAATTTTATTAGGCATGTGGAACAGTTTTCATATTTATCAGCTCAGCCAATTCTAAATCTGTGACTTCTAAAAACTGGTAATTAAAATTTTTTCTTTGCCTTAACCCAAACTTGAACTCGTTCAGTTACTGTATATTTGTTTGAACTCAGATGATACAGCATTAAAGCTGATAGTCCTTTTATCCATTATTTTGGAGTAGTCAAAAGGAATTCTGTTGTGCCAAGTGAAAATATTATGAGTGGGAGATAGCCAGGCTTCTAGAGATTAGCTTTGAAGAGAGTAGTAACTAAGAAGCAAAACTTTTTTTTATTGAGGGTGTGGAACTGGGTTGGGTCTGCATTTCAGCCTGCCAGTGTCTTGAAGTCCTGTAGGGATGATTGTTCCTGGATAGAGGGTGTTTGGACAATGACATAGATACTGTAGGCTATGGGATTCCCAGGCACAAAGCTTTTTTTGCTATGTCTCACAAGTTTTAATGAGTTGCTGCATGTGTATGGCTCTTGCTTTATATAAATAGGTTAGGCACTGGGTCGGAGTATGGCCAGCAGCCCAGGGCTATACCAGCTTCTGGTACTGCAAAGACAGCTCTGGAATTTCTTACAGAGTTTGTCTTCTGAGCATTTGCCACCACAAATAGTAGAGGCAAAGAAAGTACAGACTTGAGCCTGAGATATGGTAAAACATACTCAGTGTTTAAGGAGAGGTCTAATATTGTGATCATGGAGAAAGACATTGCTTGACTTAACTCGGCTTTTCAGAGTGGCGAATAATTTTCACTTGATGGTCAGTATTTGAAATTGGGTAAGTACAATGACTATCAGCAGACCCTAATAAGAAAGAGTTAATGAAAGTAAGCAGAGCCCGCATCTCAACATTGCCTTCTTTATACTTCATTTACTTCCCATACTGCACTCATTCAACAGATAGGGTGCCATAATTGTTTGAGTATAGCAAGTTTGTGCTCGTGGTGACTCCTTTTTGTCATCCCTTGGTGTTTTTTGGTGTAATTTTGGGGGATTTTCCTGGGAAACTTCTAGGCATATATTCAGTTGATTTGGAGTTAGATTTGGGCTAAGATTATTAGCCTATTTGAAATTTTGAGCCTTTTTGTTTTCTAAGTAAACTTAAAAATAGAAAACACAATTCTTTATAAACACTCATGAAAAATCTGTTACAGACTGTGTTGTTGTGATAGACATAATACAGCCAAAAATATGTTCAAGAAACTTCCCTTCTCCTCACCCAGTCTAGTAAGCTTAAATAAGAAGTAAGAAAATAAAGTATTTCTTTTTCAGTAAGAGCTTGATTTTCTCAGAATATCAAGTCTAACAACTGTTTGCTGTGCTATTTTTCCCCATGCCTATTCTAAATTCAACAAGTACTATGTGTCTCTAGTCCATGGCAAAAACTTAATTCTAGTAGGGAATTCTCAGTAGTGGAAGTCTCTTTGAAGGATGCAAGCTTGTGCTGCAGAGTTTGACAGGGAAGCATCAGATACCGAAATTTACTTTTTTGTAGCATGAGTTTTCTCTGTACTCAGATTTTTAGTGGGTGGGGGCATGGGCTTATATCACAGGTAGCTGGATTTTTACTCATACTCAAGATTTCCTCCTCTCCCCTCCTCTCCCCTCCTCTCCCCTCCTCTCCCCTCCTCTCCCCTCCTCTCCCCTCCTCTCCCCTCCTCTCCCCTCCTCTCCCCTCCTCTCCCCTCCTCTCCCCTCCTCTCCCCTAACCCTTTGCTAAAAGAGCTGCTGCTGCTAGTAGGAGGGTATTGTATCCCTCTGTTGTGTGTAACTGAACAAGGGCTAAGAACCTTGGCCTTTGGCTGATAAGCCACGTTTCCACTCCCTGTAATTTGCCTTCTGGTGATATCAATAGGCATCTCTGTTACTCTTATTTTTGAAGATGAATATAGATTTTGGTGGTGAAGAGATTACATGTGTAAGTAAGAGTGAGATTTACTGCATTGTGTAGTACACATAGAAGAGACTAGTAGATTGTTTAGCTGAACATTTATGAACTGCTTTGACTGTGACTCAAAGTAAAAAAAAATACATTTTATACCCGAATTCAACACACACACGCACGCACACACACACGCACGCACGCGCGCGCGCGCACACACACACACACACACACTTTCACACTCATATGCAAAGTTGTAAGGAAAGTTTGGCAAAGCAACACGTATCTTTTTAGGACCTTGCCGGAGCTGGCTCATCTGTTGGCTTGCAAGAGCAATTTTGTGCCTTTCTCTTCCCACCTACCTGCACGTTCAGTGACACCATGTTGGTAACTTGAAATTGGCTGCAGTGGGAGTATTTATACCAGGGAAATCAGCAAATATTAACAATTGAGAGCTTTTCTCTCTTCTCATAGCCAGTTGTTAAACATTTACAGTACACCACACCACTACCTTCAACACACTTTGATATTTTCTATTCTATTTCATTTTGGTTAAAATAAATGCTGGATTTTGACCCCTAAATTTATTTTACAGCCGGATAATGGATAAGAGCCTATAGTTAAAAACTGATTTAAGACACCGTCTTGACTTTGTGGATGAAGGTACTAAAAGATTGAAGTTCAAGGTCATATAGCTAATTATTAGCAAAGCCAGGTCTGCAGACTCCTAATCTAGAATTGTTTCTAGTGGACTTCTCTTTTCCTAACCCGGGCCATGCATGTGGCTCAGTTAGAGTGCTTAATATGTGTAAGACATTGTGTTAAGTAGTTTGAATAGAGATGAATAAGACGTGAGCCCTGACCCTGAGGCTTGTGCTCATGTGGGGGATTAAATGTGGAAACAAAGATAATGTAAGGCAGAAAGTAATGTGTGGTAAAGAGATAAAGATAAGGCGGTAAAGAGTTTAGAGAGGAGGGAGAGATTACTTTAGTTGTAAGGATAAGGAGAGAGGTGACATTTAAACCTTCCTTTGAAGAATGGGTAGGATTTGGACATATGGAAATAGGACAAATAGTATACAGAGAAAGGCCTTTCTAGGCCAGGGGCCAGGGTGATCAAAGGCGTAGAGGGAAAGGGCTGGGCAAGGAAGAGTCCGTCAGCACCAGATGGTGAAGAGCCTTGAATGCCAGTTTTCCTTTTTACTTTTCAGCTTGTCTTTCATTTTTGTCTCTGGAGTCATCGAGTACTTCTTAGCATTAAATAAGCTTTATATGCTGTGTTCCTGATTAGACTATGACCCAGAAAGCACTTAAGTATCCTTAGTCTAAAAGCTGAGGGAAAAATTATTAGTGTAAGGGAAACAATCTTGAGTTTACCAGTTCTAAAATTGTTGAAAAGAAAGGGAAAATGCTTCCTTTGTAAGGCGGTATCATTATTTTTTGTTTTGCCAAATAGCATCAAATTGGCTGTAGCAGAACAGGAAGCAGTTTTGAAAGTCTTTTCGGAGTACCCTCTAAAATGTGCTTTCTAAATGACTGGATCTTAATTTTTGGAGGCAAGTTTGGTTTAGGCAGAAAGACAGTTTATACCGATCCGCAGCTGAGCTGACTAATTTTCAGAATTTAGGGCAGCAAGGCAGGGTATTTCACACGACAGCCAGTTGTGAGGGATTGGTAGATTCTTTACTCAAAGACGTTCCTTGGATTTCAGCATTTACATTTTTTTTCTTTACACATTTTTTTATTGAGTTATAGTCATTTTACAATGTTGTGTCAAATTCCAGTGTAGAGCACAATTTTTCAGTTATACATGAACATACATATATTCATTGTTACATTTTTTTTTCGCTGTGAGCTACCACAAGATCTTGTATAGCAGCATTTGTCTTTGACAGTCTGTATGCTTGGGATGTATTGAAGTCCTGTATGGAGCTTGCTTTGTTCCACGGGGAATTAGGTGGCTAGAAATGGAGACAAATGACAGTAAGTTGTGTCTGTTAATCAAATTGAAGCACTAGTGGTAGTTCTCAGGGTTTTCTGTCTGCTGATGGTTTCACACTCGCTGCTTCTAATTAAAATGACGCACAGTCAATTTGAAGAAGCTTTACTTCTTTTCTGACCCACCAGTTCTGTAAAGGTAAAAGCCCCCTTGGAATGTTGCCTGGGTAACAACACATACAGACTGTTGAAAGTGTGTGGAAAGTTTTGGTAATCTTGGTAATGAAGTTGCTATGGTAAATACTGTCTGGTTGGTAAAAAGCTGGGCTACTTTGGGATGGTTGAAAAGGAATTTTTGGGGTGAACTTTGGTTCCAAAATAAACATGAATTATGTATCTGCCATACTGTTTTCCTCATTGATTTAACCTTTTGATATGTATAGTGTCCTGTCGCTTTAGAAGGTTTTAGCAGTTTCATATGAATTGCTGTACAAGATATTAAACCCCAAATAGCATGATAAGAGTTCAGATGCAGCATGCCTCAGATACCTCACACCAATTGAATGAAGTAGCTAATCATGTCAGCACAGAGGTGGTTTTTTTGTTTGTTTTTGAGATGTATTAGGTTACACAAATATAGTTTATTAAAATTTTTCCAAATTTTCTACCATCATTTTTTCTGGTGCCAAGTGTGGTGTTGATGTCCTTAATATAAACTATGCAAACATGTTCTAAAGATAAACACATGTACATGGATGCGTATGTTTGTAAGTATGTATGTATATACACATACACCCGTCTCCCTCCAACCAGTTATTGAAATTTGTGGTAAAAATACAGTCTATCTGGTAAGTGACTAAAAATAAGTGGTCTGGCTCTTTGAAGACTATCATGTGAAATAGTCACACATATGAAAGTATGCAAACCCAAAGGGATTTTTTTTTTAATGCCAAATTTCCAAGAAAGGAGCACATTTTAAAAGGCAAGTGTGGAATTCATTCATGTACCAGTGAAGGATTTCCCAGCCTCTCTCCTACCCATATGTACACCCATATTCTGCCCTCATTATCATCAGTAGGCAAAATTACAGACTTTAAAAATTAGACTTCAGCACAGGGGATGCAAATAACAAACACTGTTTTTAGAAAAAATACAAACTTGCGGTTTTCAGTTTTGAAGGTTTAAGAGACATGCAACAGGAGTTTTTGGTAAACAATGTAGAGTATTCTGTGCTTCACGTTGTTTTTGTCCTTTTGAGCCCTCCTGCTAAAGGCATTGTATAAAATGCAAATGGTTGTTAGAGTGGTTACTAGGTATTTCCTTGAGTAGTTTGTTTCTCTTTAGTAAATTTATCTTGGTATAACACTTTGAATAGATTGTATTTTAGTTGGGTGAGAAGTCAGCCCTTGAAGGGAGCCTGTGCATATACTGGCAGACGACATGGTTTCTTAGGTTGTTTCACAGTAATTTAGTTGTTTCAGCAGCTGTTTGCCATCAGAGTTCATACATTTATTATTTTATTTCCACAAAGATCTTCACTCATGAACTATATTCTTTCATTTAAAATCTTTGTCTCATATTTGCCCTGCTGTTAATGGTCAAGTTTGGACTAATGTTTTGATTTGCTTTTGTCTTAGTTTTTCTATGCAAAGATGTATACCTATCAAGATGGTACTAAATTGTAAGTTAATTTCTTCTTTCCTTCCATCCATTTTTTTTCCCCTCAATATTCTAGACTCAACTCTAACACTAGCCCATGCTTGGTGGTAAAGTTAATGGGAAAATGAAATTAGATATTATTGTTCAAATCCTAGGACCACCAACTAGTTCAAATACTATTGAACCTATAAAATGTTTATGCGTGAATATTGCAGCTTAATTTTTCACTAAGTGTAGGCCTCTAATTTTTTAAGCAAATTCTGACATGCATTTTATATTTCTTGTCAACATTGTCGATAGTTTTGATACATGAAACAGGTTCCTCCTGCTGTGCTTGGTTTCACAAACAATAATACCATGATCTCTACCATTTGATAAAGTTTTTAAAAGATAGTCTAATAATAGGTTAGAGAAACCAGTTTGTTTAGCAGTTAATGCTTATAATTTCAATTATGTTTTTAGGTTCATCATAGTGGAACTGAGGTCCACAGAGAATTTACTTTTCTAAGTAGAGAACTGTGGCGATTTTAGGTACTTGTGAGAATTTCATTTGGAAGAGGATGATTATAAGAGTAGATTTTAGAAATTTTGGTTTGCCAGAGTGGGTGAGAGAAAACTAGTCTTTAAGCTGCAAATAACTAAAAACATTTTTTGGTTTTGTGGAAGACGGGATAGGTGAAACATAAGACCTAATTCTTGATCTAGTGCTGTTGTGAGGTTCTCTGTGATTTGCCAGTTTTTTTCTTTTTGAATAATAATAACAAAGAACTAACATTAATTGAGTGTTCAGTGGGTTAGTTATTATATAAGATAATGTGCATTATCTAGTTAATCTTTGCAATAAGTGCCTGAGGTAGGAACTTTTACAGTATCATTTGTAGTTCGCAGATTAGGGAACAGGCTTAGAGAAATTCAGTAATTTGCTTAAGATCTTACATCTCGCACGAGGCAGGTCTTTCTTGCTCCTAAATCTGCCTTATAGTGACTCTTAACCACTACTCTGTATTGATGATTCCTTATATGGAATACTTGCCTTGCCTATTTCATAGGGCGGTTATGAGAACCAAAAAAAGTAAGGTTTACAGAAAAACACCTATAAATGTGCCTGGTGTTTTCATTTTACCAGATAATTTTTGAGAAACCAAAGAAATTGTTGAAATAGATAAGCATGTATATTACTCTGTAATCACTAAAGTAAGTTGAGCTATAAAATAAGTCAAACAAATGAATTTTGAAAGGCTGCTGTCTGCAAAGTTGAAGGCATATTTTATGTGGGTCCAGAGGATCAGTGAGTCAAAGGCAAAAAGAGGCAGAGATGTAGGGGTGTACTGAGTAAAAAGTGGATTGGATAATCTCAAGGAACCTGAATTCTTCCTGCAATGAGGAGGAGTATTTGTAAAAAACATTAGATGATCTCTTAAGACCCTTCCAACATCAAGAATCTATGAGTCTTTGTAATGGGTGACTTTTATTGTAATACCTCAGAATAGCTAGATACACTCCAAATAACATTTTTAAAATTTTTTCTTGGATCATTAACAATCACCATCCTTTAAATGTAAATTTTTTTGTATTTAGGATAAACAGACGTATATGGTCACCTCGGAAAAATACAGATATGTATTTTGTTTTTTTCTCTCCTGAGATACACAGATTTTTTTGAGGGTGCAGTGGGTAAAACAGCTTAGTAGTATGTTGTCACATGCTGTACTTAACACTTTATTTGTGATTTTCTCTTAAATTTAGATTTACTAAGTGTATATTTTCAGAAGAAAGTTAATATTATGAATATGAAAGGTTGTTTTTATTGTATGGAATGTTATGGTTTTATGGCCCTTTATACAGTTGGTTTCATTCTCTGACATTGTTTTGTTCAACAGACATTTCTAAGGCAGGGTATGGGTTCAGTGCTAGGGAAACAGAGATAAGAGACTGTTAAGGAGCTGACAGTCATTGGAGAAACATAAATACAGTGGTGTGTAGCAAGGATGGAGCAGCTTAGGAGAGGTCTTACAGGAAAGCGTCAAAGGGTTACGTAACTGATCCGGGGGTTTGAGTAAGGCTGCCTGGAATATGATTTGAGTTTAAAGAAGGCAAGAGACATCTTACACAGAGATACAAAATTTTGAAATTGTAACTCTACCTATGTAGGCTCAGTGGCAGCTCCTCATCTCTGAAATATTGCAAAACCCCAGAGTAGATGTCATTTTTGTAAGTAATTAGCTTTTATAAGTAATTAACTTATAAATAAAGCTCTCACTGAGAACTTACCTTTATTTTACATATGCTTATAGTTTCTGAGGTAGCAGATTAAAAGAAGGAATAATTTAGAGGTAAAATGCTGTCATAAACATACGTACTGATAAAGACAGATTGCTGACATGATAGCAGTTAAGAAGTAGGAGAACTATATATATGTGTATATATATAACTCAAGTCTAAAAACCATAGACAGTAAAGGAAAACAGCCTGGCACACCTAATAGCTTTGGGTATCAATTGTATTTCTAATGGTATAGAATAATAATGAAAGTTTGTCATGTTCTCTCTTATAAGTTAAATATATGGTCTGTATAGTAACATTTATGAAGGCATTAGAGTTTTATCTTAGAAAAGTTTTTTTATATGAAATAATATGAAAACCAGAGGTTACGCTCTTAGTTCAATTATCAAATTGTTTATCCAGAATGATTGATTGCCAAAGAGCTTTGAATAACCTTAGATTTAATTTTCTTTTTATGTATGACACATGGAACTGCAGATTTTACAGGGTACTAGACATAGTTCGGCATGGTATTTGCTATATAACACTGGCTAGAAATTATTTACTTATGTAAGATGTCAGAGATAGGGTTCTTGACCATTTGGGTATCAGGTATTTTCAGAAAATGTGGACCAGGTTGTCCTTCTGTTCTGGATGGCGTATAGGTGTGGTCTCAGCATAGATATTATCATCTTGAAAGCCTTCACTGAGACTGTAGACTGTGAGAAATCTCATACGTGCTTTCAGAGCATCCTGTTTTATTCCCTGTTGTGATACCGGTAGCATTGCATTGTAGCTTGTCTGTTTCTGCTTTAGACTTTAGTCTTTTCAAGAGCAAAATCTGTTTTGTTTAGAACTCTGAAATTGGTCTCCCCTAGGTTTGAATCTTGGCTCTGGGTGGCATTGGGGAAGTTATCTGCAAAACGGGGATAATCTTCCTGCGCAGAGTTATTTATCTTGAATAAGTTAATGTAGAGGAGACATAACACAGTTCCTGGCATGTAGTTAAGTTCTCATAAATGTTTCTCCCTTCTTCCTTTCTTTCTTGTTGTGCCTGGCACTTAGTAGGACTTTCAATAATAGTTTTTAAGTGATTTTGTAAACTATATTAGAGCTAAATTGGATCTATCATTAAACTTCTTAAATGAAAAATCTCTTAAAGTGAATAATAACTAGTATATAGCAATATAATCTTTGAACTAGATGGCAGTAAATTATATAGTCTCCAAGTTCGATTAGCAATCTAAACAACTCTCTTCAACCCTTGTCAAGCTTGTAATTGTTATGATGGCAGTGGGTTTAAAGTGGAAAAGATTGTAGCATTCCTTTTGCTGGATTTGCTGCTTTCTGACCTTGCCTGTTATTGCTGTCATCTTGGCCTTTTAATGGTCGGATTGTTATTGGTCTATTTCCTGGGAAGGAAAGAACCCTGAATCTGACAGACTTACTAGCTGTGTGGCTTTGGGTAAGTAGTCTTACTTCTGGATTTACATATCTGTAAAATGAGAGTAATAGAACCTCATGACTTTGTGAAATTCAAGAAATAGGTGCCTGGTGTATAGAAGGTGCTCCATGGATGGTAGGTATTCTCAGCCCTATTACCTAGCCAGAATCCTCAGTATTCTTTGTTTATTAGTGACTTTATTTGAAAGCAGCAAACCAAGAAATAGGGTAGGGGAGAACCGGGTGACTGGGGAATGAAGGTAGAGATTTTGCACCAGTGCTCTTGACCTCAGGTAGGAGGCATGGATGGGAAGGGCCTGTGACTTTATGTGAAGACTGACAATGGAACCAGATTGGATCATATGTGGCATAACATCTACATTCTGGCTTAAAACTTAATAAACCGGTTGAGTGGATTTGAATTTAATTTTAAAATTTTTATTTACTTTTTAGTTATTAAAATGCTTGTAATACTAAACTACTTACTTGATTAGAGAATGATTTTTCATCAAGCTGAGTCCAGTTTATTCAAGGCTTAGGGGCTGTTTAATTGTTCCTTTGTGATAATGTGCTAAGACATTTCTAGGAAGGAAGTATTTTTTCCCCTCTTTTCCCTTTTAATGCTACAAGCTGTTGAGATCTGTACTGCTGCTACTCCTGTTGGGATCTACCATTTCATTACATCTCTTTGCAAGGCATCATGTTAGTGCTGTGGAAGGATGTAAAGAAGTTTAAGGCATGAACCATGTATTTCAGGAACCTGACTATAGTGGGGAAAGTGATGTATATATGTATTAAAAATAACTGATTTTTAAAAAGAGCAGAGTTACTGACTAAAACATCTTATTCTCTGATCCAGTATCCCTAGCATCATTTATTTAAGATAAATTGTTTTGCTGGAAAAAAGTCATAGGCTGTTGTATATGCCTGTGTCAAAAATGAACAGGTAAGTTGAAAACTGAAGTTTCTGACTCATGTTAATTTTTCCATCTTACTTGAAAATCTGTATTAGAATTATTTTGTCCTGATTCCTTCACTAATATCTTCTAAGGATTCAAAAATTGTCGGTAAATCTTTGAGTGTCTTTGCTATGTTACCTTCAAATGTGATTATTGACAAGTTAGTTAATTATCCTGTGTATCTTTTCAAAGCAGATTAAATTAAATCATCATGATTTAGATGTTTTCCTATGACAGTATTTTACCTTTTTTTAAATTGAAATATAGTCAGTTACAATGTGTCAATTTCTGGTGTACAGCACAATGTCCCAGTCATGCATATACATACATATATTTGTTTTCATTCTTTTTCATTAGAGGTTATTACAAGATACTGAATACAGTTCCCCGTGCTATACAGAAGAAATTTGTTTTTTTATCTATTTTTATATATAGTGGCTAACATTTGCAAATCTCAGACTCCCAAATTTATCCCTTCCCACCTCCTTTCCTCTGGTAACCATAAGATTGTTTACTACGTCTGTGAGTCTGTTTTGTAGATGAGTTCATTAATGTCCTCTTTTTTCTTTTTTTTAGATTCCACATATGAGTGATATCATATGGTATTTTTCTTTCTCTTTCCACTAACAGTATTTTATCTTAATTGTGTATCATTTGAAAAAAAATCCGTTAGTTTTTTCGTATTTATCATTGAATCTGTTTGTAGTATCTTTTATACTTAAGTGGCATACGTTTTGATCAAAAGAAGCATTGCCACCCTCCCTTTCACCCCTTGCTGTACACTTGGATAAAAGAGAACCTCTAATCAGAGTGCTCCCCCCTTAGATTTTCCTGTTGCTGACTTCTCCTTGTCATTCAGATCTCAGCTTTTTTCCCTAAAAAAATTAAACATTTTTCTCTGAATCTTTCCCAAACCACCTAATCTGAAGTGGTCCTTGATCCTCTAGGTTGTGCTGCCACGTTGTCGTATGTAGTTTAATTCAAAATAGTTACCTCTGTCACAGAAACTTCCTTCCTTCCTGTATTTACGCCTTTCTTCCTATCCCCCAGTAGCGTGTAAGCAAGGACTTAACTGGTTTTTCACTTTTGTTATCTCTAGAGTGTTGAATAAAGCACTCAATAAAATTTTGTCATTATAGAATGAAGCAAATATTCTTCCCCCTAAACAGCTTTAAAACTTTCTTGAAAGTTATTTCACTTCATTTTGCCTTGGTTTTCTTCCCTTGCAAAATGATGGGGGATGGGAAAGGAAAGAGACTGAGTTAGGTTATTTCTAAAATCCCAAAGCCTGCTATTAGCTTGATGTAAGTTTTTAGTTCTTTCTAATGGTGTTGATGAATTTGTACTGAGCTGTTTAATTAGTTTCTTACTCTGTCCTCTGTTGAAACCGGGAGTACATGTTTATATTTACAGGACTATTGACAGCACTGGAGAGTTAACTCTGATTGCAGAATGAGGTTCCTTGGTGTATCTAGATTATTAAAGAGGTTAGATCTGCAAAATGATTTCTTTTTTTTAATTGAAGTACAGTTGATTGAAAGTGTTGTTAATTTTTGGTGTATAGTAAAATGATTAACTTATATGTATATGTATATACACTTTTTCAGATTTTTTTTCCATTTTAGTTTATTACAAGATGTTGAATATGGTTCCCTGTGCTATACAATAGGTTTTTCTTGTTTATCTGTTTTGTATATAATAGTGTGTATATGTTAATCCCAAACTCCTAATTTATCCCTCCCTGCTCTTTCCCCTTTGGTAACTATAGGTTTGTTTTCTTTGTCTTTGAATCTCTTTCTGTTTTGTAAATAAGTTCATTTGTATGCTTTTAGATTCTACATATAAGTGGTATCATATGATAGTTCTCTTTCCCTGACTTTCTTCACTTGGTATGATAATCTCTAGGTCCATGCATGTTGCTGCAAATGGCATTATTTCATTCTTTTTCATGGCTGAGTAGTATTTATTGTATAAGTATACCACAGCTTCTTTATTTAGTCATCTGTTGATGGACACTTAGGTTTCTTCCATGTCTTGGCTATTGTAAATAGTGCTGCTATGAACATTGGGGTGCATATATCTTTTCAAATTAGAGTTTCCTCTGGGTATATACCCAGAAGTGGGATTTCTGTCTCACATAGTAAGTGTATTTTTTGTTTTTCAAGGAACCTCCATACTGTTTTCCATAGTGGCTGCACCAATTTATATTCCCACCAGCAGTGTTGGAGGGTTCCTTTTTCTCTACACCCTCTGCAGAATTTATTATTTGTAGACTTTTTGGTGATGGCCATCCTGACTGGTGTGAGGTGATACCTCATTGTAATTTTAATTTGCACTTCTCAAATAATTAGTGATTTTGAGCATTTTTTCATGTGCCTATTGGCCATCTGGAAGTCTTCTTTGGAGAAATGTCTATTTAGGTCTTCTGCCTATTTTTTGATTAGGTTGTTTGTTTTTGTTATTGAGTTTTATGAGCTGTTTGTATTTTGGAAATTAAGCCCTTGTCCGTTGCATCATTTGCAAATATTTCTCCCATTCTGTAGGCTGCAAAAGCTTATAAGTTTAATTAGATCCCATTTGTTTAATTTTACTTTTATTTCTGTTGCCTCAGTAGACTGCCCTAAGAAAACCTTGGTATGATTTATGTCAGAGAATGTTTTGCCTATGTTCTCTTCTAGAAATCTTATGGTGTCATGTCTTATATTTAAGTCTTTAAGCCATTTTGAATTTATTTTTGTGTATAGTGTGAGGGAATGTTCTACATTAATTTACTTGTGGCTGTTCAGCTTTCCCAGTGCCACTTGCTGAAGAGACTGTCTTTTCTCCATTGTATACTCTTGCCTCCTTTGTCAAAGATTGATTGACTGTAGGTGTGTGGGTTTATTTCTGGGCTCTCTATCCTGTTCCATTGATCCATATGTCTGTTTTTGTGCCAGTACCGTGCTATTTTGATTACTGGATCTTTGTAGTATTGTCTGAAGTCTGGGAGAGTTATGCCTCTAGCTTTGTTCTTTTTCCTCAGAATTACTTCAGCAGTTCTGGGTCTTTTGTGGTTCCATATGAATTTTGGGATTTTTTGTTTTAGTTCTGTGAAAAATGTCCTGGGTAATTTGATAGGGATCACATTAAATTTGTAGATTGATTTGGGTAGTATTGCCATTTAAACTGTATTAATTCTTCCAGTCCAAGAGCATGGGATATCTTTCCATTTCTTTGAGTTGTCTTCAGTTTCCTTCAACAAGGTTTTACAGTTTTCAGCGTATAAATCTTTCACCTCCTTGGTGAGGTTTATTCTTAAGATTTTTTTTTTTAATGTGATTGTTAAAGGGGTTTTTAAAAAACTTTTCCTTTCTGAAATATCATGAACCTTGAGATACATCTTGCCAAATTTCAGTCCACTAGCAATATTTTGAATATACTTGCTTTACTATAATCTAACCAGCATTATGTATTACTACTTTCAAAAAGTCTGAAATAGTATAAAATAGTATTCCATTTAGCTTATAAGCATTTCTTTGATCACTGAGAAGATCTAACATTCTTCTGACAGTTACTTATAGGCTGTATTTCCTCTGCTATCAACTGTCTGCTCATTTCCTTTACTCATCTCAAAAAATGTTTTTGTTCATTATAATAATGAAGTTTTCCTAAGCAAAAATGAAATTGCTAACTGTCTAAAATTCTAGTCACACGGACCAAAAGAAAAACTGGTTTATATCTACAATCTCCATTGCCTTCCAGAAATTACCATAAACATTACTTTTAATGTAAACTCATTTATACGTATATTATCTTAGGGTTCATTTTATATAAATCATAACTCTCATAATTAAAATTAATCAAAAAGTTGAAATGACTGAAGTTTCCTGGTATTTAGAGTAAATGCCAGAGAGATTAGTTCAACCTAGTACTTGAATACACCAGAGAACTTATCTTAATTAATTTGATCATCAAAACAGAAATACGTGAAACCAATTCAGGAAGGTAGCAGGATACAAGATTAACATATAGAAATCTGTTGCTTTTCTTTACACTAAAAATGAAAGCTTGGGAAAGCTTTATTATTATAACGAACAAAAACATTTTTTGAAATAGGTAAAAGAAATGAGCAGACAGCTGATAGCAGAGGAAATACAGCCTAAGAAAAAGATCAGGAATACACTAAAATGTTAATTGGGTTAGTGGTGATAGGATTATGGAAATTTTTTTGTTTTCCTAAATTTATGTAACTTTTATAATGAAAAAAGTATAAATAAAATTAAAATTTTCTAGCTGTGTTAATTTTGTTAGTAAAAATAGGGCTGCCAGATTTAGCAAAGAAAAATACACACAATATTTGGAATGTACTTACACTAAAAATTGTTTTTCTGAAACTCAGGTTTAAACTGAGTGTTCCATGTTTTATCTGACAACTCTAAGTGTAACACATTTTGGTCATAGTTGAATATTGTTGAGAAATCTTGGGACGCTCTGCTTCCCAAATAATTCTAACTATTTTTTTCAAACTAGGTTTATTTAGTTGGGAAAATTACTCCTATGATCTAATTTTTTTCAGGACTAGTTTTTGGGTGATGCTTGAAGGAAATATGCTTCATGTTTGGCGAGAGTAATTAGAATTATTATTATTTAACAAAAGCATGATAGTATTAAATGCTGCCTGTTTACCTTAGATAAAAGGTTGATTTATAAAGCTACCAGCTTTCTAGTCTTAAAAATGATGTCATTTCTGTGGTGTAATATCTTTATACATATATCTGTGAAGGTGCTTTCCCTATAGCAAACTTATTAATACAGTGTTTGAGAGGTCATGGAAATTAGAGTAAGGAGGAAAGGGGAAGCAGGACTGTAACTGCTCTGCTTTGAAAACTGGAACGTTTTGTAAGTTTCATATTTGAAGTGAAAATAAAATGACACTTGTAAGAAGTTTCTACAGTTTTCTAAATCTTAAAATATGTAATCTTCCCACAGAATAAGATGTCAGGACTCTTTAGATTGAAAAAAATTATACAAAATTTTGGGGTCCAACTGAAGATAAGTCATATGAAGATGAAGATCAATTTAGTAATCATAGCTGATACAGTTAATGTATTCAGTCAAGGCTTTTGATATACTAGATGAACTGAAAGAGACCCTGCCCTCATGGAATTTATAGTTTAATGGGGATGTAAGCATTTACTGTGCTCTGTGGTAAGTACAACGATAGGGCCATATGAGCAAGCTGCAGGAGTGGCTCATAGGAGGGGCACCTTACCCAGGAGACAGATTATGTCCAAACTAAGAAGGAGTAGGAATTAGCCAGAGTAATTGATGTGGGAGTGCTAGAGCTTGACAGCAGATACGAAGGCCCAGAGGCAGGGAAGAATGAGGCAAATTGGAAGAATTAGAAATGGAAGTTCAGTATGGATTGGACAGCAGTGTGTAAGAGGGAGGAGGGAGAGCAAATGGTAAAAAATTAGGCTGTAAAGATAAGCGCAGGCCAGATGATGCTGGGTCTTACAGATCATTTAAGAAGTTGGGCTTTATTCTAAGAGAAATATGACAACAGTTCTTTGTTCTAGAGAGATCATTTTGGCCTGGTTATGCAGAATGAATTTGGAGAGAAGTAAGGCTGGAGTCAGGAAGATAATTTAGAGAATTATTACAATAATCCAGGTAAGTGAACTGAAGTGGAAGTAGTGAAGTTGGAGGGGAGTGGGCAGATACAAGTTTTTGTGAGGTAAAATCATTAGGACTTTGTGATGTATTTGATATAGGGCTGAGAGAGGAGGAGTCATAATTCTTGGACAGCTTTACCAAGAGAGTAGGGGTGGAACAGAGTTTTGGAGAAAGAAAATATGAGTTCAGGGTTTAACAGAGTTTAACACCTGTGAGGCGAACATTGTAGATGTGTGTAGGCAACTTAACATAAGGTTATAAAACTTGAGAAAGATGTCTGGGTTTGAAATGTGCTAACTGAGACTAAATGAATAGAGTAGAAGAGGCCCGGAATGCGGTCCTGAGGAATTCCCTTTTAGAGATGGAAGAGGAACTTATTTAAAAAAAGTGTTTTTTCTGAAAACTTACATATTTATATATTTTTCTTCTGTCTATTTATGCTTATTGTGTTTATTTTGTTACATCTCTTTCCCCTAGTAGATTATAAGCCCCTTAAGGGCAGGACCATGTCTCTTTTGTCCACCTCTGTATGCACAGTACTTGGCGCACAGTACACACTCGACAAATATTTGTGGAATGATTAATTAATTTTCTCTGTTACTGTATTCCTTTTGTTTCCTCATCTGAGTGTTTTTAGTTGTAAGCATTCATTTCTGGAATCTCTGTTCTATTGTATGAACAGTTCTTCTCTTTAAAATGGTATCATCTAGGTATGCTTTCTTTTAACATTTCCTTATGGAAAATTTCAAATTTATAAGGAGAGGAAATGGTTTACTTAATATCCACGTAACAATTTAAATTGAACAGTAGTTATGTTTCCCATCTTTGCGTCATCTCTTTTTTTGTTGTAGCACTGCAGATTACAGAAATTGATTTATTTTTACCCCTAAATATTTGAATGTATTTCTCAAAAGTAAGAACATTGTCTTACATAACCATAATCACATTCTCACAGTATAACACGTAACTAAATGAATAATTTCCTAATATCATCCAAAATCCAGCCCATATTAAAAATTTGCCATTTATACCTGAAATATCTGTGTTTACTCAGGCTGCTGTAACAAAATACCACACCCTGGGTGGCTTAAATGACAGATATTTATTTTCTCACAGTTCTGGAGACTAAACCCAAGATCAAGGTGTTGGCAAGTTTTATTTCTCCTAAGGATCTTTCCTTGGCTTGCACATGGCTGTCCTCTCGGTGTCCTCACGTGGTCTTTTCTCTGTGTGTGCACATCCCTGGTGTCTCTGTCCAAATTTCCTTCTTATAAGGGTGCCAGTCAGAGTGAATTAGGGCTAATGCTAATGGCCTCATTTAAACTTACTTCTTTGAAAGCCCTACCTCCAAATATAGCCACATTCTGAGGTATTGGGGGTTAGAGCTTCAATACGTGAATTTTTTGGAGGGGAGGGCACAATCCAGCCCATAAAGGTGTCTTTTATACTGCTGGTTTGTTCAAAGCAAGATTTAATCGAGGTCTATGCAATTGCATTTAGTTGTAAATTTCTTACGTCTATTTTAATCTACAGCACATCTCTCCACTTCTTCCTTTTTCTTCTCATGACTATTCACCTAGCCAGTTGTCCTGTGACATGTTCCACGTTTTGAATTTGTCTGATTTATTTCATTGTTCTCTATTTCCTGTAAGCTGAAAGCTATGTCTAAAGGTTTTAAAAATAAAAACATTTTGGGCGCCAGTATTTATAGTTGGTGCTGTGTATGTCACAATACGTTGTATCTGGAGACACATATTTGGTGTTCCTACTCTTGGTGATACTGAGATTGATCTTGGGGTAAAGTGGTGACAAAATTTAATTGCTCTATTGGACAGTTAATTTTTTCCCTTGTCACCAATTAATGTTATCTGTGGTACAGTACTTTAAGTATCATATAGTTTTAATAATTGCTATTTAAGGTAACATGGTTGCATGAATGCCATCAGTTAGGGTTATTAGGAATAGTGAGCATTTCTCATTTTTGGCTTTTCAGCATTTGAACACCTTTCCTCTATTTGACAGCTAGTAATACAAAGGAGAATGATACTCACAATTCTGATGAGGAGTGTTAGCAGTAACCACAGTCTCATTTAGCTTAAGAAGCAGCAGGGGCAGTGTTCTAAGTGTGGCATCCATCCCATGTCTAGACTGTTGGTAGGGTGGGCTGTGCAAGCTATGACATCTGTGCCAGCAGCAGCAGTGGTGTCATCACTGGAAAGGTTGAGGCATGCTTTGGGGCATAGTCTTGGCTGTGTGGCCTTTTATAAGTCCAGTTCCTTGCTTTTCTGGAGATACCTTATTAATAAATTCCACTTCTGCTTAGGTAGTTAAAATTTATTTTTCTTTTTAATAACTAAGAACTCTGGGAGAAGCATTTTGAAGGGATAATCTAGACAGAAGTTGGACCCAGTGTTCATAGGAGCACTATTTACAGTAGCCAAACAACCTAAATGTCCATTGACAGATGACTGGATAAAGAAGTTGTGGTGTATTTATATAATGGAATACTACTCAGCCATAAAAATAATAAAATAATGCCATTTGCAGCAACATGGGTGGATAATCTCTCCAGCAATGGGGAGATTATCATTCTAAATGAAATAATCCAGAAAGAAAAATACCATATGATATCACTTATATGTGGAATCTTAAAAAAAAAAAAAAGACAAATGAACTTATTTACAAAACAGAAACAGACTCTCAGACATAGAGAACAAACTTGTGGTTACCAGGGGTGGAGGGGGGGTGGGTGGGGATAAACTGAGAATTAAAGATTTGCAGATACTAAATGATATAGAATAGATAAACAACAAGTTCATTGTGTAGCACAGGGAACTATATTCAACATCTTGTAGTAACTTATGGTGAAAAAGAATATGAAAATGAATGTCTTTATGTTCATGTATGATTGAAGCATTGTGCTGTACTTTAGAAATTGACACAACATTGTAAACTGACTATACTACAATAAAAAAAAAATATATATATATATGTAGTGAAAAAAAAAAGGAGTTTGGACCCAGTGTCATCTTAGGTCCTCTTTAAATCTTCAGTTACATTTGTCTACCCATTCTTAGTTTTTAAAAGTCAGTTTGTATTTATTTTTATATTCTTGTTTCTTGTTCTTTGAGATATAATTTGTCACTGGTTGTTAAGTTTTTGAAGTGTTCTTTGCAAAAATTCGTTTTATGCCCACTGTGAGCTGAGCTAGAGATACAAGATAAATACTAACCTGCCCTCAAGGAAGATAAATCATATAGAGATGTTAATCTTGAGAGACATTCAGGTAAAGTGCATTGGCAATTCAAGTAGGAAGAAATCATTTGCAGAAGGAGGGGTAGGAGATGATGAAAGACGTGTGATTTGAGCTGAATTTTGAAGGATTGGTAGCATCTAGATATAGCTAGATGAGTGAGTAAGAGGGCTTCGGGTAAAGGGAATAGCGTGACTAAAGGTAAGATGTTGGCTATGTATATGGGGATATTTACTCTATTAGAAATTAAAATTGGTAATTTAAAATGCTCATTCATCAGAAGTAATAATAATAAACCCACTGCATGTTAACATAAATGACATATTTTTAATGAAAAGTAACTGTTTCTGAAAGAAAGCAATTTAGTGAGAAGAGAGTGTGGTTTTACGTTTTGCACATCTCTTTAATGTCTGCCTTAGTAGAAGACAGACGTTCTCATATTTGCTGCTGCATTCACTCTATTTTAGTATGTTGTTTGGGTTGAAGTATATGAAGAGAAGCTGGCCATTTGCCTTTACCTACCACTCATCCTAGGGGGAAAGAACTGAGTATATGTGTTTGAAAGTCTCCTCCAATGCATACTATTTAACCAGAATTAGTAAGATAAACAGTGAAGATTTCGTGTGGGAGGTGAGATTTGAGATGAGGCTTGTGGGCATCAGATAAAGAGGAGGAAATAGAAAGGCTTTATTGTTGGGGCCAAATAGTATAAACAGGAAAACTACATATCTTGAGATCAAAATATTGAAACAGTTGCCTTGAATTCAAAAGGTAGGACAAAAGTAAAAATGATCACCATATTCTGGGATCTGATAAAGTCTAGAGGATAATATAAAGACCGTGGTACGATTAGTTGACTGATAATGCTGAGCAGTTACAGTAGCTGGCCATTTATTGAGTGTCTTCTATGTTGCAGTTAATGATCTAAGTGCACTACATGTATTCATTCATTTAATCTGTGGATAAATGTAGAAAGTCAATATAATTATTATTATTTTCATTATTTTACACGTGAGAAACCTGAGGCACAGAGAAATTGTGTTACTCATCTGAGATCACACTCAGTAAGGTGCAGAATTGGCAATTAAACTCGGGCAGCTGGGTTCTAAGGTCTGCTCTTTTATGGAGCACACTAAATTGTCCCTTAAATATTAATAAATAAGATTGTATAAGGAGGATGCTATTAGCTTATGAAGGACTCTTGAAACAGAGGACTTTGAACTTGATACAGGAGGCTCTTAATAAATGTTTGCTTTTTTTCAGTTGAATTGAATGATAAAATACTTACTGAGTGCCAGCTACGTACGTGTCAGCTGTTGTGGAGAGGACATAAGAATGAGCGTGGCAGAACCTGCTGTTGTCCCTTAACACCTGCCTTTTCTTTTGAAGTAATAGCATTTTAAGTTGGGCTCAAGGTCATCCATATTAAAGACTACATTCCCCAGCCTTTCTCGAAACTAGAATGGCCAAATAACGAAGTTTAGGCCCTTAGGATGTAAGTGGAAGTATTCTTGTAGTGACTTATTGGAACTTGGGTTAAGTGATAGGTGATGTATATCCTTTGTCTTCTATTTTTCTTTTGGTTTGGTCCTTTCCTCAGTCTTACTGCCTGTAAAATGCCAAAGGGAAAGGTATTAAAAGGAAGAGAAAAGAATCTTTTTGAGTGGAAATTTTTATAAAGAAGGATTTCATAGAAGCCAGCTACAATGGCAGAGGGTGAAGGAAAAAACTGTTTGTCATAGGAATTAAAATTTGGTGGGGCAGCAAGAATACCAAAGATGTGTAGAAAACTGTTTATTAGGTTAGTAGTGGTCAGTTGGTGAATTTGAATCTGTTGATCCTGGAGAAGCAAACACCCCCACTCCCAACCTGGCATTCTCAGGAATTTCAAGTTCCTAAAGAAACGTGGCCAGAAAAGGCTATGGTTATCTATACATTTGGAATATAAGCAAACCTTGGGAAGGAAGCGGCAACATGGCTTTCAAGTTATGCAAGCAGCCCTGTTTCATTTTCTTGCTTTTAACCCCATAATGCTATTATTTTTATTTAAAAAAATTGTTTTGAGTAGACTATTTTTTTCAGAGAAGGTTTAGTTTCACAGCAAAAGTGAGCAGAAGGTACTGTTTCCATATACCCCTGCCCCCTCCCCCACATGCACAACCCCCTCCACTATCAACATCGGGCATCAAAGTAGTACGTTTGTTACAGTTGATGAACCTACAGTGACACATCATAATCACCAAAGTCCATGATGTACATTGAAATCCACTCTTAGTTTTTGTACGTTTTATGAGTTGGGAGAAATGTATATGGACATGTATTCACCATTACAGTATCATACAAAATAGTTTTACTGCCCTAAAAATCCTCTGTGCTCTGCCTTTTCATCCCCGCACCCCCGCCCTGACCCCTGGCAACCGCAGATCTTTCTACTGCTTCCATAATTTTGTGCTTTCTAGGATGTTACATAGTTGGAATCATACAATATGTAGCTCTTTCATATTGGCTTCTTTCACTTAATACTATGAATTTAAAGTACTTCCATGTGTTTTCATGTCTTGATAGCTCACTTCTTTTTAGCACTGAATAATACTCCATTGTCTGGATTGTTTATTATTTATCCACTCACCTACTGAAGGACATCTTGGTTGCTTCCACGTTTTGACAGTTATGAATAAAGCTGTTGTAAATGGACACGTGCAGGTTTTGTATGGACATAAATTTTCAACTCCTTTGGGTAAATACCAAGGATCATATGGTAAAAGTATATGTAGTTTTGTTAGGAATCACCAGCTTGTCTTCCAGCGTGGCTGTATCATTTTGCCTTCCCATGAGGAATGAGAGGTTTCTGTTGCTCCACGTACTTGTCATCATTTGGTGTTGTCAGTATTCTGGATAGTATCTCATTGTTTAAATTTGCATTTCCCTGGTGACTTATGATGTGGAGCATCTTTTCAGATGCTTATTTGCTCCCTGTATGTCTTTGGGGAAGTATCTGTTCAGGTGTTTTGCCCATTTTTTAAATCGGGTTGTTCATTTTCTTATGCTATAATTTTCATATCTTTTTCTTTTCTCCTCTTAGAGGTAATGTGAGGGACATTGTGTCTTAGTGATTAAAAATGAGCCCCTTAGAATCAGATTGACTGTTAGAATCCTCTCTCCATCATTTAATAACTGTGTGACTTTGGGAAGGTTACATACGTAAACTCTTTGTTCCTCAGGTTCCTTCTTGCTAAAAGAGGGGTTAATGATGTGTGAATGTTAAATGAATTGATACATATAAAGGGCCTGACCTGTAGTAAGTGCTTAACAAATGTTATTACATGGTATTTATTTTTCTATCATTTCATACAGTCATTATCAGTCTCTGCTCTTCACTGTATTCCCTCCAGAAAGCTTCTGCTAAACTTATTCACACTAATTTGTGTGTGATTTTTGAGGGATGTTTATACTTTCAGTCTCTATTGAATTTTAAAAATCACACTGGTACCACATGACCGTATTCTCTTGGTAAAATATCCCGTAAATACACAAATATATGTAGTAAAAATGAAAGCTCCCCTGTATGTAACACCCCCCACCCCCTACTTCCTCTTCTCTTTCCAAATGTAACTACTGTTAACGGTTAATAGCAGGTCGAGGCTGAGCAGATTGGCTTGAGGTGTTCCATATTAAAAAATATTTTAAAATCTGAAGCCTTCTGGCAGCTGTTCTTGTCTAGGGTCTCTTGTAGAGAAGTTTCATGAAGCTCTGCAGTGTTAATCTCTTTGTACTCACCTCAGGGCTTCCTTTTAGGGAAGACCTACTGCTCTTTATTTCCTTCTTCAATTTGTGGTAGTCAAGGTGTTCAGTTCTTGATTTTGGCACTTGTATGCCAAGAATATCCACCTTATTTAAAAAGATGCTCAACCAAGTGGTGTGGAAGGTGATCCCACAGTTCATCAAGGTTGGGGTGGAGCTGCGGTGGCAACCCTTCCCAGCTCATATTCATGTTTGCTGTATGGGGCAACCATCCTCGGCCTCTTAGGGTTCATAGGCTCCACTGGAATGTGATTGTAGGGATAGGACGAATCAGGAGGGATTGGTCAGTGCTGTCTGCCATCCTCCTGTTTCTGATGCCAGGATCTGGGAAGTGTAAGGCTATCTTGAGATGCCTTATAATTTTCAGATCTTTCTTCAGAGTCCACTAGTTAGGGACTATTCAGTAAGTAAATACCCCAGTTGAGATGCAGAAAATTGTATGCAGCTTGCTTTGAGGATTATTGAGCTAAAGTACTTTGAAAGGTGACAAAGTTTTCTTTCTTTTAGGTTTTACTTATAATTAAAATGATTTTTTGGTTTTATTTAAGTAAATATAAAATTGTACATTCAGATAATTATTTACTGAAAAAATTCACCTTTATGTTAAAATCCTGGATAGTATGTGATCATTGTAACATATTTAAGAGTATAAATAAAAAGTGAAAGTCTATTTCTCATACAGTGTTTACTAAATACACACATTTAAAAAAAGAAATGAGCTTACAATAAAACTTAGTACATTTTGGATATCTTACTGTGACAATTCTGTGGCAGCTTAATACCTTATGGAACTGTTTCCTTATTGTTAGATGTTTAGATACCTCACCTACCTTGAAAGCAAATCTAGTATGTGTGTTCTTGTAATTGTATTTTCGTATACATCTGGGACAGCTTTTTGCAGGTAGATCACTGGATTGTTCTGTACCTTTACTTTAAAATTTGGTTAAAATTAAAAAAATTCGAATACAGTTAAGTGTTGACTTCTAGATTTTTTTTGTGACACTAATACTCAAACTTATTTTGGTAGAGATGAAAGATGTTTCATTGGACAATGAAAGATGTTTATCGAATAGCGTATTAGGTATTGTAGGTAGAATATTGTAGGTAGAAACTCCCAGGTAGATTTCTACATAGTTGAGTTTCAAATAGATGAAGATGTAAGGATAGTTAATCTCACAAAATAAGGGCTAATACTCACTTCTTCATTTCATTAAAAATTAAGCGAAAGTAATTTCTGAAAGACTTGGTAATGTTTTTGCAAGCCGTTATATCATTTTAAATGGCTAACTGAGAAATGTAATAATTACAACCAGTGTTTTGATTTAAAAAATAAGGAATGCATACGGTTAAAATTTAAAGTTTCAGAATATTTGTATCTTCTGCATAGAGCCCTATTCCCATTCTACCACAACCTGCAGAACTATTCAGCTTAGTCCCTGTGCTGTACAATATATCCTTGTGCCTTATTTACTTTATACATAGTAGTTTGTACTTAATAATACCTTACCCCTATCTTACCCTTCCCCCTTCCCTCTCCCTATTAGTAATCACTAGTTTGTTCTTTATATCTGTTTGGGTTTTTTTTTTTTTTTTGGTAAATTAACTGGTTTGTTTTATTTTTACGATTCCACATATAAGTGTATCATATATGTTTGTCTTTCTCTGATTTATTTCACTGAATCTAATATCCTCTAAGTCCATCCATGTTGTTACACATGGCAAAATTTCATCCTTTTTTATGACTGAGTAGTATTTCATTGTGTGTGTGTGTGTGTGTGTGTGTGTGCGCACACACACACACACATCATATCTTCCTTATCTATTCATCTGTTTGATGGGCACTTAGATTACTTCCATATCTTGGCTACTGTAAATAATGTTGCTGTGAACGCTGGGGTGCATAAATCTTTTTGAATTAATGTTTTAATTTTTTTCAGTTATGTACCTGGTAGTAGAATTGCTGGATACTGTTTTTTGCAGTGACTGCACCAATTTACATTCCCACCAGCAGTGTTCAAGAATTTCTTTTTCTCCACATCCTCGCCAACATTTGTTATTTGTGGTCTTTTTGCATATCGATGTACTTTTATTTATATGTGTATTTGACCACTTTACCTCTCAACTGAATCTCTGCTTGTATGGACATATAAAGGGAAAGGGGAGAGAGTGAAATCATGCCTGATAGATGATAGGTAATTTAAAGAGTTATTTAAAGTAGGGAATCATGAAAATATAACACAAGTACATGTTATTTTAACATGTTAACTTGAAATCTATGTGTTACGTTTATTTACCAAGCTTTTGATGTAGGGCTAAAGCCTTCTGGCATTCTATATATTGATCTTTCTTGCATATACCTCCCCACTAATGCTTCATTTTGATTTCTTCAGTGCACTTAGAATAAAATTTTAAATTTTAAATGTGGTACAAAAGTGTGTATGATCTCGCCCCTTGTCAGTTTCTAAGAAATCTACTCTTCTTCTGATTTTCTGTAATCAAGTTATGCTGTTTTCAGTTTCTGAAATTTGTGTTTGGACTCTCCACATGCTGTTGCCATAACCTGGAATGATCATTTCTTCAAATCTTTGAATGGAGAATCTTATATCAAATGTCCTATTCTTAGAGAGACATCCTTAACCTTCTTTTAATGTTCTAATCTAAAGCAGGTTACCCACCCCCACCAATATGTTTTCCTTCATTCTACTTCCACATTTGATGAGTGTGTATTTGTGTGTTTATTTGTTGAATTTCTGCCTTTTCACAAAATTGAAGGCTGCCTGAAGGCAAGGGCCATATCTGTTACATTTACCAATAATAGCTTTTGCTTAGAGCAGTGTCTGGATGTAGGAAGTTTAAATATTTGTTGACTTAATTAGTCACATGTTTATTAATTGAATACAATGTGTTAGGTACTGTGGAGGCATTAATGAAATGCCACTAGTCACCTTATTGGTAGCCTGTGGTCTATTTTTAAATGGAAATGTGAACATTCAGGTATGCATCATATTTAATAAAATGTAGGACATAAAAATTTTCAGATAATATTGAGAGAATATGCAAAATGTATGCTGAAATAAATAAGAGTCCTTTTTAAAACATGGGAGACAACGTTGCTTATCCTTTTAAAAGTAGTCTTTTCATTCATTTTTCATTGACACTATCTTGAGAATTCTGATCATCTTGTGGAAAGTTTTGAAAAGGTAGGAAGATCATATAGGCATTGTAGCCTTTTTTCCCACTGAGGTAATTAAGGTTTTCTTTGTGACTCTGTGTAATGTAGCTATTCTTGCCCTATATAGAACCAAATAGGTTTAAAGTATAGAACTAGAAGTAGAGCATGGTTAATTAAAGCTAAAATAATACACTGCAACTCTGATTTGTTATGTCTTAAGATCAGTTGCCCTTAATAAGATGTACTGGGATAAACGGAATGGCAGGCATCATTTGTAAAAGTTTTCCTTGTTAATCATAGTTTTCTTTTTTCATGACCAGAATTCTCTGATTTGAAAGAGTAAACCTTATATAAGATTATATAAGAGAACGGTGTGCAGTAAGTGTTCAGCTTTTGTCTTTATAGTAAGTCTATGGAATGTGGTTTCTTGACTGAGTGAATTAGCCTTTCAAATCCCATTATAGTTTAAAGTGAATTTGGGTTTTGTATTTGTATGGCTTGTCTAATGTAATTAACATATTAAAAATTCACTGTGTTCACATGCTCTTGTTAGAAATTATTTTGATCTTTGAAATGTGTACATTTAACCTATTCATTCATTCAACAAATGTGATATTGTTAGGTGGTGTATGGTGTTCCTAATGCTTTCCTAGGAGTTGAAAATAAAAGGTGAATAGATGTTTAATTGCTATATGGGAGGAATTAGTTGTAATTAATGAGATAGACACAAATAATTATGTGGTATGATAAATGCTAAGTAGGAATATAAATTAATGTGAAATGTTGTAGAAGCACTGTAGAGGTAGTGATAGACTTTTCTGGAAAGGTTAGAGAAAGTTTTCAGATTTGCTAATTAGACAAATCCAACTTGGGATTTTACCCTCCCAAATTTGTGTAAAATAGGGCTTTTTAAGCTACTTGCAATGAACCTCAAAGGCAGGAAAGTATGACTACCTGCCAGAAGTTCAGAATATACCTTAGAGCAGCTTGAAATTTTCTTAAATTCTGTTTTATCTTAATAATTCATGTGAATGTTACATTATGTTACACACTGATTATATAAATATAGCAATATTTATTACCAGAAAGGAAAAAAAATTTCCTGCTGGGTCTATTAATTTTGGATAACGGGGGGGAAAGAAGAGATTCACCTTCGTTGTCTTACTGTTCCTTCACGGCTCAGTTTGTGCCTGGGGATATATGTATACTGGCAGAGAGAAAACAGATTGGTCAATCAGATCATGGAGCATTGCATTCTTCCTCCTCCTTTCCCTCCCACTTTCTTGTTGCTTTCTCTCTCCTTGGCTTTGCTCTGGTCTTATAATTGTGTAGTATGCCATGATCAGCTTGCTTAGTGCTCTGCAGGTCTTTATCAGCCAGTGAGCAGAGAACAATACTAGAAGATGCTTGGGGCATAACCAGGGAAGTTCCTGGACTAACAGAGAATAACCAAGTCAGGAGCATTCAGTACAGAGGGAAAGGATCAGATTTGGCTCATCAAAGTAAGCAAAAGTCTAGGAAGGCACTTATATCAAGGGAAAGATGGGCCAGATTATAAAGTTTCAGATTAGAATGTAGAACTGAGTGCATTGATAGAGTCCAGTTTCATAGCAGCAGCAAAGTTGGCGACATTGACTTCAGTTTTTTTCTTTTTTCAAAGTGGTCAGAGTATTAGATCACATGGTATGAAGATCTCATAGATTAAGTGCATATTCAAAAATAGATTATCTTTGAAATTTTATAGTTAAACTTCAAGAAGATTTATGTTACTGACTTATTTTGTAAGTGATAATACCTGTCCCTATGGTTCTTTTGATGTTGTTAGTGTGTTTCATTTTGACAGCTGCTTGATCTCTGACTTCCTCTACTTCTCTGACTGTGCTACACGTCCGTTGGAGTTTCAAGAGGGTCTAATGAAGTCAGTTCTCCACCTTTCCAGGTTATTAACTAATTGAGAACAGAAACAAGGAGCCAGATGTGGGACAAAATAAAGTGTTGAGCTTTAGTACTAGTAAGGGTGGACTGAGAAATGGGGTAAGGATTCCAGTGTTGGGTTCTTCCTAGCAAGAAGTGAAAGCCCCCACATACAGAAGTAAGAAGACGGAAGAGCAGGTGCGATGAATCATGACACCTGCCGTAGCCACAGGCCCTTCAGATGGAAACTGGTCAGGGAACTGGGCAGGCATGTTTTAAACCATTTAACCTGGTCCCTACCCTGACCACTACTGGGCACCCAACTTACGGGCAATTGTTCTAGGAGACTGCTACCAAGTGAGATGGATTTGGTTGCTCTGAATCTGGACTCTGTATTTAATTAGCTGTATTAACTAGAAAAAAATATTTGATCTTTTGAATGTGTTCTTTCATCTGTAAGGTGGGAATACAATTAGTTCAGTGATTGTTGTGAACAGAAACGATAGTAACTAAAATAATACTGTTTGGTTCATAGTAAGTATTTAGTAAATAATAGTAGTAAAATAACTGTTATTTGTGAGTTGTAGTAACTTTCAACAAACTAGACCTTAAATGTTTAAATCTTTTAAAATGACAACTGCCACATTAAACACATAGTATGTGATGCCTGCTGCATTCTAAATTGTACTGTTAATAGAAGACATGTATGCCTTCAGATTAATGTTGCTTCTTTGATCTACTCATTTCAAGAAAGCAAAGGCTACAATTACTTCTATGCTGATGTGCCCTTATATTGCAAACTTGACTGTGTGAATATTACACAGACCACCAGGTTTAGGACTTCATCTTCTTGTCAGAATGAAGTCTCAATAATATTCTCCATATTTTGGGGGAAAGAAGCTTATGGGTCAACCATGTATTAGTGAACACTAGTTTCTCTTAAGTGTCTTGTGTCATTTGAAATAGGAGCTTTAATTTGAGATAACGTGTTGATATTTTGAAGGAAAGGTGTTATTTATATCGTTGTGTAGCAACACACCCAGAGAGCACTGACCTGCCTTAAACTTTCTGTGGATGCCTTGCACATAATTATTGTTTAGTAAATATTTGTTGACTGGCCTCTTGCTGTACATTCCTTTACTCAGATACTCAGATTAAGGGAGATTCTAAAGTACTTCATTAAGATTTGAGTATGTGTAACAGAATAAATGGTCCCTTAGTCTATCGAATGAAGTAAGGTTAAAACACAGGTTTAGTTGTATATAGTCTGTTTGATGTTAGAAATGGCAAGAAGGGCTGAGATTCTAGGTACTTAATTATGTTGTTCTTTGGGTAAAAAACTCGAGCTCTTTTCAGACCACTTACTGTTTACTGATTTGGTTTCAAAAATGTACATGAAGAAAGCCATTTAAGATACGGCTTTGCTTAGTTTCCTGAATAATCTGCATTAAACCTTTCCCACTTTCTCTCCCTTCCTCCTTTTCTTCCTTCCCCTCCCCTCTCTTTTTCTCTTTCTTTCACTGGTTAAGAAATTTTATTTAAAGAATTTATTTTGCAGAAGTTACTTTGTATTATGAAGTATACTAATCTGAAATTTTGGCATTTGAAAGGTAGAAAATACTTCATAATGAAACTGAACTGAAGAGAGCAGTTCTACAGGGGTTTCTATGTGTTACTGGTTAGAAGCCAGAAAGTGAAGAGATAGGTACTAGAAGGAGGATTTAGGCTGCTGGAAAATGCCCTTCACTGCATTTAAATGGAGATATTTTCATAGAGCCCAGCCTTGGTCTCCTGTGACGCTCTTGGATATCCTCACTGCCCAGATAGTCTTGCTCTCTGGCCGCTCCTTTTCCTATTGTTATTAGAGCACATGTGAACCTTCCACACCATTTAAAAATACATCCCTTTGTGACCTGGGGTTTGGGATACTGTTGTACTTTTGTGAAGCAAGGAGAATATATTAAGAACTTTTTACTCCCAAAGTACAGTGTGTAGTTACTAGGAAGCTATGTCTAAAGCATAATAGGATTAGAATTTACTTCAGATGTAGTATTTGAGTTTTATTTCTGGATGTATCAAATATGAGTTTCATTTCTGTGTTTCTCCGACTGTTTATTCTCCTGATAGAAAACATGGAAATATGTTCTTGGCTTACAGAAGTTTGGCATATTTTGACAAGACTATGACAAATTGTAAAAGGCCCCATTCTTTCCATTTTTTAAACTTTCATTTTCTAGCTTGTCATAATATCAGGTGTTATTGAAGTTGTGTGCTAGGGGTATTATGAAAGGCTAATGATATTTAGCATATTAGGTACAAATTACTTCAGTGACATACATAAATAAAACATAAAGTCAGGGACAGAGAATTTAAGGTGCCATGATGGGCTTTGACTAGTGGGAGGAAAGTTACTTGCTGATATTTGGGGGAAAAAAGTGAAGTTCAGATGTAAAGTTCACTACTCTGGTTTCTTGATTTTCTTGGAAACAATTTCCCATTTGTAGAACTTGGTTTAGAGGAGGTGATTTTGGTATCAGATATGTGAGGTTTTATCTGAATTCCTTTCTTCAGAAGCAGGAGAGAATTCCTGCCTTATTTTTTTACCTTTAGAAAAAAGCACAACAAATAACATTTAGCTGTGTGTTAAACAGAAAAGCTGGGGAGTTTAAGTTGAGGGGGAGAAACCCTTTGATTTGTCACACTGTGCTTGGGTATTGGTTCACAATGATTAAACTCCCAAGTGTAAACTTCAGGAATCAAGAAGGGGTTGCTTGTATAAACTAGCATTACTATGTTTATGGCTGTAGGTTTATTATCGTAACCTATTCATACCCTTTAGGAACAGTCCTTTTTTATTTGTATTTATAATCTATGCTTTTTTTTTTTGTGGTAAAAATACTTGTTTTTTTCGCTTTTATCTCAGCTGTAACTTAACTAGATTAGAAAATAGTACCTTTGGTTAAACTGAACTTAAATGTCTCAACTATGTTAGTAAAGTAAAAATGCCTCGGGATAACCAGAATTTATCTTCCCAACTTAACGAAGTAAGTGAGGCTGTCATGTTGGAGGATATATACCAACTTGTAACTTATTAATTGACAGAATTAGACTGAACATTTCGTACAGTTGTACTTGCTTTTAGACAGAGCGCTTTTTTATATTTGAAGTTTTGGCTGTGGCTTTAAAGAGTAACAATAGTCAGACTTGGGAACCGATTAGATCACTTTGTTCACCTAACCTAAAGTATTTTATATTTTCTTTTACGTCTTTGTTCCATCTTATGTTTCAGTACAAAGTTGAAAATTGTTATTCTTTTGATTGAAGTTTCGAAAGCTATGAGTATTTGAATTCAGATAAGACTGATTGTGTTTTCTGTTAAGGTTACATAGAAGCTGCATGTTTTGTGACTTAGAATGTGACTTAAGGAGCCAGAGGAGCTGTTCAGACTCCTCTAGATGAATGCTGCCATTTGTGAACTGGTTACGCAGAACGTGTTGTTCCTTTAATTCCTGTGTTTTGAAATATTCTCATTTTGATTTTGTGTCCAGTTCAGTAACTGGCTTGGATAAATGGTTTGCTGTAAGAGTCTAATGTGGCAATTAGAGAAGCTAATGTGGGCAATGGGAGAAGCTGCAGGGACCCTCTGCACTGTGTAGGTACGAGGGCCTAAAACAGCCTACAGATCTGACTCATCTCTAAATTCCCAGTTTGTAGTGTTAAGTATGTAGTAGATTTCTAGTAAGTGTTTGAAGTAATAAATCTATGTCATGTACGTTAAAAAAATTGACACCTTTTGGACAAGTATTTAATTATTTTTCTGTTTTTGGGTGTTGTTTTCAGAATTTAATGATATATTCTCACTCTATTTTTCTCAAAGTTGAAAAAACATGGCCATTTATAGAAACTTTTAGTTTTTGTCCACTGTACTGGTATTTTATTGTTTTTTTGCTGTTAACCAATTGATTGCTTAAATGTTTCTCAAATAATTCAAAGATGGAATGACTAACTTCTGATTTCTAAGGTTTTTTCCTACTCTTAAATACAGGAGCTCTGCTCCCCTCCCCCCTTTTTCCAATCTAGTTACGTCTGTTATGAGAAAGTCCCTTGATTTTAAGGCATGGCATACTTTGAGTACGGTACTTTGGAGTAGTCCTGGGTTTGCGTCTCATTTTCATTGCTTATTGGTTGTGTGGTTCCTATGTGAGTTACCTAATGCTTTTTAATCCCAATTAACAATTAATTAACAAATATAAAACTTTGCAAAGCAACTGACAAATAGTAAAATGGTAAATGCTAATGGTAACTGCTAGCTTCTGACTATATATTTGCTAAAGGAAAGGCAGAGTTAATCATGCAGGCTTAGAATGTGTTTATAGTTGAGGATGAAGAAAGATAACGCAATTGATAAAAGTTGTGGCCACATAGTAAAAATTTATTTTTAAGGTTTTGAGGACTCTCTAAATTTATCTTCTGGATTTAGGCTACTTTTTCTCTTAAACT
Organism: Camelus dromedarius; assembly: GCF_036321535.1. NCBI lineage: Eukaryota > Metazoa > Chordata > Mammalia > Artiodactyla > Camelidae > Camelus > Camelus dromedarius. The sequence continues at coordinate 20,326,660 of NC_087458.1, forward strand.
TACCATCTTAAAAAGTCATTGACAAGTCACTGAAATGGCAAAATAAAAAGTCTGTTTTAGTTGAGGAGTAATGGTTGCTGAACTTTTAAAAATTTAGAATTTGTTTAGTTCTTGGAGGGATTACGTGAGAAAGAAGTGTGTGTGTGTAGCATAGTGCCTGCTACATAATGAGCTTAATGAGTGGCAGCAAGTGTGTGTATTTAGTGGTTAAGCATATGGCCTCTCTGATCAAACTGCTATACTAGTCTTGTGACCTTAAATCATTTAGCATTCAGTTGCTTCTTCATTTATAAAAACAGATTAATGTTAACTTTATCTTATATTATAAGGGTTAAATGAGATGGAATGTAAAATGCACTCAATAAATGTTAGATATAATTACTGTGTATATTTCCTTTGAGAAGCATCATTCCATAGTGGAATGGATAGAAGGATCTTTGGGGTATGGTTGAGTTGGTTTTGAGTGTTGCTTCAGCTAAACACTAACACTGTGACCTTGGGCAAATTACTTAATGACTGTTCTTTTCCTGTTTTCCTACCTATAAAGCGAGGATAACAGCTACCTTGGAGAGATTTTGAAAGTATTACAAATACATAGATACTCACTAAATGATAATTATCATACACATGATGCCAGTAATTCAGGTCAATAGCGTTGTCTTCAGCTGGCAATGTAAGCCAGGTGGCTAGATTTTTTTCCTGACACTGATGGCTATCTGAATTGAGTACTTAGTCTACAATCAAGTCAATTATGCTTTTTCTATAAAAATAAAACTTCATGATAACAGGTTAATACTTACTTTTTATACTATTTTCATACGAAATACAAATTATGTATATTAGAGTATTTTTTGGGGGGTTCTCTTATTTATTTTTGTAGAACAAAAGTAAAAGCAACGTCAGTTTGGGTTCAGGATAACCAGATGTCATTCTGATGTCCCCTAGGTGCCTTTTGCCCAGTGTGTCCTGGAAAAGAGGAATCTGGCTCATATGGGTATGGCATTGTTTCTAGGTTGTAGAAGCTTTAGAGAAGTGACAGTTATCTATTTGAGGTAGACAACTTAGAACTTGTCTTGCCTAGAACATAGAACTCCTAATCAGAAGGGCAATTGACTCTTCTTTTTGTCACATTCTTTCTTGTATGAACGTAACTGTAGCTGTCAGTGGGGTCAGGCAGCACAGCTCCCAGCTTAGGTCTGCAAAGGCATGAGTAGTTTTCCCACACGAGAGGATCCACCTGTTAGAACTGACTGAGCACCAGTGACTAATGTGAACAAACCAGATGATTGGCCACTCTAAACTGAAACTAACAGACTCTCACAAGATTCTCGGATATAGAGACTATTTAGAGAGAATGTTAGCAAAGAGTTTACATGTCCAATAAGATATTCAAATCTCATGGCTTATTAGGGAGACAAAATATGCACTTATACCTCCCTCCCTCTTTTTTTTTTTTTTTTGAGAAGAGAAATCTTGGAAGATATAGAAAGTACAGTTTAATAGTAGATTCTTGCTAAACACAAAATTTCTGATGAGTAACAGTCATTTGCATGTATTTCTTTATCTTGGAAGATTTTGCATATAAATGTCAGTTATAGTGATTTTTTTTTGAGGTAAAATTCACCATAAAACTCACTATTTTAAAGTGAACATTTGGTGGTTTTTAGTATATCCACAAAGTTGTGCACCACTGTCTAATCCCAGGTGGAGTAAACATTTTAAAGAAAGGTATCTTTTATCATATTTCGTTTAACTTTCCTCTCATTTTCTTTACTACCTTCAGGAAAACCTATTTTGTCTTTGGGCTTACCTGTGACTTTGTTGTTGTTTAGAGTTCTGCTTCATTTCAGTTTAGGGTAATTGATCATCTGGTTTTTTCACATTAGTTGCTGGTGCTCATAAATTCTAATAGCTGGATCTTCTCGGAAGAAACTTATCAGTTTCAAGAAGTTCTCCAACATTTATTTCTGTATTAATTTCATTTTTATTCTATTTCAGAATAAGAGAAGATAAACTATCATTTTGGATGACTTTGCCACAAAGCTGAATAATTGTTTTTTGACAGTGATGTATTTTTTTCATAACTTAATTATTTACTCCTTCCTCTTGCATGACTAGTTAAGTTTTAATATAAAAATTATTTTTTTTTGGCCAGATAAAGATGATTATTTTTCTTACCTAGCAACTCATAATACTGTCATGCAGGCATTTTATAAACTGCTGTAGGTCTTTAAAAAAATTATGTTCATTCCTAGAGAAACTTTACCTCTCTTTCCATCTGAACAATTTCAGTAAGATTTGTATAGGACATTATAATTTTCTAACATTTACTTTACCTGGACAATGAAAGTATGTGTTTATGTAACTTTTTTACACAAGTAGATAGAGATCAACCATAGGTATAGAATTTAGCTTTATCTGCTTTATTTGTCTAGCCTATTATATGTCTTAGTGACTGGTTCTCTGGAAAGTATTTTAAGTGTTATTTTCCAGTTTACTGTTATTTTTGATAAAAACTAAAATGTAATTATCTCATTAACTGCAAAGCATGTCTCTTCAGGTTCTTTAGCTTCTAGTGAAGTAAAAACGTTTTCACTTCATTTAGAACGATTCTTTGCCCTTTCCCTGATACCTGAGTTTTCTTATAGGCCTCATGTCTATATGCCATACTGTCCAGAGGGAGGATAGCTTCTCTCTCCTCTCTAGTCTGTTCTCTTGTGATTTAATCTGATGAGGCAGTTAAGTTCTTATATTCTTTCCCGAAAATGCTGTGTTAATTGGCTAAAGACTTAGTGCCCCTCTTGAAACAAAGTGTTAAAGTAAAAGGTATTAAATTAATTGGCTTAGAATTCATTAGAGAAGGCCCCCTTGCATCTGTATGCTTTCCTCCCCACTCCAGACACTAGGGACTGGGGCTGTTATATAGTTGGGGGAGAGATAGAAAGGATGCTAAAAAAATTAATGTTTATTGGTCATTATGTCCTTTATTTCATTTTTTATTGGAGTATTCATCTTTTTCTTATTTATTTCTAACAGCTTATTATATATTTAGAATAATACCATTTTGTCATGTTTCAAACTTTTGCCTTTAAATTTTGCTCAGGTTATTTGATATACAGAAGTCTTAACTTTTTATGAAGTTAGGTTTATTAGTCTTTTTCTTTATGATTTCTTCCTTTGCATTGTGCTTAGTTCTTCCCCATCTTGAAACCAGAAATAGTCAGGGTTTTTTTTTCTCCCTATTCATTTAACAAAGAGCCAAAATCCTTTATTTTTTTATTTTTTACCATTTTTTTTTAATTGAGTTATGGTCATTTTACAATGTTGTGTCAAATTCCAGTGCAGCACACAATTTTTCAGTTATACATGAATATACATATATTCATTGTCACATTTTTTTTCTCTGTGAGCTACCACAAGCTCTTGTATATATTTCCCTGTGCTGGACAGTATAATCTTGTTTATGTATCCTGCATATGCCTGTCAGTATCTACAGATTTTGAAATCCCAATCTGTCCCTTCCGACCCCCTAAAGAACCAAAATCCTTTTAACATTTATTTGGAGTTTGATTTCAGGTAGGGATTAAATGATCAAATTCAATTTTTTCCCTGATAGTTGTCCCACCGCCTTTTATTGGATAATTCCTCCTTCCACTAATGTTTTGGATAAACTTGTTCTGTCACCAGTGATTTGTAACATGCTACTTTTATCCTCTACCAGATTCTTATTTTAGGGTTTTGAATTCTCTGTTCGGTTTCTTTAATTTGCCTGTGATTTCTTATACTAGTATTACATAATTTTAATGAATCTAACTTGTCTAGTTATATACCTTCTCCTCTTCCCCACATTTTGCTGATTGTTTCCCCACCATGTTTTCTTTTCAATATTGGTCCCATCTTATATTTACGGAGTGCATACTGTGGGTCAGTTTTTTTTTTTTTTAACATGTACCGGCACATTCAGTCCTCATAACAGCCCAATGATGTTGATGTTATATCATGATTTTAGAGATGCAAAAATTGAGATGCAGATAGGTTTAATACTTAGTTTGAGATTACATTAACCTGAGGAACCAGGATTCAAACCCAGGCAGTCTGGCTTTAGAGCTCATGCCCTTAACTACAATCCTAAAGCTTAGATTATTTTAAATTTCACAAGAACTTCTTTTTAAAATTTTGATGGAATTTTATTGAGCCTGTAAATCAACTTGGGGGAACTGGCGTCTTTACAATGTGTAGTTACATAGTGGTCTGTTTTTTGAATTCTACTATTATGAAACATTATCTTTACTTGTTGGAGTTTTTTGGGCTTCAGTAGAGTTTACTATTATTTTTTGTATAAGTCTGTATATGTAAGAAATTTATTCTTAGACACTTATTTTACTGGCTATCATGAATGGGTTCCACCCACCTCCTTTTTGGTGTAGAGTAATTAGATACAGCTGGCCTAAAAGAATGCTATTGAATTAATGTATTTTATATCTGGCAAGTTTGCTTAATAATAATAATCTCCCATCTTCACAGAGACTATATTTGAGAAAATGTTTAAAAATTAAATGTCTAGTAGTAACATGATTGATTTGTGTGTGTGTGTGTCGGTGGGTGGTAGGAGAATGAATATATCCTATTTATACATAGCTCAGAAAGTGTGAAAGCTCTGTATAACAGCCAGATACTTCTTTTTGGCTGAGGAAAACCCTGTAGCTGGTTGAAATTCTTTCTGGAGATTCAGGGCCCCTGGGGGAAGGAGGCCCACTCACTTTCTTACTGCCTGGTGGTCTCGGAAGCCTTTGGATGGGATCACACACTTGTTCTTCGTAGTGGTGAGGGTAGGGATTCTACTTGATGGGCACTGCTGCAGAGGAGATCTGGCCTTTTTCCTCTGGACAGATGATGTCACCATAGAAGAACAGGAAATAATCTTTGCCGTGTGGATGTAAATTACTGCATTTGGCATAAGAAAGGCAGGCTGAGAGTGTCAATACATAAAGTATAAAACTATGAAATATGTGAAAGTAGAGAAACATCTGTAATAATGACTAGCACTATTTTGTGTGCTTAGTGTCCTAAGAGCTGTTATTTTTCTGAAATCTCGTATTAGTTTTAACAGTTTTTCAGTTAACACTTTCAGATTGTGGTAGTTTGTACAATAATATTACTATAAAGGTATTCTGGAATAAGACCAGTAAAATTTTGATATGTAATATTATCATTTTTTGCATATTAAACAATCCGTGATTATAGCTTTGATACCTTTATTGCCCCAAGTGTTCAGTGTCTTTTAATTTTGTTCTTTCAGTGCATATTTATTTAGTGTGTACCATGTGTCAGACATTCTTAGGTGCTGAGGAAGGAGCGGTGCACCAAAAATATCTTACGTTCAAGTCAAGGTTGGGGAATGTTTAACAATAAATGAGCAGTTGGAATCCGCTCTACTTGATATAAACTGTGATTGATATTTAGTTTCATTGTATTTTTGAAAACATTTTTATTGAAGTGTACTTGATTTACAATGTTCTTTTCAGGGGTACAGCAAAGTGATTCAGTTATATGTGTACATACATATATATATATTTTTTCATTTCAGATTCTTTTCCATTATGTGTTATTACAAGAAATTGAATGTAGTTCCCTATGCTATACAGTAGGTCCTTGTTGTTTATTTTGTATATAGTAATATGTGTTTGTTAATCCCCAACTCCTAATTTGTGCTTCCTTGCCCTTTCCGCTCTAGTAACTATAGATTGTTTTCTATGTCTGAGTCTCTTTTTGGTTTGTAAATAGAATTTGTATCATTTTTCTTTTAGATTCCACATATAAGTGATATGATATTTATCTTTGTCTGACTGACTTCACTTAATATGATAATCTCTAGGCCCATCCATGTTGCTGCAGATGGCATTATTTCATTCTTTTTTATGGCTGAGTAGTATCCCATTGGGTATACATACCACATCTTCTTTATTCAGTCATCTGTTGATGGGCATTTAGGTTGTTTCTGTGTCTTGGCTATTGTAAATAGTGTTGCTATGAACATTGGATGCTTGTGTTTTTTCGAATTATAATTTTCTTTGGATATATGCCCAGGAGTGGGATTGCTAGATCATATGGTAAGTCTCTTTTTGTTTTTTAAGGAACCTCTATACTATTTTCCATAGTGGCTGCACTAATTTACAGTCCCACCAACAGTGTATGTAGGAGGGTTTCCTTTTCTCCACACCCTCTTTAGTATTTATTATCTATAGTCTTTTTGGTGATGGCCATTCTGTCTGATGTGAGGTGATGCATCATTGTAGTTTCGATTTGCATTTCTCTAATAATTAGCAATGTTGAACATTTTTTTCATGTGCCTATTGGCCATCTGGATGTCTTTGGAGAAGTGTCTATTTAGGTCTTCTGCCCATTTTTGTATTGGGTTTGTTGTTTTTTTGTTATTGAGTTGTATGAGCTATTTATATATTTTGGAAATTAAGCCCTTATGAGTCACATCATTTGCAAATATTTTCTCCCATTCTGTAGTGTCTTTTTGTTTTGTTTATGGATTCCTTTGCTGTGCAAAAGCTTATAAGTTTGATTAGGTTCCATCTGTATTTTTTTTTATTTCCATTGCCTGGGTAGATTGCCTTAGGAGAACATTGATAAGATTTATGTCAGAAAGTATTTTGCCTATGTATGTTCTAGGAGGTTTATAGTGTGAAGTCTTAAACTTAAGTCTTTAAGCCATTTTGAGTTTATTTTTGTGTATGATGTGAGGGAGTGTTCTAACTTCATTGATTTGCACGCAGCTATCCAGCTTTCCCAACACCACTTGATGAAGAGACTGTCTTTTCTCTATTGTATATTTTGTCTCCTTTGTCGAAGATTAATTGACTGTAGGTATGTGGGTTTATTTCTGGGCTCTCTATTCTGTTCCATTGATCCATATGTCTGTTTTTGTGCCAATACCATGCTGTTCTGATGACTGTTTTTTTGTAGTATTTGGGTAATTATTTTCAGGAAGAATATATTATATGAATGATCTATTTTCTGAGTTCTTTTCCAGTTGAGAAATACTTGGTCTTGAATGTGTATAAGTATGGGTTGTGATCTTTGTTTCTTGAATTTAAAAAAAAATTAAATAATTGAAATTGTTTTGGTGGGGAGGTAATTAGGCTTATATATTTATTTTTAGAGGAGATATTTGGGATTGAACCCAGGATTTTGTGTATGCACTCTACCACTTGAGCTATACCTTCCCACTCTGTTTCTTGAGTTTTGATCTGTTTTTCCCTGTGAAAGCTTGTTTGCATTATTATAATTTGACTTTTTATTTTCCAGAGGAAAGGGTTAAGTCTGAGATTAATCAACTCCCCTTGGTCTTCCCAACCCTCCTCCCCTCTTTTCCTTTGTGTAGATAATTCTCCTTTTTTTCTCTAAAATTGTTTTTTTCTTTGAACTAGTCTATATCTTGATGTTAGCATGTTTTAATTAATTTTTCCTTGTGTACTCAAAGTATTTAGATGTCCAGATTCAGGTTTCCTTTCAACTTAGAAAAATTTCCTTCTAATAATTTTTTGAGGGACATAGTATGGTGGTTTAAGGCCACAAACTGAGGAGCAGATTACTTGGTTTCCAGTTCTTCCTATGATCCTAGTGTTTCTGGGCAAGGTTTTAAACCTTTCTGTGCCTTAGTTTACTCATCTGTAATATGTAAAATGCTAAGAAATAGTACAAGAATTATTATTATTGGCTTCAGCATTAGTGTTCTCACTCCAGTTCTCTGTTTTCTTCTGCAATTATTATTTTTTTTAATTTAGATGGCCTCTTTTGGATCTGATCTTCATATTTCTCTTGGCATTTATATTTCATAAAAGCCTTTTATCCTATCTGGGACAAATTTTTGAGTTTTTTTATCTTTATTAATTTGAACTACTGAAGAAATATCTAATCTGTTGGCCATATCTGCTGTGGTTTTTTCTTTGGTAATCTTGTTATTTTTGTCTCTGTGCAATTTTCCTAATCTTAGATTGTTTCCCCTTCATAACTTCCTGCTATAATTTCATTTATATATACTTGTCTCTTGAATTGTCCCAAGAGCATCATTAGAAATTTTATAAATGTTTTCCTGTATCTTTCAGTAAATCTATTTCAGAGGAAATTTGCTTTCTTTGTTCAATTTAGCGTTCATAATTTGAACTGTGGTACCTTTTTGGATATGAGGTTTTTTTTCTCTGCTTATTTTTATAGTGGAAGGTCTCTGCTAGCACAGTATTGGTCATAGCATAAGGTAAAACTTGAGATGTGTAAAAAGAGATGGATGTGGATCAAACTAAATCTTTAAATAAAATGAAGGGAGGTGATACTGCTACAGCCCCTGCAATGACTGATGCAGAGTTCACTGTGTAGTAGAAAAGAGCAATAAATGATTATCACTAATACATATTCAGTTTTTAAAAATGTACCAAGCAGAGTGACAAGTGGTTTTACATACATCATATTATTTGATCTTTTCCAACAACTCTAAGGTGAATATTATTTCTTCTGTTTTAAACTAGATGAAGTTTAGAGAGATTTACTTACGTAAGGTCATAAAGGTTGTAAATGGTGGAAACAAGATTAAACCCAGGTGTGTCTGTGTGTCTGACTCTATTGGTTGGATTCTTAACAGTTAGGCTTTAATGACCTTCACTCTCAGTATTTCAGTGAGCTTGAACTCTTGTAAGTCGTTTTAGTTCCAAACTCAGACACTGCCCCATCTCACGCATAGTGGTCAGTGGGAGAAAGAATTCCTCAATGCTCCACTTAATCTACTTTGAAAAACCACAGAATTTGTTTCCTTCTTAATTTTGCTTATTCACAAATAACCCCTCTGATGCACACAGATAACTCCTTTCATTACCATACTGCTTGATTACCTGTTTCTTAAACATAACACAGTACTGCTGGTCTCTTGCTTTTTAAAAATCTGTTGTCATCTATATTGTATAGATATTCTTGGAGTTCTGGGCACATATTTGGCACCTGTTCCTGGGGAGTACAGAACCCCATATTATATGAATGTATTTTCAGTGTTTGCCATGGTTCCTGTCACAGAGGATATACCTAATAATTATTAGTTGAATGGATACTGTATACATTAGATAAAGTTCCATATCGTAAGTCCTCCAGGTGGGCATATTTACAGTGGTTGGGTATGTGTATTAAAATCAGCGAATTATCTTTGTCAGAACACAGATATTTATTACGAGTTGTCCTGTTTCTCTTCTCCCTATCCATATTTGGGATTCCTTTGCCTGTTCTTGAGAAGTACTAAAGTGTTGGGTATATCTGGAGACTACAAAATGATTGAATGGTTCTTAATAAATAATTGGTGCTTTTCCTTATCTAAGATGTTGTAATTGTGGTGTAATGATGAAGATGTATACATGAATCCATCGTATACATGATTTAGATCTTGTTTATAACACACAGAGAAGGAAAGGCCTTTTAAGTTTCATGAAGTAATAAACACATTGTTGTCTAGATAATTACGGAGTTATTTAATGTACTAAACCAGTCCTACAGTGACTTTTCAGACTGTGATATTACTTTTAGTTTTTAGAGTGGGAGAGACAGTAAATAATCCTTAGCTTCAAGGACTTAATAGGAGCAAATTTAGAACAGGTGAACTTTTTTTTGTTTTAAGTAGGTGAATTTTTAACTCTGAAATCTAGCGTAGTACTTTGTTTTATTAAAGTGATTGTTTAGGTTACATAAAAATAAGTCTTTCCAAAATGAAGATATTTATAGTAATCAAGAAGGAAATGAGATTTTGTGATCATCAACTGTGTGCATTACATTGTAATGAGAATTAATGGCATAATAGTAATATTTTAAAATTCTTACTACTAAGTAAAGTAAAAACAAAAATCAGTGCCTTTAATATAAACACTTAAGATTGTGGGACTTTATCAGACCTGAATTTCATGTTCTTTTACCTGCATGACCAATAGGGTCTTGAGTCACATGTCTTAGAAGGAATTTTATTCATACATTATTCCTCAGTTCCAAAGCATCTTCCTTTATTTAAACGGTCAATTCTGTTCATTAGTTCCTGAATAGTATATTCTTCCATTATTGTGAGAGCCAATTTAACCTTCCTCTCCCACTTTTATTTATGTATTTAACCCTTAAAGAAGTAATTGCTATTCTTAGAATCATTGGTTATGAAAAAGTATTTTCTTAGATTCAGACTGATGGTGATTTATTCATAGGAAACAGATGTGAGGGTTATACTTTTTAATCCAAGTGTTTCTTTATCTAAAGAGAAGATAATGAATGTAAACTATTTTAATTAACATTTATTTTTATTAAGAATTTGAGATTTTGTGGCAAGTAAGAGTAAGAAGCGAGAGAAAAATCAAACTAAAATAGGTACTTGAGATGTTTTTATATAAGCTCTTATGTAGGTGTTAGCTAACAATCTGGTTTTCCTAGAATGTAAAATACATGTGTGACATCTTACTCTTTGGCAAATTGGCAGAGTTAGCTGGCTTAAGTAACAGTTTCTAATCCTGATGGGAAAAATTTATACCTTTTTGTACTTAGTTTGTTAGATTTTAATCTCTAGTTACTTGAACGTAAATTAAAAACCAAACATTTATCTGTACATGTTTGACTTATTCTAATTGGAGACATTACAAAGTCAACATGGCAAGAGGCATTAATGTACAATTCTGTAATAGGGAGGGAGTGAAAAATTGGTAGCAGTAATCGGATCCACCACAGTCACCTTCACATCTCACCATCCTAATAGAGATTTTTTAAATAAAAATTTTTTCCTGTTTTGCAGCCTGTTTTTGTGACATGGGAATATTACGTAGCAACAATCATAATGTGCCTACTATTTAAAATTCCCCTGTGTACTATGATGGTTTCCTATTTTGGTTATAAAACATTCTTCTTTGCCTTTTAAACCATCCTTTGATTGTAAGCATCACTTGTATTATCCTTTTTTTATGTAATTATTTCAAATAAGTCTTTTCTCTACTTATTTTTTTTTCTTCATCACACCCACTATACTGTTTATCTGGGAAATTATTGTCAAATTTTCAGGTTCTCTTGTTTTCCTTCACCTAGATTTTTGTTTTCACAAGTACTACATGAAACCATATGGCCATCTGCAACCTATTAAAATATATCTTGTACATCTTTTTTTCTAGCATATAATTTTGTTAGGATTAGTATGCTTCATGTGACAGGAACTCAATTTAAACGTGATTATTCAAAAATAATTGATAGAAAGGGGTTAGGTTCATTGGTCTAGTTTGGATTCAGTGTCCACCTTTGGATCTCTTTGGCTGTAGGGTTGAGGTTTCTATAAAAGCCATGTGGTTTGAGTAGAGGGAAGGCTTATTCTCAGAAAAAAAGGTTTGGAGATTATTACTAGACAAATATAAACAGGTATCCACTAAATTAATGTGAATTAATAAGGTTCTTTCATGCCTTTTTCAGGGGCAGGGGCACACATGCATGCATACATACCCACCTGTTGGTGTGGCTCTTGCCTGAGAAGTAGAATGTTGGATGGACTATTTAGTAAACATAGGTCATAGTCGTTTTTTCCCAGGAGTGACTCAGTTCTTTAAAGCACAGAAGGATTATGGTTGGTAAATGATGTTTTAAATTATTTATCCTCATTTTCTTTTTGTAGACTGAGAATATTTCCTGTTTCCACTATTGTAATGGGTCTACTATAGTTATTCTAATTTTCATGCCCAATTATCTTCCCAGATTATCCTGTTTTGACTCACACTCATATATTCAGTTTTCTATTTTAGTTCAGGAGTCACTTGAAAATGAGTAGGTACAAATACATAATCTAAAAGCAAGAAGCAGGCTAACCACATTTGGCACAGAAAGAAATTGGACCATGTACATCACGATTTTATAATTTTGAATGTGTTTGGTTATTTTGAGAAGAAGATAGCTTCCAGTTAGACTTTGCTGAATGTTGTTTTACTGTTTCTTGTACACGTGAAATTGTAGTTTTAGGCTTCCAAGTGAGGTGTTAATTTAGATATCATACTGCTCATTTGACAAAATTGATGTGGCATTGAAGTAAGAAGTAAAAGCTATTTCATTAGACAGAATTACTATAGGTGTGGAGAATAAGTGTGTGCTTAAGTTATTCAAGTCTACCAATTTATTAAACTCCTTTGGGTTCAGAGGAGGGTAGAAGAGGATGAATAGAAGAAACATTTATCAGATTTTCTGTGGCACTGATCAGTTTTCTTATTCTCATATACTTTTAAAATGCCCTAAAAATAAAAATGTTTATGCCTAGAGCAGTTCCCAGTCCTGGTGTGTGTGTGTGTGTGTGTGTGTGTGTGTGTGTGTGTGTGTGTGTGTGTGTGTGTGTGTGTGTGTGTGTGTGTGTGTGTGTGTGTGTGTGTGTGTCCCCTTCTGTGCCTGAAGAGACGTAAAATTCCTTTGTCAGATTTTACATTCTAATTTTTGGGTTATAATAGGGCAGTCTTTATATAAATGCTTTTAAAAGCAGTTTTGCTTTTATGCGCTGCTCTGTCTTATATGCTGAGTTGAAACATGTTAGTTTTGAGTTTACAGAACAGTGAACTCCATATTATTTAAAAAGACTCCAGAAAGTTTTCCAACTGCTATTTCTTTTGATTTGAAATAATAGTAGGTCACTGTATACAAGGAGAAAGTAACATTTTGCATAGCATACTGCTGCATAATAGTAGACTTAGCAAATTATATTTTGAATTGACTTGTTGGAATGGAATTCTTCTACACATCATATAGAATGAGAATCTTAAGATTAAATGACTTTGGAATCCATCAGTAAAACTTCCTACCTGATACAGGAGTGCAACCTGCTATATCCAAAATAATTGACTTTATTAAACTGATGTTTATTGAGCCCATGCTGTATGTCAGCACTGTGCTGGGGGTGTGTTGATGAATAAAATAAAAAGAGACATTATCCCTGTCCTTGAGCAGCTAGTTGAGTGCTCAGTTTGTTTATTCAGTCTTAGCAAATTATTTTTTGAATCTAAGTACTCAACTTGGGAAGAATTGGTATCTTAACAATATTGAGTTTTCCAGTCTATGGAAATTGAGTATCTCTGCATTTATTTGAATCTTCCTTAATTTCTTTCACAAGTGTTTTGTAGGTTTCTATTGACAGATCCTATGGATATTTTGTTAGATTTTTACCGAAGTATTTCACTTTTTGGTGCTACTGAAAATGATACTGCTCTTAAAATTTTTTTAATTCCAATTGTTTATTTTGTGTGTGTAGGGAAGAGGTTGACTTTTGTATATTGCCCCAGTATCCTGTGACTTTTCTGTGTTCACTGTTCTAGGGTTTTTTTGGTAGATTCTTTGGGATTTTCTGTATAGGTGATTATGTAATCTGTGAATAAAGACAGCTTTATTTCTTCCTTTTTGATCTGTATAATTTTTATTTCTTACGAAGTTGAGTCAGAGTGGTGAAAGAGGGCATAATTGCATTGTCCTCAGTCTTAAGGGGAAGGGGTACAGTCTCTTTAGTCTCTCATAATTAAGTATGATGTTAACTACTTTTTTTTGTAGATGTTCTTTATCAACTTGAGGAAATACCATCTATTATATCACTGAGAGGTTTTTTTTTTTTTTATCATGAATGGGTATGGGATTTTGTCAAATGGATTTTCTGCATCAATTGTCATGGTCATGATTTTATTTTAGCTTATTGGTTTGTTTGATTACATTAAGCCAGTCTTTCATGCATGGGGTATAATATTTTTTAATTTAACTTTTTTGGTGTTTTTGGAGGGGTATAATTCTTTTTATACATTAATGGACAATATTTTGTCTATAGTTTTCTTGTAATCTAGTTTTGATATTCGCGGAATGCTGGCCTCATAAAATGAGTTAGGAAGTGTTTCCCTATTTCTCGGAAGAGATGGTGGAAGCTTGGTATTTCTTCCTTAAATGTTTGGTGGAATTAACTTGTGAAGCCATCTGTGTCTGGTGCTTTCTTTCTTGGAAGCTTATTATGTATTGTTGGTTAAATTTACTTAAGAATATAGGGCTATTCAGGTTACCTATTTTCCTTGGTGTGAAGTTTAGTACTTCATGTCTTTCAAAGAACTGGTCCAGTTCATTTAAGTCACCAAATTTGTGGGCATAGAATTATTTGTAGTATTTCTTTATTATCCTGTTAATGTCCAGGGGATTGGTAGTGATGACCTTTCATTTTTGATGTTAGTAATTTGTGTCTTCTTTTCTTCTTGTTTAGCCTGGCTAGAATATTATGTGATTTTATCAATTTTATAGATCTTTTTAAAGAACCATCTTTTGGTTTTTATTATTAAATTTTTCTGTATTGTTTTCCTGTTTCAATTTTATTAATTGCTTTTTTTTTTTAATTTCATCTGATCTTTTCTTAAGTTTCCTAAGATTCCTAAGGAAGCATAAGTTACAGGTTTTAGATATTTTTCCCTGGTATATGCATTCAATGCAACAAATCTCTAAGTACTGCTTTTACTGCATCCCACGACTTATGCTAAGTAGTATTTTCATTTTTGTTTAGTTCAAAATATTTTAAAATTTCTCTTGAGTCATCTTTGACTCATGATTATTTACAAGTATGTTAATTTCCAAACATTTTGGAATTTCCAAGCTATCTATTACTGACTTCTAGTTTAATTCTATTACGGTTTGATAATATTGGTATGATTTTTATTCTTTAAAAAAATTTTCAGAGTGTTTTATGGCCTTGAGTATGGTCTCCCTTGGTGAAAGTTCCCTATGAGAAAATGTATTCTTTTTTTGTTATATTAGTATTTTATAAATGTTAATTAGATCAAATTGACTGACAGTGCTCTTCAGGTCATCTGTATCTTTATTAATTTTCTGCCTGCTAGATCTGTCAATTTTAGAGACATGTTGGAGTCTCCAACTATTATAGTGGATTTGTTTATTTCCCTTTTCAGTTCTATCAGTTTTTGTCTCATGTATTTTGATTTTCTCTTGTTAGGTGCATACTCATTGAGGATTATTATGTCTTCTTGGAGAATTGACTTTTTATTATTATATGATATCTCTCTTTATCTCTGATAAAGTTCTGAAGTCTGCTTGTCTAAAATCAGTATGGCTTTTCCAGCTTTCTCTTTTCTTATGTTAGAAATTTCTTTATTATTACTTACTATTAAGTACCAACTTAATAAGCAAAAAATTTGAAGCCACCCTTCCACAATCCACTCTCACCTCCCATACCCAAATTCCATACTTAGCTTCCAGCAGTTTGTCAAAAGTACTATTTAAGTGTACTCAGTTTATGACTCCAGTGCCTTCTGCTCAGGTAAACAGATCTTAGTTGCTGTCTCTGTCTTGACTGCCTCCAGATTTGGCATGGCAGTTTGTCCTGTGACCTCAATTCTCTGATGGATCTAAGAAGAGCTGTTGATTTTCAATTTGTCCAACCTTTTCTTGTTTTGGGGACAGAGGTAATGATTTCCATGCTCTTTAGGTGATACCAGAAGTTGAATTGTTTGTCTTTTTATTACTGATTTGTGAGAGTTCCTCATATAATCTGGATACCAGGTCTTTATCAGCTTGACTTGCAGGTATTTTCTCATCCTGTGGATTTTTTTTTGGGGGGGGGGGGATTTTTTGCCTTTTTTTTTTTAAATTTTTCATTTTTTTTAGGTAGAATTGTTACAGTTTGACTGCATATATATAATTTATTGCATGTAAATACATATACACATACTGTGCATACTAAAAATATGTATATATGTACTGTTCATTGTTTCTAAGAAACTTTAGAGCTTTGACTTTTTAAACTTATGTAGTTATCAAAGGAATAAAGCCAACCACAAAATAAGAATTAATTCAAAAAGATACATACACCCCACTATTAACAACATTATTTATAATTGCCAAGATATGGAAGCATCCTAAATGCACATCAATAGATGAATGGATAAAGAAGATGCAGCATATATATGTAATAGAATACAACTCACCCATAAGAAAGAAGAATATTTTGCCATTTGTGGCCGTACATTCACTTTTTTTTTTTTACACTTCAAAAACCAGAATTTTATAACTGGCATAAACATTTCCACTGCATCAAAAATAACAAAATACCTAGAAATAAACCTAATCAAGGAGGTTACCTATGCTCTGAACACTGTAAAACATTGATGAAAGAAATTGAAGATGATACAAAGAAATGGAAAGGTATCTTGTGCTCTTGGATTGGGAGAATCAACGTTATCAAAATGGCCGTGCTACCCAAAGCAATCTACAGATACAAGCAACCCCTGTCAAAATACTCATAACATTCTTCACAGAACTAGAACAAACAATTCGAAAATTTTATGGAACCATGAAAGACCCCGAACTGCCAAAGCAATCTTATGTAGGTCTTTTTTTTTTTTTTTTCCTTCTTTCTCTTTTTGTTCTCTTTTCTTATGGTTTGATGACTAGAGAAGTTCCTTCAACATTTGTTGTAAAGCTGGTTTGGTGGTGCTGAATTCTTTTAGCTTTTCCTTATCTATGAAGCTTTTGATTTCTCCATCAAATCTGAATAAGAGCCTTGCTGAATAGAATATTCTTTTGTCACTTTAAATATATCATGCCACTCCCTTCTTCCCTGCAGAGTTTCTGCTGAAAAATCAGCTAATAACCTTATGGGAGTTCCCTTGCATGTTATTTGTTGCTTTTCTCTTACTAATTTTAATATTTTCTCCTCATCCTTAATTTTTGTCAATTTGATTACTATGTTCCTTGGTGTGTTCCTTTTTGGATTGATCCTGTGTGGAACTTTCTGCATTTCCTGGACTTGGGTGACTCTTTCCTTTCCTAAGTTGGGGAAGTTTTCGGTTCTTATCTCTCCAAAAATTTTCTCAGGTCCTTTCTCTCTCTTTTCTCTTTCTGGGAGTCCTATAATGCAAATATTAGCATGCTTCATGTTGTCCCAAAGTTCCCTTAAACTATCTTCATTTCTTTTCATTCTTTTTTCTTTTTTCTGTTCTGAAGTAGTAATTTCTACTAATCTGTTTTCTAGTTCATTGATCTGTTCTTCTGCCTCATTTACTCTATTCTTGGTTCCTTCTAGAGTGTTATTCATTTCAGTGATTTTATGCTTCAACTTTGGGTATTCTTTATATTTTCCAACTCTTTGCTAAAATCTTTGCTCTGTGCATCTATACTCCTCTTGAGTTCTTTGAACCTCTTTGCCATCATTGCGTTAAACTCTCAAATAAATTGCCTATCTCCTTGTTACTTATTTCTTCTGGGATTTTATCTTATGCCTTGGCCTGGGAGATATTCCTCTGCCGCCTCATATTGTCTATCTTTCTATTTGTATTTTTAGATAGGTTAGTTTCTTGACCTCGGAGAGGTGGCCCTCTGTGGGAGACATCCTATGCGTCCCGTCAGTACACTCCTCTCTTGTCACCCAAGGTCCAGGCAGAGTCCAGCCTGTAGAGTCCCAGTGTAGAGTCTAGCCTGTGTTTGTGGATTCCTTCCACGGGCTTTGGGATTGTTCTTTTCTTATTTCTGGTATCTGCCCTGGTGGATGAGACTGGACTAGAGGCTTATGCAGGTTTCCTGGTAGGAGGAGTAAATGCCTGCCCACTGCTGGGTGAAACTTGGTCCTGGATCTCTGATGTGTAGGGCCATGTCTAGAAGACTTTGTGGCTTAGGAAGTTTGCTGATGGGTGGGGCTGTGTTCCCACCCTGTACGTTGTTTGGCCTAAGGCTTCCCTAAAGGCTGTTGGCTGGGGCTAGGTCTTGGTCCTAATGATCCAATCAATATTTCAGCCTCCAGGAAAGCTCATGTACATGAACACTCCCAGAGTGTCCGCCACCAGCTTTAATGTCCCCTGAGTGAGCCATAACCGTCCCCTACCTCCTCAGGAGACCCTCCAAAACCAGCAGGCAGGCTTGGCCCAGGTTCCGATGAAATCACTGCCTCTGCCCTTGAACCTGACACACATGAGATTCTGTGTACCCTTCCTAAGAGAATGAAGTCTCTGTTTCTCCAAGTCCCACGGGGCTCCTGGAGTGAAGTCCCACTGGCCTTCAAAACCAGATGTCTAGGGGTCTCCTCCTCCTCCCAAAGCTGGGACCCGAGCTGGGGAGCCTGACATGGGGCTTAGAAGTCTAACTCCTTTTGGAGGGCATCTGTGACTTAATTATTCTTCAGCTTGTGGGTCACCCACCCAGGTGGTGTGGGGCTTGATTATATCACGTGCACAGTCGTCCTACTGTCCTGCTTTGGTTCCCTCTTTATGTTTCTAGTTGAAGAAGAACTTTTTGCTTGGTTCCAGTCTTCTTTTTGATGGTTGTTTAGCAGTCATTTGGGGTTTTGTTGTAGTTGCAAGAAGAGGCGAGCTCGTGGTCCTACCACTCCATCATCTTGACCAGAAATCCTCCATCCTGTGGATTTTATTTTTACTTTCTTCATGGTATCATTTCAATGTAGTCCAATTTATCAATTTTTTTCCTTTTGCCACTTGTGCTTTTGGTGTCATATTAGAAACCATTGCTTAACCCAAGTCCATGAATATTTACTCCTATGTTTTCTTCTAAGGGTTTTATAGTTTTAGTTCTTAGATTTACATCTGTGATCCATTTTGAATTAAATTTTGGGTATGGTGTGATGTAGGGGTCCAGCTTCATTCTTCTCCATGTAGATATCTAATTGTTCCAACAACATTTATTGAAAAGACTATTCTTTTCTCTTTTAAATCTTATTACTTACTGGTAGAAATATTTTAAAATACTGACTTTGCTTTCCCAAATTTTTGTGTTTGTGTGTAAATTTGTAAGTTTGTATGTCATCTTTGTATTGAGTTCAAAGCAATGCCCAATTCAGTAAGGTAGCATCAGGCAAACTTCTGAGAGTATCCTTAAGGCCCTTCAAGGCGGGAGTTTTTATGCTTGTAATGACAGCTGTCATAATTCTGAGTAGAATGAGAAGTGCTGGCCTGTGTTCTGCAGAGGTCACAAAATTACGTATGATACACTAATAGATTTCTAGTTAGCATGGCAGAATATCTGACATTCTGTTGGGCTAAAGAAAACCTCTATTAAAAATGGACATCTTATTTAAATTGAGCAACCATTAGTATTCATTAACATGCTAGTTCAGAATTAACTATCAGGTTAACTATCCTTTATTTAAGAAGAATGCTTTGAGGGGAGAGACAGATAAATTTTGATGGAGGAGAGATGTGGAGAAAGTTAACTGTGCATAGTGATGTTCTGTTGATACCAACCCTGGGTCTCAAGGAACAGATGAAGAAACTTGAAGAGACTATATAATGTAGTGGTTCAGAGCATCCATGGATTTGGTGTTTGTGGCGGGTCCTAGAACCAATCCTCCGTGGTTACTGAAGGACGGCTGTATTCTCACCCATACTCATTATATAGCTATCCTGGCCTCCTTTCCGTTCCTGTAAGCCTTTTCTTACATCTTTGCCTTTTTATTTGCTATTTCTTCTACTTGAAATTCTTTCTCCCTGTTCTTTCTGTGGTTTGCTTATTCTTAGTAAGTCCGCATGTCAACTGGGCCCATATTGCCTCCTGTTTTCTCATCATCACGTTTTGCTGTACTTGTTCCAGTATGTGATCCTGATTTATTTTCTTTTTCCTTATTTATCACATCCATAAGAATGTTAGCTCTAGGAAGACTGGGCTTGCGCTCATCTTACTAATCATATAATCTCCAGTTCCCATTATAGTTTCTGTCACGTGATACGGGCTCATTAAATGTTTATTGAGCGGTTGAATGAAAGCTGATACCTATAGGAGTCAGCCTTATGAAGCTAGGAGATAAGAGCTAAGACCCTAAAGTGAAAAAGAACTTTCTGTTACTGAAGAGTTGTAATGATAAAGTGGCAGAGGCCTTGTGTATTTCAGGCCTTGTGAGCCCTGGTGAGGAGTTTGGGTTTTATTTGAAGGTTAGTGAAAAGATTTTAATCTGGAGTTTTAATGTAATCCAACTTATTTTCCAAAAGATTTCTTTGGCAGCTCTGTGAAGAGTAGATTAGAAAGGGGAAGATTGGAGGTAGGAGATGGGTAAGGAGGCTTATAAAGTGGGTGAGAATATAGCTTGAGAGGAATGAAGATAAGGATAACATGCAGATCTCTTGTTTGAGCAACTTTGGTAGAAGGTGGTGTTATTTACTGAAATGGGAAATCTGAATAAGGAACAACTTTGAAGGAGACATTAGGAATTCCATGTGGGTCACATTTCAGACACTGGTAAGAATTCAACGTGGTAGTATCAAGTAAAGAGTTGGATTCAAAATCAGGAATTTCAAGGAAACATTTGGGTTGGGATAGAAATTCAGGAGACTTTTAGCATATAGATGCTGTTTAAATATATGGCAATGAGAGGTATTACTTAGAATGTGTGGCGGGAATCAGAGAAAAAGCTCAGGACTTGAACTTGGGGAATTTCCAACATTTAGATGTCAAGTAGAGTAGTGGCAACTAAAAGCATTTGGAGAAGGACTGGCCACAGAAAAAAACAACTGGAATATGTGATGTCTTGGCAGTCAGGGATTCATGAGTCAGCCTGAAGGGTAAAAACGGCTTCTAACACATACTGCATTTTCAGAAACATGTAATACACAAAATGAGAAAAACCTTTAGAGGACAGATGACTGTGCTTGAATGAATGGCTTTAAAAAGGAAGGATGTTTATATGCCTAACAAGTAAATGAAGGCTAGCTAATTAAACTAGCCTTGGAGTATGCAGTATTATTTATTTTAATATTATTAGAAACTTTGATTTTTGATAACATTAGGAAGTAATTAATTTTTTGAAGTGTAACTTGGAAGGGAGAAGTAATTTTTTTTTTCCCCAAAAGAAATGGTGTTAGTGTCACCTAATGGCAAAATGAGATATTGCAGCCATATTTATATGAGGCAATGAACAAAGTAACTTAATTAGAAAGAGAAAAAGAACATTTCTGGGGAGTTTTTGGCACAGATCAGAAGACTTACCATGGTTACGAGGACCTGTGTTCTTTAGTACCGGCCTACTTGTCCTGCCTCTCTGTCACATTACCCCTTTGGTTACTGAGCAGATTGTTTAATATATGGTTCTTTTTTGTCTTTCAGGTTTCAGCTCAAATATTCCTCTTTCAGAGAGTCCTTCCTAACACCTTACTTAAAGTTGTTCCTATGATCCTTACAGCTGATCTTTTGCATCAACCTCTTTTGTTTTTCTTCATAGCCTATAAAATAATTTCGGTTTACCTCATTTGCTCACTTGCTTCTTCTTCACTAGATACAAGCTCCAGGAGGTGAGGCAGCTTGTGTCTTCACTCATGTGACCCCAGTGCTGAGTGTAGTGTCTTATTATATAGTGCATGTGTTCAGTTAAAATTAGTTGTGTGAATATTTGCATTTCTGGAAGTGATAAGAGGATGTTGAGTTTCTGTGGTGTAGAGATCTATCCAGAAAACAGAACCAACCACGCTGCTATTTAATTACTGAAACATCGTTTGCTACGTTAATGCAATGTGAAAGCTTTTTTTGTCCCCTACCTGTTTTTGTTATTGTTGTTGTTCCCTGTACGTAAGTCGTAATGTGTATGGAAAAGAAAAATACATGGCTTTGGGTGTTGATTTCTGTGTTAATCAGTCAACTAAAGTGAGACAGAAAAAATATTTTAAGGTACAATAGTTGGTCTTGATAAGTTTTTGCAGACATTTAGATTTAACTATAAAGTAATTTCAGTGAATATATTTTTATTTGTGTGTGTGTGAATTTGTAGACACTTCTAGTATTACGCTCAATTATTTCCTCTATTTATTAAAAAGATCAAAACCAGTATTTCTAGGAGATACAGAGAGAGAGCCAAACAGTAGTAATCCAGAATTTTAGTTGAGATATGGGTGGGTTTGTGTTGTTTTTCGGGGAACAATATGGTTCTTTTAGTCTGGAAACTCAGGGTAAAGAGAGTACATTTCCATTATGTGGCCCAGTCCGAGAAGGGAGCCTCCCTAGCTTTGAGATAATCTAGCCAGCAGAATTCTGTTTTGCATGAACCATTTTTTAAAGGCCAAAGATTGATCAGGTACTTAATAGTTCATGTTTTTATTCAGTAGTTTTTGTTCTTAATCCTTGTGGTTTTGACCAGGTGGATGTGGGAAGAGAAGTTTACAGAACTGAAATGGAGGTCAGAGCTTCATTACAGAAGGTTAGTGGGTCATCGGATTCTGTGACTGCACTGAACAGTGAAGAATTTGTTTTGGTTCCTCAGCATGCAGATGATCTTTCTACAAAAGATGATGAAAAACCTGAACTGAAGGTATTTTTTTCTTTGCTACAAATGATATTATTTTAAATTATGGGTTTTTTTTTTTAAACTAGGTATAACTTACCTCGGGAGATATATAAAATTCAAAGATTTTTCTTAAGTCCTGACACTGAGAATAGAATTGATGAATGGTTTATACAGAGACTAATTATTTGGTTTGTATATTTTGAAAATTTTTTGCTTTTGGTTGTTTATCTCCTACTTTAGAATTCAGAAAGAAGGAATAGAAGGGAAAAAAGAAGAGAAAGAGTAATTGTCAAGTTAGACTTAATGGTTAAATCTTGCATACATTTAATTTATCTGGATATTTTTGTCTTACTGTTGGGTTTTAAAAATTATATAAATACATAGTTATGTTTTATCTTCACTTTAGAGACTTTATGATTTTTATGTTTTAAGTTAGCTGGTAACATTCTTGTATGTGATTTAATACTTGACTTGTCTGAATATTTTTTAAATATATGTTTTGTAATTTTAGCAGTTGAGTTTTTATTTGGATGTAGTCTTTTTTCTTTTTCATTTTTATGTTTCCTTTTCTAACTCAAAGAAAAAGAGCCAAACAAAGCCAAGTATACATGTATGAGAATTTCATAACCATCTTCTAGAAATAAGAACAGAAAAATTAGTAAAAAATACTACATGTTATTTATGATTTTTATTTAATATTAATTATGACATCAAAGGTATGTTAGTATATTAATCTAATAAGATGTCAATCTAATAAAATTTTATAAAAATCAGATTGGTGAGTACTCATTTTATATTGTGTTGAGGATATTGTTTTATAAAAATTTTATTAAAATAATCAATGGATTTCTTTAAATTTATTCAAATATCTATTTAAATAAATAACTATTTAAATTCACTTAACTGTATTTTCATATTAATGTGTTTAATTTAAGGCATGATTTATTTACTTAGGCTTTGTGTCTCACTTGCTTTTAAGAAAAAGATGAGTCAACTTAAATGTAAGAAAATTAGCAATACTCTTTGGCAGCTAGCAAGCAAAATCTGTGAAGAAATCAGAAATCAGTTTACACTATGATAGCAAAAAATATGCCGTTTTAAACGGTAATCACACTACACACCATTTATTTAAACTTATCCATTTTCCCCTTTAAAACATACACTTAGTTACCTGGTATTTAGTATGTGTTACTAAAAAATAAAAAGAAAAAAACAAGAAAAGGAAGTCTCTGTAAATAAGATCTTAGATGTGATATAGTTGGAAACTGCCTGAAGTGTTTCTGAAGAATCCTTTTCAGAAACTAATAATCCTCTAATTTATTTGATTTTATGATTCAGGACTTTGTATTATGTTTAATTATCTTAGGTACAACTGTATAAATTCTTGGTATTCAGTAACTATATTTAAATTTAAATGTTTATATTGTTTAAATTTATCCTAGAAATGAAGTATTTTCATTAAGTCCAGAACCATATTACGATTGAAACAGAATTGTCTTTCTTTGTCTGTAGATAGTTTCTAATGGTGATGAACAATTGGAAAAAGCCATGGAAGAGATTTTGAGAGATTCTGAGAAAGGGCAAAGCAGCCTTCTTGTTGATTGTTCAAGTTCCAGTGAGATTTCAGACCATTCATTTGGAGATGTTTCAGCCAGCCAAACAAATAAGCCATCTCTTCAGTTAATTTTGGATCCGTCAAATACAGGTACTGTATCGAATTCTTAGAAATCATAAGAGAAATGGGATAAAGTGATAATGAAAACTTTAAGATGAAAATTAGAAAATTTTATTAGCTTCATTTCCTAAGATCAAGGCCACCAGCTTTTTAGTTCTGGTTGAGAGTTCTCACTTTGGTTCTTATGTATCTGTTTGAGACTGATTTTACAGGTAGAAGTACAATGTTCTTTGAGAACTGAGACTATGTCTGAGTCTTCATTTTACCCCCAGTACTTTGCATATAGTAGGCCCTCAATAAATACTTACTGAACAAATGAATAAATTCTTAAGTATCAAAGAATAGTGTAATGGACACATTCTTTCATATGATGTGCCTTTTTACTCAGTGTGACTACAGTTATTTCAAATTAAAATTTGTGAAAATTCTAAGTAAAATAGCGTATCGACTCCTTTAGTGTAATAAAAAAAAAATTCTTGCATGAATGAGTAGGATGTATAGTAGGAATACCAGCTTATAAATCAAAATGGTTTTGGATGCAAGCAAAGCCAAACAAAACCAAACCAGCCCCTACTTCAGCTGGTTTAAACACTGGAGGTTTGGTTTGATCTGGGCTCTGATAATATTTCTTTGTAAACTACTCAACTTTGGTCTTCTCCTGCCATCTTTCTCCTTAAATGGCCTCCTTTATGGTCACAAAGTAGATAGCAGAAATTCATAAGTAAGGCCAGGTGATTTGTTCATGCCTAGTGGCAAAGAGAAGGGCTCTGATCTTCTACCCATTGAGCAAAAGTTGTGAGCTTTACTCTGAATAGACCAACTGAACTATTTTCTAGTGGTCAAGGGGAATGACGTGAACTGATAGGTGGAGGCCTTGGTTACCTTCAGACTCCTCAGTAAGTCACTCTGACAGAGGAGATGAGACTATCCTGATTGATTTAAGGCATTCACTATCCAGTTGTGAATGTTGGTGTAGGGTACTTACAGGCCAAAGTGCTGCACAATGGGGCCATGACGGCCCTAACTTACACTATGCCCCAAATTTATTCCTAGTGAATCAAATATGTAAATGTGAACAATAAACCTGTTAGAAGAAAATAAAATATTTTTGTGATTGTCAGGATAGGAAAAGCCAAATCACAAAGGAAAAGATAGTTGCATTTTGATACATAAAAGCTTAAATCATCTGAATGAGAAAGGTACCATAATAAATATGGCTAAATGGAGAAGATAATTTGCAATGTGTTGGGGATCCCCCAAAACACCTCCCGGTTTAATGATTCACTGTAAAGACTCATTGGTCTCAGTGTGTATTCATATTTATGGCTAGATTTAAGTTCAGGGGGACTTAAGATATGTATCTATATCTATAGCTATATGATTTGAAAAGATACAGGTTTGGAAACAAACCTTACAAAGTATTAATTTTTGTAGTTTTTGATTGAGGGAGCATGAGAGATTATATTATTCATCGTGCTTTATTTTATCTTTTGAATTTCTTAAATCCTTAACCCTCCCCCAAAACCCAAAGCATACTGATACATAGTTATTTCTTGGTTAATAGATTAATCAAAAAGAAGCAATACTGGGGATGGGGTATTGCTCAGTGGTAGAGCATATGCTTAGCATGCAGGAGGTACTGGGTTCAATCCCCAGTGCCTCCATTAAAAACAAACAAGCGAACAAACCTAGTAACCTCCCCCCACCAAAAAAAAAAAGTTAAAAATAAAAATTAAAAAAAAAAAAAAAGAAGCAATACTTTTATCTTCTAATGTAGCTCTGATAGGTTGTTGGAATCAATTCTCCTTTGCAGTGGCTTAGATTATATTCTTATTTCTGAGCCTATTTGATAGGGACCATGTATTATGTACCTTTTTGTGATCTCAACACCCATTACACTAGGTAAATACATTTTAAAAAAATGTAACTTTCACTGAAGGTCTCAGTGGATAAGAATTTCCTTTGCTTTTCAAATAAATTTTTAGCATTCTTTTCTGGTTATGTATTGTTTTTTTCATTTTCAATAAAAAGTCATATGTTTTGTGTTCTCCCCAAAATTCATATGTTAAGATCCTAGCCTCCAAGGTGATGATGTTAGGAGGTGGGGCCTTTGGGAGGTGATTAGGTCTTGAGGGCAAAGCCCTCATAATTGGGATTAATGTCCTAAAAGAGACTCCAGAGAGTTAGCTTGTCCCTTCTGCAATTGAGGACACAGTGAAAAGATGCTAATCTAGAAGGCAGTCTCTCACTAGACACTGAATCTGCCAGAGACTTGATCTTGGACTTCCTAGCATCCAGAGCTGTGAGAAATAAATGGCTGTTATTTATAATCCACCTAGTCTGTGGTATTTTGTTACATAGCAGGCTGAAAGAACTAAGACAAGACATTTCAGCTGCCTCTTCATAATTGTAGTCAACACAGTTTTTGTTAACAGAGTTGTTGTGGTTGGTTTAAAATCACGCAGCACTTCAGTTATTAGGATCTGTCTGGAAAGTATCTAGATTTAAATGGGCCAAATTGAATATTAAAGGAATGTAGTTTGCCAATGATAAAATTAGATAAATCTGGAGCTTTTGTTTAAACGTCATGATAATGTGTTGGTTTTTTGTCATTTGGTGAACTTATATTCTGGCTACTTGAATTCAACTGTATAGGGAATCTTTGCTAATTTACTGCAGTGTACTAAAAGATTGTTTAGATATATGGATGAGTCTTTCCTCCCATGCTCTTTGGTACTCTTTGCATATTTCTGCTGAGGATGGAATGATGGAATTAAAAGTATGACTTAAATAGGACTGAATTTATATTTAGGAGGAAATGAATTTCTTATGTTGGTGTGTGATTTTACTAGATCTAAAAGTGTTGGCTTGCTAAAAATATTGTGCTATTTGCCTGCATAACTCAAGATCTCCACTAGTCATAAGGAGTTTTGTCTACATGAAGGCTGTTGTTACGATACATGTAGTTGTGGGTGGGATTAGGGTCTAGGTGGTGCCCAGGATGATACGTGTTTGCCACTAATAGGTTACTAAAAGGATCACTAGCTATTATAATTGTTTATATCTCCATTGAAGCATCTAACCCCTGGCTTTTTATGGAGCAATATTCTTTGAATAGTTGTTTTCTTTGAGTACTTTAAAGATGTTATTCTGCTGTCTTCTCTTCTCCATAGTTTCTCATGAGAAATCTGCAATCATTTGAATCATTTATCGTTCCCTTAGTTGTAACATGCTATTTTTCTGTCTGCTTTCAATATTTTTCAATATTTTTGTGTTCCAGCAGTTTAATTATATAGGTATAGTTTTCTTCACATTTATCTTTGTTGGTGTTCATTGAGATTCTTGAATCTGAATTTATATCTTTCATGAAACTTGAGGAATTTTCAGACATTTTTTAGAATTTTTTTTTTTTTGCGGTGCAGTAATCTTTTTCTCTTCTTTTCCTGTGACTCAGACAACAAAAGCATTAGTTTCATATTGTCCTACAATTTCTAAGGTTCTTTTCACTGTTTTGCAATCTTTTTTTCCCTCTTCTTCAATTTAGATAATTTCCTATCAATGTATCAAATTTTCTATCTTCAACTTAGATAATTGACCTATATTCCAGTTTACTGACTCACTATTTTGTTATCTCCATTGTTCCCAGCCCATCCTGTGAAATTTTAATTTAGATGTCCTGTTTTTCTGTTCTTAAATTTACCCTGGTTCTTTTTACGTTTTCTGTTTCTCTGCTGCAGACTTCAATATTTTCATTCATTTCAGATGTGTTCACCTATATATCATAGAGCATGGTTATAATACCAATTTTAAAGTCTTTGATAATTCTAACAACTGCATAATTTTGAGACTGGTGTATGTTGATTGCTTTTTCCCTTGAGAATTGGTCACCATTTTCTGTTTCTGTTTCTGTTGTTTTGTTGGTTGAGTAACTGAATTGTTTCCCAGATTTTCTGAATGTTTGAGATTCTCTTTCCAGATAAAATCCTCTGAAGAATGTTGATTTTATTTTAGCAAGCAGTCCACTTGGTTACCACCAGACTGTATGTTCTTTCTTGCTTTCTGATTCCAAAGTTAGTCAATTCCAAAGCCTTTTCTATCTTCTTTGATCTGTTTCAAACATGTACAGCATGGTGGTGAACCCAAGACTTGTGTTAGTTCATACACAAAATTAGAGGATTATGTTCTCCAACTCTCTTCCTCAGGATTTCACCCATACTCTCTGGCTCTTGGGGCCTGTTTTCCTTCTTCCCCTGAGTAGAAGAGACAAATTTCTCACTTAGAGTTTTTGTTCCTTTGTGCTGTTGTGTGGTCTTGTATGCCTGAAGTCAAATTTAGGACAAAGTGATGAGAGAAAAGAAAGAAAAAAATAGCAGAGGTTTCTGTCTCCTTTTTGGACCAGAGGAGCGGAGCTCCTTCGCTTTGGTGTTCTACCCATTGGAGACAGGTTTCGTTTCTTTGAGTTTTAGATGCTTGTGTCACTACTCCATCCCTCCCCCATCCCTCCCTGCCCATTATAGTGCAGCTCCATCACTGGGGCTGGCCTTGTGGTAGAACTTGGAGGGAAAAAGGAGATGGAGAGAGAAAAATTGTTATAATTCCCCAGACACTCTCTGATTTACCAGGACTCCTTTTTTCTGTCCTTTAATTAGAAAGACTGGATTTCTCTCAGTTTTCTTGCTCATTTCACAGTTCTGCAATTTGGGCTGCTCTTAGGTCTAATGAGGGATATAAAGGATGAAAAAATATAAAAGAGAATTCAACACTGTACTGGTAGTGCTTCAAGTTTTGACTGCTCTCTCCAATCTATTATTATTTGCTTTTTAAAAAAGAATCAGGTAGTTACTTTTCATGTTCTGCCCAATGTTTTTGGTTAATAGGCGAAGCTATAGCAGACTTGTTACTTCAGCCTGACTAGTTAAGTTTGAATATCTTCAGTTTTGCCAATTTTTGTTTCAGTTATTTTCAGGCTCTGGTATTAGGGGCACAATCACTTTTTAAGTTACGTTTTCCTGACAAATTGACCCTTTTATCATGTGAAATATCTCTTTTTCTCCTGTTAGTATTTGTTATTTTGAAATCTGATTATTCTAATATTAATATAGCCACTCTGGTTTTCTTATAATTAGTGTTTGCTTGATACAGCTATTTCTTTTCCTTCCTTCCTTCCTTCCTTCCTTCCTTCCTTCCTTCCTTCCTTCCTTCCTTCCTTCCTTTTTGTGTCTTTTATTTAAGGTGTGTATTTCTTATACATAGCCTGTTGTTGAGTTTGGTTTTTTTAATCCAGTTTGATGAACTGTCTTTAATTGGTATGTTTAGATCAGGGGTCAGCAAACTACTTCCTATGGGCCAAGTCCTACCCACTACTTGTTTTCAGTATGACTTGTAAGGAAGAATTGTTTTTATATTTTTAAAGGATTGAAAACAGATCAAAAAGGAGAATCCTGTTTTGTAATACATGAAAGTTATACGAATTTTAAATTTCAGTGTGCTTAAGTTTTCTGAAATTTGTAAAAAAAATTTTTTTTTGAAAGTTGTTTTCTCTCTTTTTATATTCATACTTGCCTAATATCCTAGATTTTTTTCTCTTGGCCCACAAAGCCTAAAATAGTTATAATATGGCCCTTGACAGAAAAAACTAATGAGCCCTGTTTTGACCATTTACATTTAATGTAACTTCTTATATGTTTGAATCTAAGTGTACCTTCTCTCTTGCTGTTTGTTTTCTCTTTGTCCCATTCGATTTTTGTCCCCTCGCCCCCCCTTTTCCTGTGTTCCTTTAGATTATTATTTTTTTTCATTTTTTAATTTGGATTATTTTTTAATATTCTATTTTATCTTCATTACTGGCATATTCATTACATAATTTTGTTTTATTATTTTAGTGGTTGCTCTGGGGTTTATAAGCCAAGTTTTAAACAAGTCTGTTTTATTAATATTATACCACTTCATGTACATGGTGATCTTCCATTTTCTCTCTTGCAGACTTTGTGATTTTTTTGTCATTCGCTTCACTTGTACATATGTTACAAATTCTACAAAGTATTAATTTTTTTTTGCCTTAAATAGTATGTTGTGTTTTAAATTAAACAGCAAGGAAAAAAGTCTTTCTCTCATATTTTATAACTTTCGGTGCTCTTCTGTTTCCCTCTGGTATCATTTTCCTTTATCCTAAGGAACTTCTTTAACATTTTTCTTTTCTTCTGCAAGTTAGGATTAGCTGTTATGTCCATCCAGGGAATATTTCATTTCAGATCTTGGATTTTTCAGCTCTAGAATTTCTTTTGGTTCTTTTTTATCTTTCATTTTTCTCCTTCTTTTCTTGGGTATTTTTCTTTAATTCTTTTATTTATAATAGTTATTTTAAATGCCATGTCTACTACTTTATCATCTGTCTTTTTTGGATCCATTTATTTACTTTTTTTGTATTTGGAGCATACAGAGTTTCATGACTCTGTGAGTTACACAGATTGTAAAATATTTATTTCTTTAAAAAGCCTTTTCCCTACTTTTTCCTCTTACCTTTTGTAGGACTCCAATTACACATGTTAGACCACTTGAGCTACTTGATCCTACCGTGTTCATCAATCACTGAGCATGGTTTTACCATAGAATATTGCATATAATTGTTGTTGCATGAGTATACTTGCTAAATTAACAAAAATGCATTCTATATATATATGTGTGTGTGTGTATAATAAAATTTAAACATGTTGGCATTCAGCATTAAAATGTATTTTCAGTTTTTTATTTATCACTTTTGAAATATAGTACACTGAACTGATTAGAAAATGGAAAAAACATGTTTTAGTGATTGAAGAACATGGTAGATGAAGTACTTCATTTTGAATGGCTTTTGTTTTTCAGTAGAGAAAACTAGGTGGTGAGGTTGCATAATAGTTTAGTATAATATTTGGGAACTGGAGTGGGGAGGTAGGGAATGGCTTTTGTTTATTATTTATTAATATCCTGTAAGTATAATCATGGTAATGAGTATTTGAGCATGCTGCAAGGATCTAGTTTGGGTGAGACAGGCATACTTTTGTGCAGCATGGATATGGGTAATGGGGGAAGAGTAGAGACCACCTGAATGTGGGTTTTTGGGTGGAGATAGGGAGAGTGGCAAAGGGAGAACTTTATTCTTCTTGGCATATGCAGATTAATACTCTAACCATAGTTACTTGCATGCTGTGCTTAGTTACATACATGCATGTTACATGCATGCAGTTACATACATGCATGCTGTGTTTAGAATTAAAGTGAATAGTTTTTTGTTTGTTTTTTTTAAAGAAACTCATTAATTGGGACAGGAGAATTGGGGGAAGCAATCATAGGATAATTCATCAAAATAACAGTAATTTAGAGGAAAAAAATTTTCATTGGAATACTTACTTAGTTTGTGGAAGCCAGCAAGCTGGGAAGGAGCAAGATAAGGAGCTAGACTTTTGTTGGTGTTGGTATGTGATAGAACATTTTCGTATTGTTGATTGTTGCTTAGGAAGTTAGGCTGCTCAATAAATTTGGTGCTGTCTGTGCAGGATCTTTTCCAGAGAAACTTTTAACTGATTTTAGTTTTATTTAATTCTCCTTATTTTTAGGCTATTTCACACTGACTTTAGTTTTTTCTTATTATATTATATCGTTTGACCTCCGTATTTTTTATTTTTTAAAATATAAAGTTTAGAATTGTCTTGTTTTTCTCTAGAGAAGTTATAGCTAAGTAATATAATACTTGGAGAGATTTGAAGTGCAAAATGGTTAGTTCCAGAACTCTAAGTTAAGATGTGAGATAAACATTATATGAAATGAAAACAGAGACCTAAATTTTATTTGCAATTTTTCATTTTTTGGGGGGCAGCAGGTGAAATGATACTGTGAAGTTTTGCATTAACTTTTGAGTGTTTCGTTCTTTTTTTCTTCAGAAATTTCTAAACATAGACCATCTTCTCCAGGTGGAATAGCTGAAGAAGATAGTGTTTTATTTAACAAACTGACCTACTTAGGATGTATGAAGGTTTCTTCCCCACGTAATGAAGTGGAGGCTTTACGGGCAATGGCAACTATGAAATGTTCCAGTCAGTACCCCTTTCCTGTTACTCTGTATGTGCCAAATGTTCCAGAAGGTTCTGTGAGGTAAGCGCTAATCCTTTTTTTTACCCCCCTTAGACATGTATGAAGCTTTTTGGGTCGTGGTGATGATATTTATCATAGATGAGGCCTAGGACTTAACTGTGAATTCATTTTTACTCTGTAGATGTGCATAGTAAACATGTTTAGGTTTAGACTGTGCTCCTTATTTGCAAGGGGCATTTGTAAAATTATGCTTAGAATGTTATAAATGTAATTATAACTGTAAAAATACTCGTAATTTGTATTTTACCTTGTTATGTAACAGTGGTTCAAAAACTAGGTTGATCCCTAGATTTTAAGCTCTTTATGTCAGACAGGAAAGAAGCAAAATGGCTTCTTGTCATATGCTTCATTAGAAATAATATATAATGTCATCTGAACTTTGAATTTATTTACATATAAATCTGATTATGCTTTACTTTGCCTAAAAAAGCTTTCCTTGGTTTTCCAGGGGCTCTTAAACTTTTTTTCAGTTTCAACTCAAGAAACCGTTTATCAAAATAAACCTCCTTTGCTTTTCCCTATTTTTCTTAATAGGCTTTATCTTTTATCAGAGGTTTTAGGTTCACAGCAAAACTGAGCAGAAAGTACAGAGATTTCTTGTATCCTAGATGTGCACCCCCCTTCCTCCGCCCAAACACGCACTTCCCTCATCATCAGCATCCCCTTCCATGTGGTACATTTGTTACGATTGGTGAACTTATGTAATAATTTTCCAACGCCCTTAGTTTATGTTGGGGCTCACTCTTGGTGTTGTACGTTCTATGGGTTTGGACAAATACATAATGATGTGCATCCGCCTTTGCAGTATCATCCAGAGTACTTTCACTGTCCTAAGAATCCTACATTCTGCCTGTTTATCTGTCCCTCCTCACAACCACTGGCAACCACTGATCTTTTTACTGTCTCCATAGTTTTGCCCTTTCCTGTATGTTATATAGTTGGAATCGTGTAATAATAAGTAGGCTTTTCATATTGGCTTCTTTTACTTAATAATAGGCATTTAAAGTTCCTACATGTATTTTTGTGGCTTGATAGCTCATTTCTTTTTGGTACTGAATAGTATGCCATTGTCTGGATGTACCACGGTTTATTTATCCATTTACCTGTGGAAGGACATCTTGTTTGCATCCAAGTTTTGGCAGTTATGAGAAAAGCTTCTGTAAACATCTGTGTGCAGGGTTTTGTGTAGACATAGTTTTACTTTAAATTTGAGTAAATACCAAGGAGTGTAATTGCTGGATCATATTGTTTGAGTACATTTAGTTTTGTAAGAAACTGCCAGACTATTAAAAGAAACCTCCTTTGATCGTATTGTAACTATCCTTCTTTCTTTCTACTGGGCCTTTTTTTTCCTTCATAGCGCTTTTCCTTAACTTGATATTAAATTATATATTTGTTTGTTTATTTATCTCCCTCACTAGATATAAATCCCATAGGAGCAAGTTATTGGTATTTATTTCCTGCTGCAACTTCAGTGTTTAGAGCAATATCTGGG